>NC_062220.1:147435500-147735500 GCF_902686445.1 Sciurus carolinensis | reverse complement strand
GCCAGAGGACAAACATGGTACAGTCCACGTGGCATGGTGACGCCGTGAGAGGCGTTGAGGAGTCGAGTCTGTCAAGGTGGAAAGTGGAGTGTGGGGGCGGGGCGGGTGGTTAGCGTTCGGTGGGTCGGGTTCAGATTTGGGAAGAAGAGAAGGTTCTGGAGACGGTGGTGCCGTTGCAGGACAGCACAGCGTACGTGTTGCCGCTGACCCCCACCCTGAAAAATGGTTAGGGTGGCAGATGTCATGTGTCGTGTGTTTTGCCACCATTTAAAAAAATGAAAGGAAGAAAAGTTCGTAGTGCGTGGGACAAGGATCAGCGCTCTGAAGAGTCAGAGGCCCAGGAGTGCGAGGGCGAGGGCGGAGCTGAGTCGAGGCAAGGCCCCCAAGGAAGGCCCTGCAAGGGCCCTTGAGCAGAGGCGAGCAGGGGAGAAGGCAGAGGCCACTGCTCGGAGCGGGGCGTGGAGCCACTGAAGGACATTTAAAGAGGGTCCATGGGGCCTGCTGTTGAGGGAGGCAGGGGCGCAGAGAGCCGAGAGCAGGCTCCGCAGGCTGGGGACAGACCCGCTCTGGGCGCCTGAGTTCCAGGAGTTCGGTGCTCCACACCGTCCCTCGGAATCGAGTGCGCAGTCCTTCGTGGGGAGTGGCAGTGTGGGCACGTCACCTCTGCACATCCTCCCATAGGCTCAGTGGCCTCTAAGTGACCCGCAAGACTTAGCGCAGTGAGGCTGCGGTGTGAATTTGGGAACGATGAAAAGAAAGAAGTCTGGACGTGACCCTGATGGTGCAGACGCGGTTTTTCTGGAAGTCTCCAGTCACAGTGGGTTGAATCCTCGGGTGGACCGTGGATGCGGGCCCTTCTCCGCGTGTCTGGAGCCTTAGCCACCCCTCCCTCCAGGCCGCTTCTCCCCCAGCTGGTGGGTTCAGGTGGTCCGACAGGAGGGCGGCTTGCTTTGTTTTCGGCCCTTGCTGTCCTGGCTCGAGGCACACAGCTCTGCCTCCTGGCGTGGCTCGCGTCCGAGAGCCCCGGAGGGCACTTGCTCACACAGGCCCCCACACCAGGCAGGGCTCCGGGCCTGGCTGCAGACCCACTTTCGCGGCTGCCTTGTGCGTGACCCCGGAGGAGCGCTCGGTCGCTGCACTGCAGTGAGCAGGCTGGACAAGCCCCGAGCTCCATGCACAGGAGCCTGGGGACAGTTCTGTGGCTTAAGAGGGTCTCCCCGAGCCCCAGGCTGGAGCCAAGGACCCTCCCTCTGCCTGCCCTCAAGGCGGGACCTCTGCCACTGCATTGGGGCTGGAGTTCCAATCCTGCGGCCCCTCTGGACATTCCAGGGATGGCCTTAGGAGTTGCTGGGGGAGACGGGAGGAGAGTTCTAGAACGGGGCAGAGAGCAGGGTCCGTGGCTCAGAGACCCTGTCATTATGGAGTCTGAGGCGCCCACTGCCCTGCTGGCAGCTGTGTGGTTCCCTGAGAACCTGACCACCCTCCCTCCGTCCTTTTAGAGGCGTCTCTGGGCCCGGCTGCAGATAGAAGCCTGTCCACTGGCCAGACACCGAGGGTGAGTCGGGAGAGGAAGGGGAAGGGCGAAGAACCAGGGGCCGGCCGGGTCCTGTGTCCTTCCACGTTCACCGGCTCCTGGGCCCTGAGAGCTGCTCCACCCAGGGCGACACCACTGGCGTCGGGGATCGATCTCATTTCAATCAAAAATTAAAGTGACAGGGTCCTGGGTGGAGCTGGTGCAGAACACGCCCAGGATGGGGAGCTCTGTGGGCAGCACTGGCCTCGCTCTGGAGTACCAGGTGGGAGCAGTCGGAGCTCTGAGGGGCTGACCTGTGGGCCGCGCAGCCAGGGGTGCGGGACGGCACTCAACCCAGGCTCGTCTGGTCTTGGAGTGGGGCTCAGAGTTGGTGCACCTGTGTCCTCCTGCCCAGCTGGCAGGCTCCCTGGGACAGAGGACTGAGGTCACTTAGGGACTCTGCCTTGGGCCCCAGGCCAAGCCGAGCCTCCCCTGTTGGCCATTCAGTGAGGAGTGTTGCTTAATGGAAATACTGGGGAGGATGAGCATTCAATTTGGGGCCTGAAACTGGCAACTTGAAGACCAAGGGATGGGGGATGTTAGGACACTTCCCAGGGCTCTATTAAAAAAAAAAAAAAACAAAAACCCTCATTTTAAAAGTGAGAGGACAGTAGAAACAACCCAGATGTCCATCTGCTGATGAATAGATAAATAAAACATTATCCACAAAATGAAATATTACTCAGCCATGAAAAAGTGAGGTAGCAACACAGGCTACCACACAGATGCACCTTGCAAACATGATGTTAAGTGAAAGAAGCCAGTTACAAAGGCCACCAATACAGTATGACTTCCACTTACGTGAAATTTCCAGAACAGGTACATCTGTAGAGGAGGTCGGTGGTTGTCAGGGGCTGGAGGGAGAGGAAAACGGGGAGGGACTGCTTCGTGAGCCTCTTGGGGTGAGGAGAATGGGTTGGAACTACATGTTGGAGGTGGTAGTTGTGCCATGTCATGGACGTATCTTGTGCCACCCAAGTGTATGCTTTATTAAAATGGTAAAATTTATGTTTTGTATATTTTACCACAATTTTAAAAAAAAGGTGAGAGGGAGCAGTAGACTCTAGGTAGTGAATACGCAAATACTCCTTGGAATGCTGTCCTGACCTTGCCACCTGCCGGTGCCCACCCCTCAAATGCGTCCACGTCAGCGCCGCAGCCCCTGGGACCCTGCAGTGGGCTCTGGTATTGTCCTGAGCAGGCAAGGGAGGCAGGACGTGAGGACTCGGGTGCTACCCCGACTCCCCTCCCACCAAGGAGACCCTGTCCCTGAGGTGGCACCTAGCGTGCACGTCCCCAGCCTGTAGCATCACAGTGCCCTGGAACCCAGCTTGGTAGAGGGGTGGTCTTGTCCCTGTTGGTATTAAGGGGATGGAAGCCCAACCATGTGGCTCCTGTGACCTCCAAAAGGAGAAACCGAGACTCCCGCCCAGACCCTGGCTCCTCCCCAGCGCCATTCCGCAGTTCCGAGTGTCTAGAGGCTGGTGGTGGAGGCCAGTCCTGGAGCCGGGGTCTCCCAGCAACAGGGCTGGCAGCCGCCGGGCGGGCGATCCTGCCTGGCGTGGCCCAGCCTCCCCCCGCGTCCCAAAGCATCCTTCTCCCTGGGCGCGTGCCCAGCAACCTCCCTTTCCTGCCTCCTGCCTGGGTGGTTCTGGGCCATTGAAACCCTCCCGTAGGTGGGCATCCCCTCCTTCCCGAGGGTGGGAAAATGTGACTCAGGACTTGGCAGCTGATTTTTAGAAACAGGGAGGCAGGTGTGGACCAGCCGTGCCCCCCAGGCAGCAGGCCTGGGTGCCACTCGTGCCTGGGCGGGGCTGTGGTCTCCTGAGTCCTTGGGGTCTTGACCTCAGACTGGCCCTGCAGCTTGAGGATGGAGGCACGAGATGGGGGTCTGGGTTCCTGCCGGGGGGTGGCTAGCGCGCCCCAGCTGGAGCGAAGTCCCCTCCAGCCTCCCTATGCCGAGGGCTGCTGCCTCGGTCCCTGGCCTCAGCCGCACGCCTCCCAGCCTTGCCGCGGCCCGGAGGCCTGGCTGGGGGAGGCTGCGGCAGCAGAACTGTGGGATTGGCTCTCCGCTGACGCCTTCCCGCTGGCATATGGCTCCTCCGCCCGCCTCGAGCTCTGCCAGCGGCTCCCCTTTCTCCATGGCAACTTAGCTCAGTGGTCCCAGTGGAGGAGAGGGAATCAATTCTCCCTCCTTCCCGCCCTCCCGCTCCGCTCCCCACCCCTTCCTCTCCGGCCTGCCTTCCTCCCTCCTCCGTCGTCCCTGCCCGCTGTGGCTCCTCTGTCCGCCCAGCCGGGGGACCCCGAGCCGGCGCCCTCCAGGCATGGACTGCCTGGGGAGCCCTGGGCCGGGGACGGCTCCCTGACCTGGCCCACGGGGAGCTGGGCGAGGCGGGCATGGGGTCGCCGGATGAGCCTGGCCCGGCCCTGCGCTGGCTCCGCTCCGCTCGGCACTCTGCCCCCCGCCCCTCACCTCACTTGGCTTCCTGGAAGGTAATTCTCTGCTCCTTTTGAAACGTGTCACCGCCGTAGGATGGGTTTGTTAGCAAGGAAGGCTCGTCCCCTTGTCGCGCAGGCTGTCGTTTTCTATCCCAGGAGCTGGGATGGAGGGAGAGGAGGAGGGAGAGGCCTGGCCCGAGCTCCGAGGGGCAGGGCAGAGTTGGGGTGCCTGGGCTTCCGCTCTGGAGCGTGGCTGGACTCCTGCCTCCAGCTGGGGACAGCGCTCTGTCACTCTCCCGTTTTCCACTGTGGTGGCTCATGGCAAGCCAGTCTCTTCCCTCGAGCCTGGTCCAGCCCGGCGAGGGGAGGACATTTCGAGGCGTGCACGTGCACCCCAGCGGGCAGGGCTCCGGCTGCCCACTGACTGTCGCTCCCACCAGCCCCTCATCCTCTGAAAACGGGCATTCAGTCGGGGGAGGGGGTGGTCTGGCGCCCCAGGATGTCCAGTTCCAGGTGGAGGGCCCGCTGTCCTGCATCGTCTGCAGAGGCCCCGTCTGTTTGGGGCAGCCCCTCAGCAGTCTGGTTCAGTCGGGATTCCAAGCCATCATTTCCTCCCGTCCCCAGCCGTGGCATTCAGGGTGGCTCCCGAACGTCTCCTCCGAGGGAGCTGATGATGGTGACCGTTGAGCGGCCGCTTCCTGTGCCGCCGGTGGTGGAAAACAGAACCCGCGGTTGTCAACAAGAACATCTCCTGTGTCGATGGAAAATGAGGGCCGAAGAGACCGGATTTGGCAGCCGGTTCTTAGAAGCTCTGGGTTTGAGTGGTGTCTGAGCCTAAGCCCTGCCTGATCTTTAAATAGAACGCGCGCACCCAGCAGCCCTGCCCGGCTCGGGAGCTTCAGAGTTCGGTGCAGGTGTCAGGGAATCCGTCCCCAACTGCGAGAAAGGTGTGCAGCTTGGGAGGCTAGTCCAGCACTCAGGTATGTACCTGTGTCCCCAGGTGCCAGTGGGATTGCGGGAGGGGCCGTGCTGGCTCTCCCAGTGAGGAGTAGACGCACGGCTGCGTGCTGTTGATAAAGTCAGGCTCACGGCCACCTGATTGGGTTCTATTTTCGTTTCGGCACTCTCTCTGACAGATTGCTTTAATAACAGCAGCAGAGACTTGAAGGCAGCCCGAGGCAGGACTCCCCGTGCGGGTCTGTGGTCGGGTGCTCCTCTCCTACACAGCCCATCTCCACAATGGGCTCAGGGCGGCCACGGACCTTGTCAGATCGGTCCTGCCGAGCAGGAAGAGAGGAAGGAGGCTTTTGTGTCTGCAGATGCCCGCTCGGTCCTGCGTGCCCTCCGCTTGAGGCTGGAGACTCACCAAGACCCTCCTGGCATCTGGGTGCCGGGCAGGCTTCTTAATGACTTTGCTGGCGTCTGGATTCTGGTTGGCTGACTGAATTCTGATGGATGTAGCAGTTGTGTGATGGGGGGTGCTGGTTTGGTTTGGTTTGGTTTTGGTTTGCCTGTGAATGGAAACTCTGATGTGACACATTACAGGCCAGCCCCCGAGTACCCTGCTCCCGCTGGTCTCTGCTCAGCCTCCATGGGAGGCTGGACCCACGGCACTGTGGCGGGGGTCCCTCTGCCCTGTGGTCTTTCATGTGCTCCCACGGCGATCCATGATCCATGTGCACGGTCAGTCCGCACAGCCAACACGGACGGCCAGGACTTGGCCGAGGAGTAGAGGGGCACGGGCGGCTGCCTGGTGCGAGGTGGCCCCGTGGGCCCCGCCTGCCCGCCCCCTCCCGCGTCCTCTCTCCGTGGATGCTCCAGAGCGTAGCTGCGTCTAGCGGTGCCTTACTTGAAAGCAGGCGCGGTGCGGGGTGTGAGAGCAGCTCCGCGAGGCGGGAGCCCTGGCTGCCGATGGCTCCAGCCGGCGAGCGTGGAAAGCTCATTCCAGGAAAAGTGGGATAATCACCGAGCTGGCCGGCTTCCAGGCGGTGAGTTGTTCTTGCTTCTTTAATTTGACCGAGTGCCCGATTCAGGGAAGGGCCCCCTGGAAAGCCTGGCGGCTCCGCAGACCTCAGGAAGCCCCTGACGCTCCGAGGGGACAGTTCGGTTGGCCTCCTCCGGAGCTGGAGTCTGCCGCCTAGGCTGTGTGGGGGGCAGGACAGACAGCGTGGACTCGGGTGGGGGGCCCTGGGGCTTAGGACAGCACCTGCCCGGGAGGTGCCTCTGTCCCCACCCAGCCTTGCGCCCAGCTCTTCAGAAGTCTCTTGGTGACGAATGACTTAAACTGTGCAGGAAAAAGGCAGCTTAAACTCCCGCCGGCTACCCTGGTTTCCTGAGCGTGCACACACACACACACAGGCACCCTCACACAGCCCGAGCCTGCGTTTGCACAGATGTAGGCACGCACAGATGTGTGCACAGGGAGGCCCGTGTGCACACGCTGGCAAGTGCACTACACAGACGCCCTTTCCCTCCTGCTCTGTACTAGCTGCGTCCTGCCCATACTGCCGTGGCCCCACACGCCGTTCCCAGTGTTGCTCAGACCCCACAGCTGCCCTTTACGTGGCTCACCTCCACGTCTCACCTGAGGCAGCCCGTCCTTGTCCACTCTGGAGAGCTGCCTCCCTCTGCTCTCCCTCCCATGCCCCAGGCTGTGCTGTACCCTCTGTTGTGTTCCTGGGGTGGCCCAGCACGGTGCCAGCCCTCTGAGGGTCTCCACCCCCGGGGAAGGGATCCGTCAGAGGGAGACTACTCAGCTTAGGGTGCACTGAATCGAGCCTGTGTGTGCACGTGTGTGGCATGTTAGGAGTGTGTGTGCGTGGCGTGTGTGCTCACGGGTGTAGAGGAGTGTGTGCGTGTGAGTGTGGGGTATGTGTTCCTGTGTGTGCATGTGAGTTTAGTGTATGATGCAGGTGTATGCATGTGTGTGGTGGGTGTATGTGTTTGGTGTGCACGTTGATGGTGTGTGTGTTGCAGTGTGTGTGGTGGCTGTGTGTGTGATATGTGGTGTGTGTACACTCCACGCTGTTTGTGTCTGGGTGCCCTGGCTTCGCATCCATTTCTCCCTGTTTCTGGCTTTGTTCCCGGAGCCGGGTGGGCAGACTCTTTCACCCCTGGCTTAACGACTCTGCTGTGGCATCTTCGCCATCTCATGTGTTTTCATGATTGGTGATCACCCCATTTTACATGCCGGCAAACTGAGTCTCGGCTGACGGCCGCCTTAGGACAGAGCCACGGCTCCGTCCCCGTCCGGTCCATTCCTGGGTTCCTTGTGCAGCCGTTGGCACCGCTGGGCTCTGGGGTGAGGACTAGACCCAGCCCCTGCCCCAGGGAGGGACCCATGTGGCAGGAGGCGCTCACTCTGCTTGGACTTCCTCTGTCCTGTGCCATCATCTCGGGAAGAGAAGAGGAAGGAAGTAGAGGACCGGGAGCAGTTGGGGAGGGGGCCACGCACCCAGCCCCCGTCCTGCCGGTGGCTGCCACCAGGGCGTGCGTGTGACTCTGCAGAAGGGGGCCTGGTCGCCCAGACACGAAGCACGCTGGCCCTGCTCTGGTGCAGCGCTGCTCTTTCTTTTAAAGGTCTTCACGTCGTCCCGCTGGCGGGAATGTTGTGGCCGTGTCCTAGGGTCTGTTTTGTGCTGAGGACTTGGGTGTAGGTGGCTCCATGAGGTGGGAAGGATGCTGCCTGTCAAGGAACTCGTGCCTCAGTTTCCCACCTGTACCGTGGAGAGAGCTTGGTCTGTGTCACGTACCAAACCCAAAGGACAGACGCGAGGTGCCTGGGGACAAGCCATGTGCCTTGGCAGTGGCGGAGGTGGTAGGGCTGCGGTAGGTGCAACGTTCCAGTAACGTCCCCTCTAACTCGGGGGCAGATCCCAAGCCCCTGCGGATGTGTGCGGGAGGGAGAGGGGCCCCGACGTGAAGAGAGGGGGAGGCGGGCCAACAGCATGTCCAGCCCCGTGTCTGCGGAAGTTCCTCTGTTAGTTTTGTGACTTTTCCATGTTCGAGATTATGTGGAGATGTTAAAAAAAACCCGCTTAGGCATTTGAGGGTTCTTCTTAAGGGTGGACAGAGAGGAGGGTTTGTCCCTTAAGGATCCTACAAGAAGCTAAATGAACAAAACTGAAGCCCCGTCCTTGGAGCACAAGGTGGCCAGCCAGTCGTGGGGACGAGGAGCGAGGCAGGCAGGGCCTCCATCCTCCAGGCCATCGGCAGACTCCTGAGGCAGGGCTTTCCCTGGACACAGCCTCGGAAGTCGAGCTGCTTCCCAGATCCCTGACTAACTTGGGTCTCAGGCTCGGGTGCTTTTCCCCAGGGCCTGTGCCTGGTGGCCCCAGCCTCTCCTTTCAGAGCTCCCGGTGAGAGGGAGTTGGTTCCAGTGCTTTCTGGACTGGTTGCTGCTTCTTTTGGGTCCAGTGTCCAGCTTTATGTTCCCCCCATGGGAAGCTTTGTGGTCCTCTGCTGCCATCAGCCTCTTTCAGATCAGTGTCCAACCTCAGAACCTTGACAGCTACTGAGAGGGATCATCGGATCCAAGGTCTGAAAGTCTGGGGGTCCCTGCTGCTCCATGGGGTCCTCTCCAGGCTGCCGCTGTCTCCCCATAAAGCCAAGCTTCGTGGCAGCGCATGAACCGGGGGCCTGCGTGTGGCTTGTCAGCCTGCGGAGTGCTGGTGTTGTTTGGGAGGGGCTGTCTGCTAGCAGCTGCTGCTCTGTGCCTCGGTTTCCCCACCTTGTTGCTATAGCAAGAGGAACTTCCCTTACCAGGTCCTTGTCACCTCTCCCATAGCAGGGTGTGGTCAGGGGAGAGAGCAAGTCAGGAGAGCTGCCCTTGACCCCGCTCTGCCGTCAGCCTGGCCATGAGGTCCTTGGGACTCCCTTGGCCTCTCTGAGCTTGTTTCCCGGTTAACGACGGGCGCCCGGGGAAGCTGGGAAGGACTAAAGGACGGTGTCTGCAGCGCACTTTGTTCCACGCCGGTGCCCTTGGAAAGCTCTTCACAGCTTCCTAGGCGTGGGCACACCACCATCGCAGCCCGTGGCTGTGAGCGGTTTGCAGAGGGGTGCAGACAGGGAGCAGGAACAGTTCATTTTAAACACTTGCCACCTGAGCTCACTTGCCTGCTGGGCCCCTGCTGGTAGCATGGCAGGAACCTCTTTCCAGGACTGGGCTTCTGGGATGGAGCAGATCAGGGCTGGGCTGCTGTAGGTGGGGATGCCTCAGGCAGTGGGGAGAGCAAAATGTGGGGGTCACGTGGGCCCAGGTCTGGGTGACCCAGGGGAGACTGAATCCTGTTGCACCTCAGTTTCCTGGCGCACAGAATGGGGCAGGTGTCCCCCCACTCCCTCTGTCCCACGCTTGGCAGGTGTCCCCCTGACAAGGGAGCCTCCAGGGCTCCGCTCCTCACCCTCTCATGGAAGGTGTGCAAGGAGAGCTGATGGCTTCACAGGGCTGTCCTCCAAGTGGCCACTCTGTACTGGAGTCTGTCCTAGGTGCCGCCGAGCCCTGGGCCTGCTGGCCACCCGGCTCCAGAGACTCTCTAGACCAGGCTGGCCCTCCGGGGCAGGCAGTGTGCTCCCCGGCCCTCCGCTCTCCCAGGTCCCAGGCGGCAGTGCCACAGGAGGTGTGGCCACAGTGCCAAGGAGGGGCCTTCCCTGGCCCCTGAAAGAAGAGAGGACCAGAGTTCCCGTGTAAATCCCAGCTAGCGCTGCAGCGTGGAGGGGGAGCTGCTGGCTCTCCCGGCTGCCTCAGCTCGCTCCTGCCTGTCACTCCTTGGGCAGCAGTCACACACTAGGGTCCTAGATCAGACCTGATAGATGGGGAGGCCGATGCAAGAGACCCTGGGCGCTTCCCCAAGTCACCTGAGACCACCTGGGACCACAGCTGAGCCAGCTGGGCAGGCGCGTGAATAGGCACATCGATGCTGAGCCCTGAGGGGGGCCTCCCCCACTGCTCGTCTGGGCTGAAGAGCAGGTTAGTCCCCTGGCACAGGGCTCAGCCCGAGCTCCTAGCTCCGCGCTGGCAGAGGCCTAGCTGCGCGAGCCGCTCCTGGCTGCACACGTCTGGGGCCCTGGGATGCGTCCAGCTCGAGCCCCTCCTGGATACCTGGGATGGGCGCCCACGCAGGGCCAGATTCCTGCGCCAGCTCTCAGGGCCTCGATACCGTGGCTCGATGTGCACTCCTGTCTGCAGCCTGGTAGCATTCAGGACACAGGCCCACTTCCCCCCAGGGGAAGCCCTAGGAGCCGGGAACCGTGCTAGGGCAGGGCCGGCCATGGCTGCTTCTGCAGGGCCCAGTGTGGGAAGAGGTGAGCAGAGCCTCTGAAATCGCCTGTCCCCTCTCCTCAGGGACTGTGCCTCTGGGTTCTCTCCTGCTGCCCCCGTCCTTCTGCAGAGCCCAGTGAGAACCCCTGTGTGTGGGCACCGGTGCGTGGGGCTGGGTCTTGCTGCCACCTGCAGTTCCCAAGCACATTGCATGAGGCCGGTCAGCTCGCTCACTGTGATCTGTGACACAGGGCAGATGACCAGAATCTTCCACGCAGGGGCACAGAAGCTGAGTGGAATCACCTGCCCAAGGTCAGACAACAGCCCGAGGACAGAGTTTAGAATTGAAATTGTGCACCTAGCAAATATTTGCTGGGCCGCTTCTTTCGTTGGGCAACTGCTCTGGCTGAACCCTGGGGAAGCCACTCTGAACAAGGCTCTCGGCCTGAGCTCAAAGGCAAACATGTGGGCACAGGACAGGCTGATAAAGGCCGAAAGCAAAGTCAGCGCGAGATGCCCTGGGGCTGGGGAAGGCTTCCTGGGGACCTGAGCCTGGAGGGACTGGAATCCAGCCTCGAATCTCGGGTTGACCTTTGACCAGCCTATCCCACCTCCACTCTCCGCCTGTGCAGGGGGAAGGCTGACCTCGGCCCCTTGCTCCCTCTCCCCAGTGGGCTTCCCCGTAACCCTGGCAAGTGTTTAAAATGCGGGTTCCTGGGCCCCTGGCATGGAGGTGTGATCAGTGGTCCGGTGGCCGGGTGTCTACCTTTTAACCAGGCCCACCCGGCGTTTCCCAAGCAGCTCATCCTATACTTGGGATTTCGGAATTGCTGGGTGCAGCCATCTGAGGGCCCTTGGAGCCCTCCTGACATTACCAGTCCCAAGACAGTCCTGATTGCGTCCCTTGGCTGGACGAGCCCACAGAGCCGGGACCGGAGAGGGCTTACCACTGCGGATGCTCCTGCAGCCCTGTCCTTTGCTGGGTCTCAGGGAAACCTGGGCTTCAGCCCTGAAGCTTCCAGAAGCATTGGCCGACTCTCCATGGCCATCCTGAGAGGATCCCCAACTGGAGACGGAGAGGGGATGCTGAGCAAGGGGCCCGTGTGTCCAGATCTCCCCTCCACATTCTCCCTGGTTTAGGACATGTCCCTGGGTTAGTACTGAAGGCCACTTGCATGGGACTGAGGCTCCCCTGGATTTTTGGCAGGTTTGGGCTAGGCTGGGCAGGCCTCGTCTGAAGGTCTAGAAAAGGCTGTCCAGGTGCCACACTGGGGAATCAAGGAGAGTAGAGGGCCTGGGTGGCAGGAGGTCTCCGCACTGTGGCCTGAGTAGCTGCGTCCCCTCGAGTGTCTGGTAGCCTACACGCAGATGGACTCACACTGGCTCGTCAAGTGCTCTGAGCTAATTGAGCTGCTGCCCTGGTGACAGCCTGGCAACAGGCTGGCTCAGTCCCTCCCAAGTGCTAGAGCCAGGACGCCTCTGGCTTTCCTCCTGCAGGGCACCCAGAGCAGAGGACCCTGCCTGACACACGTGTGGTCAGCCCAGGGTTTGTACTGTTTCCCAAAGCCACAAACCCAGGCGGCTCATCTCCTGGGCTGCTGCTAACAGGGCCGGATGCCTGTGGCTTAGACAGCAGACTCTGGAGGCCGGACTCTAAAGTCAGGTGTCAGCAGAGCCTGGAGGCACATCCTCCTGTCTCTTCCAGCCTCTGGTGGCTCCAGGACACTGGGCTTGGGGCTCATCACCGTAGCCTTCCTGTCCTCTCATGGCCCCACCTGTCTCTGCATCCCCTCCTCTTCTCCTGGGGACACCCATCACTGGATTTTGAGCCCCCTGTAAACCCAGCATGATTCCATCTCAGGATCCTTAATTAGTTGCTTCTACAAAGACCCCACCAGGTAAATGTGAATTGGGGGGCTGCTGGGGAGGGGGAATGCTATTCCACGCACTGTACCCAGTAGGCAGGATGTCGCCAGACAAAGAGCAAACCTGTGCAGGTCAGGGACAGTGGAGTGGCAGCTGTCCCAGGAAACAGACGGGCAGTTTCAGCAGCCTCAGACCCCGTCAGCCAGGGCAGCGTGGCTTCCCTGAGCGGCATCAGAGACTGGAGCAGGCAGGTGGCTCAGGTGCAGCCTTCAGGCTACTGCTTTAAGGTGCCCGGGAGAAGGAAGGTCGAATGAACGCAGCCCTAGAGAGCCAACCGAGGCCCGGGGTTGATTCCCAGGGAGGCAGGCTCTGCTCAACCCCGTGCAGCGTAGAACTCTCTAGCAATGCCTTGTGGGTGGCCAGCGCGGACCTGACCCGGGCTCTTGCTCCTGACCAGCTAGTGGGTTCGTGGGCTGGGAGAGCTCCCACAATGGTCCTGTCCCGGGGCATCAGAAGCTTCAGTAGCCATTTCCACCCTCTGTTCTCCTGCCTCTGTGGCTGACCCAGTTCCACCCTCAGGTGCTTGTTGATCACCTACTCTGGGCAGGCCAGTGTGCTCTGTCCCTGGACCAGATGGTTCTCTCTCTGTCCCTGAAAGGCAGCAGCCAGTGACCAGCTGAGTCCTGCTGCTTCCTCCGGGTCGATGACCTGAGGAACCCTGGGCGCTCTGGAGGGGTCTCTGCTCCTCCTCTGGTTTCTTGGATGCTCCCCAGAGAGCTTTTTGGGTGGTCCCTGGGGCTTGACCTCACAGCTTGATTGGGCAGCTGCTCTGGCCTCAAGCACTGTGGTCCCTTACGAATGCACAGGTGCCTCATTTGGTCTTCCACCCTGGTGGCTGGTGCCTGCAGGACCTGCGCTGTAGATGGGCAGCCCGCAGGGGTGGCCCTGAGCAGGGTTGTGAGGGGCGCCCAGGGCACGAGTCTGAGTGGAGGGAACCGAGGTCCAGTGCCTCAGGTGCTCTCCTGTCAGAGTTCGCCCCCTGGCCTGGGAGGTGGGTGCTGTTCCTGTCCGAGGATAAAATGAGGCCCAGAGCAGTGCCGTGCTCGGAGACAGAGCTGGCGCTTGAACTCGGGTCTGTCTGAGCCAGGCTTTCCTGCTGCATCTTGCCGCCTCCAGCTCCAGGTTGCTTGCCCCCCCACTGCCTTTTTTTGCAGGGTGGGGGTGTCGTGCTTGCCCCCCGCCGCCCCCGCCTGCCCCCGTTCCTGCTGTTCTGTTCAGGGCTGTTCAGCGCCTCCTCGCCTCCCACCCTGTTGACACAGGGCTGTTGCTGGCTGGTTTTGTTTTTGACCCAGTCAGCCTGGCAGGGAAGTGGCGGGCGTGTGCAGAGCTTCCCAAAATAGCCCCCCCGCTCCCCGCCAAAGATAGAGGGGCCAGACTGTGCGCGATGGGCTTGGGCCAGTGGAGGGATGACTCAGTTCCCTGCACCCACCACCCGCTCCTTGCTCTCTCCTCCCGTTACCCCCAGACTGGCAGGACCCAGAGGTTGCTGGGGGCTGCGGGCTTCAGGGTGCTGGTTGGGATACCTGGATCCCCGGTCAGAGGTCCTTACACCCCCTGTTCCTGGCTTGCTGCCTGACCTTGGCCACGTCCCCATCACCCTTGTGGCCTCTAATTTAAAGTGAAACTGCACATTCCCACCTGCCTCCCAGCACTGGGAGGTCCCAGCAGGTGCCCGGAAGGTCAGATGACACAGAGGGACAAAACAGTAATATACCAGGCGTCATTTCGCCGACCTCGAGTGTCCAAGGGGAGCCCTCCGTTGGCAGAGCTGTCCCCGTCATCGCTGTCCTCAGCGCAGCCACTGCCATGTCCTGTCCCTCAGTGGGCCCGCACTCCCCCTTTGAGGTGTCTGTGGTACTGGACCTGGTCCTGTAAGCATAAGAACAGGTCAGTGAGTTTGGGTGGCTTGCTTGAGCCCACGTGCGGGGTGGCGCCCTGGCCTGCGTGGAGAACAGGCCCACATCAGGCCCTGCCTCACAAGAGAGGCCCCAGGCCCCGTAAGCCCCGCTTCGGCCGTGCGTCTGGCAACTTGGCAGAGCGGTCTGCAGGCATTCGCTGGCCCCGCTGCACAGAAGCCCCCAGCCTGCCGCCCCCCATGAGCCCCGTGAGGCCTGCAGTGTTCAGACTCCCCAGGTGAAGTCCTGGCCTGCTACTCGGCCAGGAGGCCAGGCCCCCGCTGGTGAGGACCCTGCGCGCCCGGGGCCACGTGTCCCCAGGCCCAGCCCGCTTGCTCACTCTGGCTCCATCAGTTGGCAGGGCTTGGCCGGAGCCCCGCGCGCTCGGCATCAGGATCACATTTACAGGCACTGCTCTCTGTGCGTGTGCGCGCGTGAGGGCTGTGTTTGCACGTGGTTTTGTGTGTGACTAGCACCCCTGGACCCTGTTCCCCAAGGTCAGAGGGCTCGGACCTGCCTCTGAGCCGCGCTGCTGCGGGACGAGGCAGGGCCCAGGGAGCTGGTTTAGGACGTGATGAGATCGCTGACATGCACAGCCACGGTGCCTCACTCTCGATGCCAAGATCCAGCGGCTCCGAAAGCCAAACGCTTCGTCATAGCTCATTTGGCAGCAAAATCCCTCTTGAACTGAGGTGAGGCTATTTATAGTCCAAGCCAGGCTATTTATAGGCTTTACGTTCTCTATACTCCGTGGTTCACTGCGTTTGGTTATCGGGTGCTGAGCAGTGTGCGGCGTCACCTGTCTGAAGTGCAGGAAATCCTGAAGTCCGGACCTTCCTCCTGCCCCTAGATAGCGTCTGCTCCCTGCTCCCCCAGGGTCCCTTCCCTGGAATTCCTGGAGCTTAAGGGGTATCGCCGAGCACAGGTCCTGGGGACCCCACCCAGCATCCTCCAGCTGCATCTTCAGGATCACTTGAATGGCTGAACACAGCCTGGTTGCCAGGCTGCCCCGGGCTGAGCGCCTCCGCAGTGCGTTGCCAGCCCCTGTACAGATGAGTAAACTGAGGCTGAGGGAGAGGTCGGAGGGCCCGCGAGGACTCCAACTCTCTCTTCCATCCTGCCACCTCCGGGGATTTGGGGGACAAGGCAACTCATCTCCCTGAATTTGTACCCAAAGCACGTTTATCTTGGGAGGGAGCAAGGGCCTGGGGACCCGGCGTGTGTAGGAGGAGAGAGCAGCAGGCGTAGGCCAGGCTTGCCCCTGGGGTGCGGGCCTGGGTATGACCACGGCAAAGTCCCCTGGGAACCCATCACCCCCACCAAGCGCCTGAGCCACCCTCCCAGCCCCATCCCTGTCTGTTACCAGCTGGTGTCCCTTGGCCTTCGTGGCTGTTCTGGTCCTTGGGTCTACTGCCCGGTGCTCTCTGAAGCCACAGGCGCATAGCAGAGGCTGTAACTTTGCCCAAACCTGGGGTCTCACCCGTGGCCACCTCCCTCCACAACCTTCCGTAGCTCCCTGGATTCCAGGAGCCGGTTGGTCCCGATACCCGCAAGCTGTTCATCTGCTCCCCGTCCAGGCTTTTTCACGTTTGTCTCCTTTGAGACTTGTCATCCTGTGACCACCCAAGGACCCTGCCTCTGAGAAGCCGCTTGCCCTGGCCATCTCCCACCCTGGTGTACCTGGCCTGCAGTGAGAGGGCAAGATCTTGGTGAGCAGAGACCCTGGCTCACATCACAGCTGCCCCATACCCGTCCTTGGTGGTGGGCAGCCCCTCTAAACACCCATCTCATCATCTGCAGAGCAGGCTTGGGGACAGCTGCCCTCGGAGAACTGGCAACAAGGAGTGGCCTTGGGGCAGTGCCGTCAAGCCCTGGTACCCTTCTTCCCTCCCAGGAGCTGCCATGAGCTTTAAAAAGTTAACTGTGGCCCTTATAGAGAGCGTTAGGTTAGAGGCTGGGGCTCTGACAGCTCGGCCGCTCCCTGGAGGTGACACAGGTAGGTGACACAGAGCTCCTAGAATGACCCGGGCCGCGAACACCTCTCTCTCCGTCTGGAAATAGGTTGGCTCTTTCTGCCCCGCAATGTCCTCAGCTGGTCTTCTCCCTGCCTGGTCCTCTCCTCGCCCAGAATGCTGACCTCTGATCGCAGCTGTGCCTCCCCTGGTTTTTATGGGGTCTCCAGAGCACCTAGCCATGGGCCTGCACTGAAGTCACTAACCACCAGCAGGCACTGCCCTGAGCTTCTCAGTTCAGGGACAGCGCTGGCATGGGAGTAGTGAGACTGGGTGAGGCGCCCTCCGTGCACCCGGGGAGCAGCCCGAGGGCCCTGGGACTACGTGCTGTGAGCGGAGTCCTGACAGGTGCTATGGAGTCGACCAGGTGGACCGGGTAGGAAGGGCCTCGTCCCAGGAGGAGTGGCAAGTGTGCCCTCAGCATGTGCCCCAGGCAGCAGACATGGGACCCCCGAGACTCGCAGCATTCTGGGGACCGAGGTGTAAGGCTCGAGCACCACCCCTCAGGGCTCCGGAGCACAGAGTGCCGAGGTGCCAGGCTGCTCTGTTGCCAGCAGCGAATGGCAGGAGCCCAGAGCAGCAGCAGCAGCACAGCACAGGGACAACCCAGGGGAGTCACGGGTGCCGGCGACAGCCCTGAGGGACATTCCAACGAGCTTAAACACGGTCAGATCTGCGTTGGGAAGATGCCCTCTGTGGCTTCAGGAGGCCCACGCTGGCAGCATGTGGACCAGAATCGACGCATCCGCAGGAGACAGGGCGTGGGGCTTAGCAGAGAGGCCCTGGCAGCTGTGACGCCCAGCCTGGGACTTGGCAGTGGGTGACAGGGATTCACCTCAGGGTGGCACTGGCACTGGGGGACCTGGTCCTTGTCCTGGCCTGGTCCCTGGCAGCTGTGCAGCTGTGCAGCTTTGGCTGAAATGTCCACTCCTGCCTGGCTTGGCTCACCCTTCTGCAGAACGCTCACAGGGAAGGAAGGAAGAATGCGGTTCATGGATACCTAGAGGAGTTCAAGGTCAGGCATCACGAGCAGCCCTGCGAGGAGGCGTGCAGGAGCTGCCCCCGGGCGCTGGCCCAGCTGCCACAGAGGGCCACCTGCACACCTCTGCTTCCCTTGGGACTGTGCAGCCAGAGGGTCCCAGACCCCCACTTGGGGGCGGTCACGCCTGGTCCACACCTGGCCGCCCGCCTGCCTGCTCCTCCTCAGTGCACCTTCCGCTCAGCAGACGGCTGCTTCCTTCCCCTCGTCTGGGCAGCCTTCTGGGCTCTTCCTCCACTAAGACCAGGCACTGTTAGCTCAGATGGACTCTCCCAGTGCCCCAGCCTCGATGGGCCCCAGGGTGCCGGGAAGCTGGCGGGTACAGCGTCAGAGGCTGGAGGCCACTGCCTGGGCTGCGGAGACAGCCCCTGGGAAACAGGTCCTGTGCACAGCCTGCAGCCTGCATGGGAGCAGGTCTCCCGGGCCCGGGAACACACGGGTCAGGGATAGGCCTTCCGGCGCGTCTCCTGCTGCTGTCCAGAGGGAGTTATCACCACACTTCCGGTGCCTGGGGCCTGAGGCCTCCCAGCTCTGCCCTGTCCAAAGCCCAGCAGCAAGTGGGGGACGGTCCCTGCTCCCGGTCCTTACCTGCCTGGTTCCCGTGCAGAGGCCGGACTGGACCACAAGGTCCTGCAGGGAAAACTTGAAGGTATCTCTCGTTCCTGTGATCATGGCATCCGTCTTAACCAACCCTGTGTGTGGGCCCCAGGTTGAGCTGATGTGGGGCGACCCCCAGGCCCGTGATGTGGGAGGTCGCCCCAGACCCTGGCCTGGGGCCTTCCAGGAGAGGATATGATAGTGTCCAGTGCCCCCATCAACCCAGGAGACCCCGTTGGACCGGGCTGGGCACTGCAGATGTTTCCCTTTGCACATCTGTCGGGAGGAGGGAGCTGCGAGCAGGAAACCTGAAGGCCCAGGAAGTGCCTCCCAGGTGGTCTGCCAGGGGACAGGTCTGCACTGTCCCCACACCTGTCTGCTCAGGTGAAGGCCTCGTGGTGAGGGCGCGCCACACCGAATGGGAACGTCTCCCAGGCAACGGTGCCTGCCAACCGGGCTGAGCTCAGGCCTGGGCCCTGCTTCCCGGGTGAGTAAGTGAGGCAGGGCCACCCACGGACAGGAGTGGCCGGCTTGACCCGACCCCTTCCCCTGGCCTGCACCACGACCCACTGCCACCAGTGTGACCTTGAGGCAGAGCTCAGGGCCCCTCACTGCTGACTCAGGGAAGCCGGGCAGCGTTCTAGAGGCAGAGTGAGGTTGGCACCACAGGAGCATTCTCCAGGGAGAGGACAAATGGGGCTGGCGCCTGGAGGGCCGTGGACACACGCTCCCTCAGCCTCTCCCTCTGCTCGCCGTCTGGCTCCACTCGCATCTCGCACCGTGGGATGAAAGCATCCTATTAGTGCATCAGGGATAGGCTTATTGACGGGGCTCCCGGGGAGCCGCCACCCCACCCTCTGTGTTTCTCCTGGCAGGGAAAAGAGGATGGTGGTGGAGAGAGGCTGGCAGGAAGAAGGCTCGGGATCTGTTGGAAGGATCTGGTTCAGAAGCCACGCAGAGGAGCCTGTAGCCTGAGCTCCCCTTGCAGCGGTCCAGGAACACGAGACTCCGAGCCGAGTTTGCTGAGGTGTGATTAATTTACAAACAGGTGTGCGGAGTGGCGCGGTGTGTACACAGGGGCCTGCTGTTCCACAAAGCTGTGTCAAGATCACTGAGCCGGGTTTTATTTCAGTCCCAAGTATCGAGTCTGCTTAGCACCCAGCACGAGGGGTGCTGTGCCCAGGGTGGGCGTGTCCATGGCAGACACCTCTGAGTGGCTGCAAGGCGCAGGTGCACAGAAAGTGCCCACCTTTCACGGACGGTGGTGCAGGTCCAGAACATGGGGCACCAGGTTGCCCCGTACCTGGCCTCCTCCCCAGGACCAGACTCTGCCACGTCTCACTGGACTCAGAGGCAGACTGCAGGATGTCGGCATGATTTTACAGGGAACGCCCTTCACTGGCGGGAGTTCTAATCCCTGTGTGACCTAGAGTGGAAGACGGCTCTCTGCCCTTGAGGAGACGAGGATCTGCTCAGCACGTGATAACACGCAGAAGGTGGAAAGCAGATGTGGCAGCCACGTTAGTCAGGACTTTGCTGGTGTGACTGACAGGACCCAAGCTGGCCAAGGCAGAGGGGAAGCTAACTGGAACGCTCTCAACTCCACAGGAGTCCAGCCAGCCTGTACGGGCACGGGCGCGAGCCAGGGATCCTCCCACATGCTCCGGAGGAGGGGACACAGCTGCCGATAGCCTTCTGGCCTTTGCCACCAGGACAGGACCGACTCACATTCTCTTTTTTGAACCCTGAATGGGGGAAAAAGTTCCCGGGAAGTAGAAGCAGGGTGAGATCATGGTGGCGTGATCTTCCTGTTCCAAACCCCTTAATAAAGCAGGAGAAAGTAATAGTATTAAAAACCCACGTCCACGTGGGCAAAGGTATGTCTCCAGTGGAATAGAGACCACAAGGGATCCCAGAAAGACAGGGCAAAAGTTCTGAACCACAGTGTTTCCAGTGAATGGTCATAAGAAACAGATGTAAAAGCCCCACCGGATGATGCCAAACTAGTACTCAGAGGAAAATTTGTAGCCTACATTATTTACTGAGAGACAAGATTAAGAGTTACTGAACTGGGGCTAGAGTTGTGGCTCAGTGGTAGAGCACTTGCCTGGCATGTGTGAGGAACTGGGTTTGATACTCAGCACCACATATAAATAAATAAAATTTTTTAAAAAAAAGGAAAAAAAAAAGAGTTACTGAACCTAGTTCTCAACTCAGGAAGCTAGAAAAACAAATAACGTTCAAAGAAGATAAGAGAAGCAATTAAAAATGAAGATGGGAAATGAGTTGCATTCATCAATAATCCCAAAAAACAATGCTTTGAAAAGACTAAGAAGAAAGAAGAGAAAACTTTGGAAATCCAATTTAAAAAAAAAAAAAAAAAAAGGCAGGAGACACTAAGAAAAAAGAGGATGTAGCTATGAAAGCAAATAATGTCTTAAGAAAAATAAAAAGTGTTTTAAGAGGGTAGTTAGTGGTTAGAATACCCCTGGGTTTGATACCCAGCACTGGGAAGGAATGAAGGAGGGAAGGAAGGAAGGAGGGAGGGAAGGAAGGAAGGAGGGAGGGAAGGAGGGAGGGAGGGAGGAAGGGAAGGAGGGAAGGAAGGATATGTGCAACTTTTAGCCAATCAATTAGAAAACCTAAGTGAAGTATATGTTTTTCTAATCAAGTAAAAATGACCAAAATGAGCTCAGGAAAATCCTGCCCCTAAGGAAGGGTGAATTTTCTCAAACCTTTAAGAAGTAAATAACTCTGTGTTAGATTAATTATTTAAGCACAACGAAAAGATATTATGACTCATCTTACAGGGGACCCTGTACATGCATCAAAGTCAGAGAAGGGTAATGCAGCAAAGCTCAGACCAGCCTCAGGTTCTGGAAAAAATACCACACACACACATAAATAAAGTGCTGGCAAATTTAATTTAGCTGAATATTACCACAGGCACATGATATCACAATAACATACGTGACCAAACAGGGTTATCCCTAGAATGGAAGGAAGGTGCAGTATTACAAAATGTCTTCACCTAATCTGTGATACTGTTTTTCAATGATCAAGCCCTTCAAATCCTAGAATATAAAAATGGAGGACACTTGGCTGGTACCAAGGGATCCTGGGAGAACTGTGTCTTGCTGCCCTTTCCTGCCTGCTGCCCCTGTCACAGGTGAGGCTGTAGTGGGGCAGGCCCCTAAGTCCAGTGGACACCTGAATCCATTGATAATTGTCCTCATAGGGAGAGAACTGGGCACTGAGAACCTATAATCCCAGCAACTTGGGAGGCCGAGGCAGGAGGAGCACAAGTTCAAGGCCAGCCTCAGCAACTTCGCTAGACCCTGTCTCAAAATATAAATAAAAAGAGTTGGGGTGTAGCTCAGTGGTAGAACACTCCTGGGTCAAATCCCCAGTACCACCAAAATTATAGTAATAATAATAATAATAATAATAAAGAAAGACTCACACAGAGAGAATGCAGTGTGACAACTGAAGCAGAGATTCGGACAATGCAGCTGCCAGCCAAGTTTGCCAAGGGTCATGGGCAACCAGAAGGCCAAAGGTAGGGAGCAGGTTCTTCCTCTGAGCTTCCAGAAGGAACTGACCTTGTTTGCACCCTTGATTTTGGACTTCTGGCCTCCAGAACTTGAGAGAATGAATTTATGATGTTTAGCACCCCCTAGTTTGTGGCATACGGCAGCGGTAGCCCCAGGAAAGATCTACTCCAAGTCCACCCTGAGGAGGGAGTGGAGTGGAAGAGGGAGTGAGCTCAGACCACCCGTGGTTCAGTACAACCTCCAGCTTAGCGCTGAGAGCCAGCTCACTGGACAGCAACCCAGGCGCTTGGCAAAGCAAAAAGAGGTGGTCTGGAAAAACAGACCCTTGTCCTAAGCGTCACAGAATTTCCACAAATAACTTCCACAGAAAATGAGCAGCTCGGCACTGGAGATGCATCTGGCCCTCACCTTGCATGCAGGAGGCCCTGGGTTCCATCCCCAGCATTGCAAAAATAAGAAGCAAAGAAACACGGGCTCAGGAGGTGACTAGGCACCACAAGCCAGGACAGCACAGATGACTCGCAGCAGAAACAGCCCCTCCGGGGACTTCAGAGCCGCAGGCTGGAACACAGCCAGCACGAGAGCCGTGCTTGATGCACGTAAATGAACCAAAGGCCAAGTTGAAGCAAGCGCAGGGAACCAGGAGCTCCAAAGAGCGATAAAGCAGGTTTGCAAAAGAGTCAGAATGAACCCTTAACAGGAGAGAAGCCGGAATGGAGAGGGAGTTAGTGCACAGAAGCCAAGTGGGAAGCAAGTGTGCAGAATACCGTTCTGGAAAGAGGAGGAGCTCTCGGGGTAAGTGCACAGAGCAGGGCAAGTCTAACAGCCATCTACCCGGAGTTCCGGACAGAGAAGAGGAAAACAAGCCCAAGTCCACATAGGCAGGATGGAACTCTCCAGAGACGGCCGGAAAGGCAAGGAAGCCAAACCCTTCGCCTGGACCCCTCCCACCTTGGTCAACTCTTCCTGCCTTAGGGTAGCCGTGAGCATGTGTTGAGAACTGAGCCCTCCTCAGGCCAGGACAAGGTGTTGGTGAGGAGCGGACCCTGCGTATTGAAGACATTGTCCCAAATCTGGCAGGGCATTTCCCGGCAGTGCCTAACTCAAGGGGGTTTGCGTTGTGGTGCGTAAGAATGGCGTTACTTAGCCTTCGGCAGTACACCGCCTGTGCAACTGAACGAGGCAACTCCAGCCCAGCTAGCTCTCGGGCCTTTCCTTCCCAAGTATTCACCCACGGGCCTTTCCAGGTCCGACCAGTGATTCTTCCTTTGTTTCCTTTCCTCCTCCCTCCCTCCCGGAGAGGGATGGCATCCATCATCAGCCAGAGGGTTTTACGGGGCGATGAAAGGAAGCTGATAGCTCTGTAAAGAAGAGCCAGTTAGCCGGGAAGCTTTCCAGGCCGCCTCCCTGGCGGCCCTGGAGGGCCTGGCAGTGCAGGCCACGGCTCTCACGGCGTGAAGGAACAGGGCCTGGGTGGAGTCCAGGCGGGTGGCTGTGCATGCCCCAGCTTCCCTCAGGGACTCCGGCTGAGCCTTTTGTTGTCCTCTAGGGACGTGCTCGCTCCGGATGCAGGGTGGAGCCCTGGGGCCTGATTGTTGGTGACTGGAGGTGCCCGGGACCCTTGCTTACCTGAGTGTACAGTGGGTCGGGCCTGGATTGCAGGCCAGGGAATGTGGGTCATGGGGGCCTTCTGCCCGGCCCACTGTGTGGCCTCCTCAGGTGACTCAACCCTCTGGGCGTCCTCTTCCCCTCTGGCTCCTCACACTGTCTCCATGAGATGGTCAGGGCAGCGTCTGATCCACTGTGACGCCCCTGAGCATCTGAGCAGGGCTCACTGGGGGCCATGCCTGACTCCAAAACCCGCCAATGGGAAGGGCCACGGGGTGGCCCCGCTCCCCCGTCCCCAGTGCCCCGCCATGGGTAGCAGCACCAGCCTGGCTGGCTGGTGTCCTTTGTGCCCCTGCACACACCCTTGGGGAAGGAAGTCTGGCTGCAGAAGTCTGAGTCACGGATGCTGTCAGGAAACAGGGACCCGGCAGGCAGGGAGGCGCTCTGTTCTTAGAGGAGCCGAGAGCTGCGGGGAGGAACAGCTAACAGAGCAGCTTGGGGAGGCGCCAAGCAGCTCACCTGCCTGTAGCGGGTGCTCGGGAACATTCGGCAGCCGCCCTCCTCGAGCACCTACTAAGTGCTGCCTCGCCCCTGCCGTGAGCAGAAAGCGGAACCTGGCAGACTGCCCACCTCTCAGTGAGCCCGGCGAGGTCTCTGCACTCTGTGGCCGGCACAGGCTGAGGGCTTGGCCTCCGTAAACAAGTCAGCTCATTCCAGAGCATGGCACCAGAGCCCCTCTGCGGCGGGACAGGAGGGCCTGGCATTTGGACTGAGACCCGGATGATGACAAGGAGCAGCTATGCCCAGGCCTAGGGGATGGACGGGCGCTTAACCGGCATGGCAGCACCTGGGAACTGAGCGTAGAGTATTCCAGGAAAAGGTAGCAGCCAGGTGGCCAGAGGGTAGGCATGGAGGAGGTGCTGTCGGTGGGAGACGGGAATCCTACCAGCAGGGCAGGTGGAGGGCGGGGGCAAACGGGGCACAGAGAAGGCCGCACCTGGACAGGGAGGCTGCTCAGAGCCTTGGCGTGGGGCATGGCTCTGGAGGCTCTGCCGGACGGGGCCAGGGAGGGAGGCCGGGATGGGGCAAGCCCAGCATAGCAGCCCCAGGACTCGCACCTGTGGGGCCCCTCTGTGTGGGGCCCAGCAGCTCCTGGCTTCTCCACCGTGGCCCCCAGAGAGAGTTTGACTCTAACTGGCAAAGTCTACATCACCACGATGCACCAGGCTGGCCATTTTCACGTGTCCAGTTCCGTGGCATTAAACACATCCACACCGTCTGCACCCGTCGCCACCGTCCCTCTGCAGAGCTCGCCGCATCCCAAACTGAGGTTCTCCCCATTAAGCACTGACACCCCAGCCCCCAGCCCCTGGTACCCACGGCCCTCCTTCCTGTCTCTGTGCACCTGACCTCATGGAAGCAGTCAAACGATGTGTGACTGGTGTTTTTCGCTTGGTGTAACGCCTTCGAGGCTCACCCGGGTTGCGACAAGTCCTTTTTAAGGCCAAATAATAGTTCCTGTCAGGTAACTTTTGTGACGTGGTCTTCCCCTTAACTTGGGGGCTTCCTGAGGACTCCGTCCTGGTCAACTGTACCTTCAGCACTTAGAGAACCTGGCTCCTAGCAGGTGCTTGGTGGGCATTTACTGGAGTCATGGAGTCTGGCGTGGCCTGGGTACAGAGATGCTTGCTGGGAGGTGAGGTCGGAGGTTCTGCTGCCACCAAATGTTGAAAGACCCCTTTCCAGGCTGTGGGGCTTTGGCTCCCAGGGAGACGTCTCTGTGCATGCAAGCCGCCCAGGGAACTTGTTGAAGACACATTCCCAGGTCCCATCCTTGGTGATACATGGATCTGGGCTGGAACCTAGGAGCCTTGTTTGGGAAGAGACACCAGCCTTTATTTCTAACATCAATCGAAAGCATTGCAGTGAAACCGACTAGCAGCTCTTTGATGGAGTCAAAGCGGGGCTGTCCCTCAGTCAGAAGTCTCACGCTCACTACAAGCTACTCTGAACGAAGAAACCAAAAATGATCTCTCTAAACAGTGCATCTTTGTAAAAAAGCATAAAGCGGGGCTCCCCCTCACACCATGTGCAGATTGGGACGCGGGCCCCCTTGGCCCGTCAATAAATAAATCCCTCTAGCCCTGAATACACACCGCTTACACTTCTGGAGCTTTGATCCCTTCCAAAATGGGGGCACCTTGGCCCTTCCTGCTTTGGAAGGTTCTTCTGAGAAAGCAAGTGCAAGAAGAGCTGAAAGCGTTTGTGAACCATAGACGGTGTCATCAGAGCCTGGGCACGCTCTGCACAAATGGAGGCAGATCTAGAGGGAGACAGCGCAGTTCTGAAGCCCTTCCTGTTCAGTAAGAAAAACCGGACAGCTCCACTCACCAGGCAGTTAGGGACGAGGTAGCTCAATGACACAAAGTCAGAGTCTCCTCAGTTATAAAGAGGGGGTCAAAGCTGCACCCTACCAGAGTGTCCCGTCTTGAGAAAGACCAAGGCACTGCCCGATGCTGCCCCTGACCTTGAACACGTTAGCCTGCATGCAAGGGATCGGACTCGGCAGGCCACATGCAGTACGATCCCGATTGTGTGATGTGTCCGGCATAGACACGTCCTCGGAGACAGAAAGGAGGTCAGTGGCTGCCTTGGGGTTGGGGAGGATGGGCTGTGGTCCTGGGGCACAATGCCAATGAGTGCGGTGTTTCTTTGGGTGAGGAAAATGTTCTGGAAGCAGATAATGATGGTGGTTGGTTTCCCAGCTGTGAGTACACTGAAAGCCACTTTCAAGGGGTGAACGACACCTCCTGTGAATTACAGCTCCTTAAAATCAGCCAATCAGTGGGGACAGTGCATCTGACCAAGGTAGTGGCCAGGATTCACTTATTCATGCAGCCTGAGTTTGAAAAGTAATGGAAGGGATTTAGGACCCAAGGGACCACGCAGACCAGTCTGGTTTTCCAGATGTGCAGCTGAAGGGAGGGGCCGTGGGGTGAGATGCTCGATGGCCCAGGACTGGAAGAACTGGAGGGTGGGGACCCAGTCCCTGACCTTTCTGTGTATTTAAGGCACATTCAGCTTAATCGCAGTCCTGGGAGCCGGGGCAGGTTCTCAGCTGGGCCTGAGCCTTGCCAACCATGGGGACTTAGAGCCCCAGGCGGCGTGCTTTTCTGGTTCCATGAGCAGGGAGGGCTTGAGGGGGGCAGGATTTGTGACACTGGCTCCTAAAACGTCACCATGGGGTTTGTGCCTCTCCCGACTCGAGGTCAGCCCCCAGCCCCAGAGGGCTCGGCTTGCGGACCTCATCACGCCAACTGGCTTTTTGGAATAAGGAAAACCTTAACTTGCAGCTGGTAACCGATCGGCACCGAGGAGCTGGTGAGAGCCTTGGGCTGGACCTCACGCCCAGCGGGCTCTGGGCAGAGGTGTTGGTGGGTGTGCTGGCTGAGTAGGAGGGACGTCGTCCAGGACCCACCTTCCTACAAACCATAGAGGCACCTGCAGGATGGTTTCTGTTAAATGCAGCAATTTAGGTAAATTCGATGAGTACTGGCCACGCATTTGGCCACAGGGGGGCCATTGATGACCTTCATCAATGCAGTTTTAATAGAATGGGAGGTCAGAGTGAGTTGGAAAGAGATTTGGGGACGGAAAAGTGGAGATGCAGGTCTTCCTGATCGTCTGGAGGGTTTGCGATCTGGAGGGGAGCGGAGAAATGGGAGGGGGCGGGGGGCTGTTGCTTGGTGTCACGTTTTCACCGTGCGTGTTTGCGTGCTGATGGAGGGGGTCTCCAGAGAGAAGGGAGCACAGCAGGAGGCTCCTGGATGACGAGAGGGGAGGGGACGCAGTTCCTAAGAGCTGACCCCCGGCAGGGGTTGACATCCGCCTGACACCTGGCCTGCCAAGGGGCAGCAGGTGGCTCGGTGCAGCAGTTGGTGGATTTGACTGAAGTTGGGGAGTGGGCAGTGCCGGAGCCAGGTTGGGTGGCGGGTGGTAGGAGCTGGCAGGAAGGGCGGTGGCTGCTGCTGATCAGGTGTCAGCGTCACTGCAGGTCACAGCCATCACAGGGGGCTGCCCATGCTGGAGCAAGAGGCCCCTGGTGAAAACCCAGCTATGTCTCTTTGCAAGTCTGGTGTCCTGGGCACTTCCATGAAGCTTGGGTTTCCCGAGGGGTGTCAGGTTTCCTGGCGCCCAGGGTGGCTTTGGGGCAGGGCCTGCAGCACAGCCAACTCCCTGCAATGGGCCCTGAGGCCTCCCTGCCCTGGAAGTGCTCCCCCTTCCAAGCATTTCAAGGGGGTGCCCCCTCCTGCGAGCTGGGGGCTCTCTGCTCTTGGGGGTGTCGTTTCTCAGGCTGCTGGGCTCCCAGAAGCCAGACGCCTGAGCCAGGAGGATGGTCCCCGTGCCATTGCTGCAGTGGTGGCCCACGGGGAGGGACAGACGGGAGTGAGGGTGGAACCCCAGGGACCCAGGTCCGTGTTCATATTTCGTGCGGAGCACCCAGCTCTCAGCTGTCCTCTGTGTTCCACTGGGGCCACTGCGCCCAGAGACTGCGTGGTACAGGGTGGCTCAGCGGCCAGCCCCCCAGGCCCTGGGTTCAGTGCTATGTCCTCACTTGCAGATCTTCTCTGCTCTGTCCACACAGTAGAGGTGCGGAGCTGGCAGCCACGGCCAGAGAGCAGGAGTCACGAGAATGGGGCTCCCTAGGGGCGTCTGTCCTCCAGCAGGACGCCACCTTCTCCCAGGCTCTTTTGTCCTCTGCAGCCGATGCTTCTGGGAGCCGTCCTTGGGGTTGAGGTGTCACTGATGAAATGCCCTGCAGAGCCGGCCCCCCGCGGTGCCCCCAGGTGGCCGTCCCGCAGTGGTTTGGCAGTCGCCCCAGCTTGGCGCTCCGGGCATGCAGTGAGCTCTGTGGCCCTCGAGGGATGCTGGGCAACTGCGGCTGTGCCCATGGCCGTGGGCTCTCAGGCTCCTCCACTGCTCAGCAAGGGCAGGGGCCGGGCTGGGTCCTGCTCAAGGCCTCCTTCATCCTCATCCCCCCCAGGAGGCCAGGCAGCTCCTGGCGGGAGAGCCTGCAGTCAGGGTCCCACCCTCCTCCTCCAAGAACCTGTCTCATTTGTAAGGTGAAGGCTGGTGGAGCGGATCCCCAGCTTGTTCCTCAGCCTTGGCACTTCCTTCAGGGGAACCCGGGGAGCCCGTGTCGGGCAGATGCAGAGGAGTGGTTCCGGGGTGGGGACATGGTGGGGACAGGCCCTCTGCTTCCTGGTAGGTGCTGACCTCATACCCACAGCCAGAGCAGCTGCAGTCCCCAGCCCAGGCCTTGGGGCTGTTTTCCCCCTACACCCCGCCATGGTCCTCTCGTCCGCCTTATCCCTAGATGCAGATGGCGGGGAGGCGGGGGCAGGTGGCAGCCTTTGCTGGTCAGCCTCTTGGCTGCTCCTAGGGCAGGAGGCCGAGGCTCCAGAGCCTGGAGCACCCAGGTCCTGGGGCCTTCTCCCGACCCTGACCGGGGTTCCCTCTCTCCCCCACCAGCCTCCCCTCCGCCTCCGTGCAGGCCCCGCTGGCCTGGCTCTGAGCAGCCTCCAGATTTAATAGGGAATGCAGCTGGCCTGCGTCTGGACAGATTCCGCCCTCCGCGTCGGCACTGCCTCACCCTCAATTCCATCTGTGACGTCAAAGCCCAGCTAGTCACGGAAAACAGATTAAGTCTTGTAAACTCCGTTCTCCAGCCTC
Organism: Sciurus carolinensis; assembly: GCF_902686445.1. Classification (NCBI taxonomy): domain Eukaryota; kingdom Metazoa; phylum Chordata; class Mammalia; order Rodentia; family Sciuridae; genus Sciurus; species Sciurus carolinensis. The sequence continues at coordinate 147,706,865 of NC_062220.1, read as the reverse complement.
CCAGTCAGGGCGTCTCAAGGAGCCGTCGACCTCCCTGCTCGCTCCCCGGCCCCTGGAGCCAACCCCACTGTAGGTCCTCACCTCTGGCAGCCCAGGGGCCCCCTGCTGGCCTTGGCCCTGACCCTGCGTGGGAAGAGCCTGGGGCTCCCAGCCCTGCGGGCCCAGCCAGGGGTTTCTGTGGAGGCCACGTCTTTGATTCTTAGGGTGACGTCCACTCACATCTCCTCTCTGGCCCTCTACCTGTGCCCGGAGCACCCTGTCCAGGGCTGGTCTCTCCTGCTCCGGTGGCCTCCCAGGGAGGGAGGCTCCCAAGTGGCCCCCCAGGGAGGGAGGCCCCCAAGTGGCCCCTGTCTGACATGGTCTTGTCCTGTTGTTTCATCCCAGAATGTGGGGCTGGGGCCCCTTTGTTGGGTCCTGAATGCAGGGGTCTGGAACCCCAAGGCTTTCCTAAAGGCTGGGACCCACACGCACAGAGATTCCAGGTCCTCCCTGGAGAGGAGCCTTGGGGATCATGCACGTGGGGTCCATCCAGGCCCCTGGCCGGCCTTCCTCTGGACACCTGTTTTCTTCTTTTCCTTTCCCTGCGGTGGAAAACAGGGAAGAGGCTCCATCTCCCCACCACGGCTCCTGCAGACAAGAGGGGGCGTCGGCCTTACGCACAGGCCGCCCGGTGGGTGCCGAGGGGTTGTCCAGGCGAGGGTTCATGCCCTGGCCGGGGGTCGGGGCAGCAACACGCGGTCACACAGCTTCTCCACATGGGGGAGGTGCGGCCTGCTGCCTGGCCTCAGGCTCACCCAGGAGGAAAGCCAGGAGGCCCTGTCCTGCCCCAGAGGCCAGCACCGCAGGGCCCCACGCTGCCTCCATGCCCAGGTGTCAGACCTTCCTCCCTGTGGCCAGTGGGTTTAGTGTCTGCACTTGGGACCGGCGGCCCAGCCAGGACGGCCATGGGCCCGCACCTCAGTGACCCACCCTCCAGACCCTGCTGGGCGCTGTGGGTGGCTGAGCTGCCTGCGTCCACCAGGCGAGCGCTGGCTGGGACTGTCCCCAAGACAGCCCAATAGCACAGGTGGATTCTTCCCCCTATTTTGTAAAAAATAAAAGGGAAGATCAAAGAAATTAAGCCATTCGCCCACAGTGGGTCACAGCGAGGAGGGGCAGGCCGAGTGGACGTCTGCACTCCTGTCTCTGGTGGCCCTCCTCTGGCCAGGGACACACGCAGTTCAAACCCTGCTGCTGCCCTTTACCCACATGGCGCGGTGGGGAGAAGGCCAGCAGACCATTGCCCGATCCCCTGACCCGGCGGCGCCCTCGCCGTGAGCACCCCGTGAAACGTCCCCTAAGGCTGCGCACAGGCCGGCCTGCGCAGGGTGGGGCACTTTTAAGTGTTAGGATGCGTGTTGAAAATTAGCACCTGGGCTGGGGTGCAGCTCAGTGGTGAGCATGCGCTCAGCGTGTGCAAGGCCCTGGGTTCCATCTCCAGCAAAAATAAACATAATAACAGTAATAACAAATTGGCTTTTTAGCATACCCATTACCTCGAATGTTTAAAATTTAATTATATTTGAATTTATGCACATACTGAACCAACTTCTGGGCTATGGAAGTTGAAGAAATTCTATTTCCACCTCTATTATCTCACTTCTAATTTTTGCTTGTTACATCGTTGATTTTTGTTTTGTTTTGTTTTGTTTCAGTACCGGGGATCGAACCCAGGGGCACTTAAAACTCCCTCTCAGCCCTTTTTATTTTTATTTTTTAAATTTTGAGATGGGGGTCAGGGGCATCTCACTATGTTGCTGAGGCTGGCTTTGAACTCATGATCCTCCTGCCTCAGCCACCCGAGCTCCTGGGATTACAGGAGTGCGCCACCATGCCTGACTATTGAAGTTTTTATATGTTTTTAATAACCGAAATTGCCAAGATTGTAAAAATATTATTCAGTACTCATCAGGATTTCTCTATTTTTTAATTTTTTTTAAAATTTTGGTTGTAGATGGACTCAGTATCCTTATTTTATTTATATATGTGGTGCTGAGGATTGAACCCAGTGCCTCACGCATGCCAGGCAAGCACTCTACCACTGAGCCACAACCCCAGCCCAGGATTTCTCTTTTTGTGACTTATCTTTTGATTGGTTGGTTATCAGCATCAGGTAATTTTTTTTCAAGACGACTTCATGGATGTCTAAGCTGCTGAATGTGTTTCAGAATGTTAAATGTATACTTAACAATTAAGCTGGGTATAAAAATTCTGGTTCCAACCAGGTGTGGTGGCACACACCTGTAATCCCAGTGACTTGGGATGCTGAGTCAGGAGGATTGCAGAGTTCCAGCCAGCTTTAGCAACTTATTGAGGCCCTAAACAATTCAGTGAGACCCTATCTCAAAATAAAAAAATTAAAAAGACTGGGGTTGTAACTCACGTAGTTCAGTGGTTAAATTCCTAGTTCCCACCAAAAAAATATCTGGTTTCAGCCTGGCTTAGGGTGGTTGCCTGTAATCCCAGCTACCCTTCTGGGATCAAGAGTCCAGGAGGATCAAGAGTCCAAGGTCAGCCTGGGCAACATTATAGAGATGCTGTCTCAAAAACAAAAAATCCTGATTCCTATTTTTTTCCTCTTAGAATTCCATATATATTACTCCATTGGTTCCCGAAATTGTGTTGATTCTCCCCAACCCATCTCCTTCACCTCCCACTTATAAGGTTCTTTTATCCTTTAAGGTTGGTAACTTTTTCAGATTGTGTTGCTATTACTTTTCTTAAATATATGTGTGTGTGTGTGTGTGTGTGTGTGTGTGTGTATTTTTAGTTGTGGATGCACCTGTATTTTATATATTTATTTATATGCGGTGCTGAGGATTGAGCCCAGTGCCTCACACAGATGAGACCAGCGCTCTGCCACTGAGCCCCAGCCCCAGCCCTGCTATTACTTTCAATTTGGAGGAGTTTTCCTAGCGTGTGTTTGAATACCTCTTCCCCCTGAGGTGTTCTGTCCTGTTCTAGAAGCACACCAGTTAGGGTTTATGCTGCATTTCCTTTTGCTTCCATATCTGCTCTCTTGTCTTATTCTTCTCCAATGAATTTTGTGTGACTTCCGCAAACCGCATACCATGTCTCTGTTCACGTCATGCTGCTTCTGTTTATTCATGGTTTAATATAGCTTTTTAAAAACATCTCTGATGTGTTTGTTTTTTCACATTTCTCCCTTGAGCTCGGCGATCTCACATCTCAGCTTTCATCTCTTTCTGTTGTCAAGTAATTTCTTTTTAAATTTCTGCGTCTCCTACACTTTGCTTTGGCAGCCTATGTAGTAAACATCTGTATCTCTTTCCTTCCATCTCCCCGTTCCCACCAGTGTTGAAAGACCATGCCTGCAATTTCATTGACCGTATGGGGAACTTCTTGGAAGTCATTTTGTGTTTCTCTGGATGGTCCCTCTGGTGGGGTATGCCCTTTGTCTTCCCTCCCTCGGTGCACAGGACCCTGTGGGCTCCTTTCTGAAGATTATTCTTTAGCTACCTTTCCGGGTGTGGAGAGTGGTGAGTGCTCTGGAATAGTCTGCAGCTGCACTTGGGGCTCACTGTCTGGAAGACTCTTCCCAGAGCCATTATTTTTGCCCTTGGCTCTGGAACGCCATCTCCATCTGGGTTCAGGGCTCACGAGGTCATTGTGCTCGCAGCAAAGCTCTTTCGGTCCTTGACCAACTGTTGTGACTGACCCGGCATCGACTCTTGTCCCTCCGGAGCCCCACTTCTCTCCTGGTGTCTCCCTTGGCTGGAACTCTGGGTTCCTCTGTGGAAACACTGTGCGGGATGATTTCTCCACCACACCCGCCGCCCCGCGGTTCCGTAGAGCGACCTCACATCTCTGCGTGAACTGTCATCCACAGCAGCTCTGTCACGTCAGTCCCAATCCAGAAATCACCCAAATGCCCCTCAGGGTAGAGTGGTTGGCCCGGCAGAGGAGAGCACGCCTGTCAGCCCAGCGGCTCAGAAGCCTGAGGCAGGAGGATCGCAAGTTCAAGGCCAACCTCAGCAAACTAGTAAGGCCTTGTCTCCAAAAATACAAAGGGCTGGGGATGTGACTTAGTGGTAGGGTGCCCCGGGATCCTTCCCAAGGATCACTGACTTGGATGGACCATAAAGTTGATCACAAAAGAAGCCACACAGTAGATTCCAAGGGAAATTGCTGGTCCCATAGGTCAAAGATGGGAGAGATGGCAGTTCACAGGCTTCAACCTAATAAAAGGCACACAGCCAGACGGAAGGCAGGGCTGCGTGTGGTGGATGACCCGTCCTTGTGCACGCACACCCAAATCCGACCACCCCGGCCCCGACTCTGGGCCACGTCCCAGCTGTGGGCAGAGGGACACGGGGCGCTGCTGGGGCTTTTGGTTTCATTTTGTGCCGTTGCACTGCTGGGCATGGAACCCAGGGCCTGGCACGTGCTGGCCGACTGCTCTGCCACTGAGCTTCAGGCCCAGCCCCGGTTTCTACCCCTTGATGTGGGTGCTGCTCATATGGGTGAATTTGATTGTTGAAAATTCCTCCTTACAACTTAGGATATATGCACATTTTTGTATGTGTGTGATATTTCAGTAAAAAGCAGGCAAACAGGGCAGTTCCTCACCCCTCCCAGCTGCACCCCCAGCCCGCGGCCTTGTCATTCCAAGCAGAGGGCCGTGGCCGTGACTTTGGGGTCCAAGGTGGTGCGTGACAGCTCTCAGCGTGTTCCCTCCTCCCAGCGGGGGGTCACTGGACCTGGCCAGTGTCCCTCACAGTCTGGGCTCGGGTTGTGGTGGTGTCCTGGCTCTGTCCGCCGTGTGCCCGCCCTCTGCCCTGAGAAGTCTCTCCGTGTTTGCAGGGGAGGACGGTGGAACCCAGCCCCTCCCCGCCCATTCTAGCAGGATGCCAGGGACAGTCACGCGGCACAGCTGGGGGGACGCAGCCCACGCTCTGGGTAAGGGAAGGCCAGTGCTTGACCCGTCGGGCCATCGGTACCCTCAGGGTGAGCGCCTAGAAAGCACGGAGTCCACTCCCCAGGGCCCGCCCCTCTTCCAGAGGTGTCCTCAGAGGACGCTGAGCTCGCAGCCTTCCCGAGGAGCAGCCCTGCTGGCACGGGTAAGCTCTGGCCTTCCAGGGCTTTCTTTGCAGGATGACGTTGGTTTCCGTGTGAAACGTGCAGCCTGAACCCACTGTCATCACTTGTCTGGTGTGTTTTTTCTCCCCCAGGGGAGGGGGCACCCCTAGAAGTCTGTGAGAGTCTTGGCATTGACCTTCACGGGCCTGAGGGTGGGCCTGCCTGCCTCCATCTCCCTGGGATTTGATGTGGCTGTGCGAAGGATGTACTGGTAAGAGGAAGCTCCAGTGACGTGGGTCACGCCTGCCCCAGGGCCTTTGCTCATGCTTTCTTCAGCTGGAGCATGTCCTCCTTACACCTGCTTCCAGCTCTACCGAGCGGAACCCCAGAGACCTCGTGAAGCCCAATTCACCTTCACAAAGCCTTTCCCGAGTCTTCCCAGCACCTGGGGAGCCCGTCCCCTGCCCTCGCCTTGTTCTGATGTGGTAACTCAGGACGCTGGGTGGTCTCAGCCCCACTTTGCATGAGGAGCGAGCCAGGCCCGGTGACCTGTCCTAGGAGGCCACACAGCTAGTAGAGGCATGGTCAGGTTTCACGACTGGACCCTGAGGTTGCTCCACACTGTGTCCTCCTGCCACATTCTGTGTCACCACTGGAGCTGTGTCCTCCAGTACAGAAGGGGAGTGAGTGGCCCGACACTTAGGGCTGAGCACCAGCTACCCACCTGCTCACCTCAGCGGCTCTTTAGGGCCTCGTGGGCAGCAGCGCGGTCCCTTTTCTCTAGCCCAGCCTCAGATGGAACTGCAGCCCACACGTTCCCGCTGCCTGGTGGTCCTTCCTCAGACGGTCATCTGGGGCCCCCACCCCAGGTCAGCCCTCAGCTTTGCTGCCAGCCCAGCTCCACTGGGTGGCAGGAGGTGCCGCGGGCCTCCGTGCTGCGCCTGCACGTGGAGACGTGGACACCGCCTGTGTGGCCCCCGCTCACGGCAGCTTGTCTTGAGAGCGTTCCCGTGCCCCTGTGCCAGACCGCGCTCACGGATGCTGGCCCAGGCTCTGGGACTTCATCCCTGGCTTTCGCTTGAGGGAACGGAGGCCTTTAAGGAGGGCATGTGGCCACCCAGGCCCTGCCCCACCCTGACCCAGAGCCAGGGCCGTGGTGGTCGGATTTGGGTGTGCGTGCACAAGGACGGGTCATCCACCACAGAGACCCCAAGAGTGCAGAGGGCCGAGCCGCTTGGGGTTTCTGAAGGACACCTAGAGAGTGTCTGACTTCTGTCATTCAGGTCACAGAATGGGGCCGAGTTGGGGTCGCTCTGGATGACAGCATCCACCCCAGGCATCGGGATCATGCCACAGGGTCTGGGCAGCCACCTGGCTCTGCTCTCCCAGGTCAGGTGACCCTAGGCTTCAGTGGAGAACCAGCCCCAAGGAAACAGCCCCCGAGCCCAGTATCCCTCTCCTGGCCCGCTCCCTTCCATCCAGCTTCTCCCAAGCCTTGGGCGCCCTCTCCTTTGTGTGCACAAGGGACTCTCCCTGATCTGGGGTCTGAGCCATCCTCTTGGCTAGTTGGAAGTTCATCCAGGTGTCAGACTTAGGTTTCTCGCTACTTTGGCAGAGGAGGGCTTTTGTTTCATGGGACGAGATGCAGCCCGGAGGCTGTAGGCCATCCCGTCTCTCTCCTGTGGCCTCAGTGTCCAGCCACACCTGAGCAGAGCATAAGGTCCCAGGCAGGCGGTCTCAGAGCTGAGTGAGGAAACAGTCCACAGGGGAAGCCCTCAGCCTTGATTTCCCCTGTTCGGGCCCCAAACCTGCCCCTTGTCCCTGTCAGCCAGACCCTGCGGAAAGGCAGCAAGGCCTCTTTCGCCTGAGCACAGCCCCGCCCTGGGTGGTGAGGCCGAGACCTGCGGTCGCCCAGGGGATAGACGAGACCCTGAGCAGCGGGAGCAGGGAGCGCCACTGAGCAGCCGGTGGCAGGAGGCCTGGGTGAGAAAGTCCCTCTGCCCCAGGGCAGGAGTGGGCACCAGAGGGTCCTGCGTGTCCAGGTGGCGTCCAGGCGTGTCCAGCGGGGGCCGGGCAGAGGCTCCAAGACGAGACGCCGCCAGCGTCTTCCATGGCTCCAGGGTTCCATGGCTCTGTGCGGCCGGCGGGAGCTGGCGCGGGCTCCTGGGGGTGTAGAGTAGATGGGTTCAGATGGGCTTTCATTTGGACTTCATTTAAAGCAACTGGACGTGAGAACTTGAGCCGGGGGCCCCGTGGGCCCTGGGTGATGGTCCTGCCCGCGGCTGTCTGGGGCGAGCAGGGGCCGTCCCTGGCCCACGGACACGGCGCCCCCCACCCCGTGTCTCCCCGGGTGCCGTCTCAAGACCTCCCTCCAGTCCTCTGCTGGCCTTCCGAGCGTTCTGGTAAATGCGCTCCTCCGTCGCGCCAGATCCCCTCATGCCTTACCGCCTGGCTGGTGCTGCGTGCCCCGTGCAGATGGCGCCCGACTGGCCGCTGGCGTCACTCAGTGGGTGCCCTGGCCCAGCCGCCATCCTCTCGAGGTCTTTCCGAGACACTCTCCCCATCTCGGAACCCTCCACCCAGCGCCCCGTTAATGGCCTGGGACCTCTGGCGGTGACTAAGTGACAGTCCGGGCGTGCGTCACCAAGGATGGTTCCCTAATTTGATGGCTTGGATTGAACTGAAACCAAACTTCAGATCCTGCCTTCTGCCGGACGCAGCGGTGTACCTGGTGACGGGAGCGGGGCCAGCCGCCCGCACGGGAGGGGCTGGGCCTGCTGACCTGTTGTTCCTCGAGTCTGTTTCCCATCTTTTTATTTGTCCTGCTTCTTTCCTGTGACGGGCTGTCGCCTTATCACGAGGCCGGCCACGGAGGCTGGGGACCCGTGCTGCGGCTCGTCAGGACCTGAGGGAGACGGAGCCAGCGCCCTCTGCCTGACCCTCGGGGGTGGCTGTGGTCCTTCCCTCCCGGGGACTGTTTGCTGACTGCCCCAGACACACAGCCCCAGTCCTCCCGCAGCCCTGCAAGATTGCTGAGCAAATGGACAGGGAGGCTGAGGAGGCGAGGAATGGCCAGGCCGGGTGAGGCTGGAATCCTGGCCTCGGGTCTAGACCAGGGCCTTCCTCTGGGCAGGGTGTCCACCAGCCTTTGCGGACAGTGACTGTCCCGTGCTCTCTCTCTCAGGGGACCCTGGTGAATTCTGTCATGGTACATTAAGGAGCCTCGTCTAGAAGTCCGAACTCGCAGTTCCCCGTCGTCGGGAAGGCTTGGACTCCAAGATGATCATAAAGGAGTACCGGATCCCTCTGCCCATGACCGTGGAGGAGTACCGCATCGCCCAGCTCTACATGATACAGGTGGGTCACCGCATACCTCGTGCTGGGCTCCCGGCTTCCAGGCTTGGCGCCAGGCACACGGGCACGCAGCGGGCACTGGGGCATCAGAGTGTCCCGCCAGCACTGACCCTGAGCACTCACATGGAGCCTAGGCCTTAGCTCAGGCTGCGGCCACCAAGTTCACAGCCTGGGGCTTAAGCATCAGGCACTGGTGGGCCAGCTGGAGGTCTGGCAGGTCCACATCCAGGGAGAATTCTGTTCCCAGTTTGCACACATGTACCCTCTCCCTGTGCCCAGGCATGGCAGAGGAAGAGGGGTGGGAGAGGGAGAGGGAAAGAACATTCTGGTATCTCTTCCTCTTCTCGAAAGTACATACCTGTGCTAATCCCACTGAGGGCTCGAAGCTCATGGTCTCATTAACCCTAACTGCCTCTTTGAAAGGCCCCTTCTCCACAGACCATTGTACTGGGGGCTAGGACTTCAATATGGGGATTTTTAGGGGGACACAACATTCAGTCCGCAGCACCCCATTTAAGACAGGTAGTTTTGAGGCCAGAGAGGTTCAGTGACTTACCCAGGAGCACACAGCCTGTCTCCCAGCTCTCTGGCCCCTACATTACTATGGTTGGTGTGGGACATGTGCCTGGTTTACAGTCTCACATGAGCGTGAGGTTGGTGAGGAGCGAGCGACTCTCACCCATTCCCAGGAGACGTTGCTTCTCCCTCCTCAGTGCCTGCCCAGCCTGGAACTCAGGATCTGGGGCCCAGGATCCCCGCTACTTTGGCCCGACACCAGACCTGCCCAGTGTCTCCATTCCCTGGGATCCTGGCTGGGGTCTTCGCTCTCAGCGTCTCCCAGCTCTCCTGCTTGGTCCCAGGGTGGCCTCTGCCTGGCCTGGCAGCTTCCCTCCAAGCTGAGGGCCTTAGGGCCTCCCACTGATTAGGAACCCGCTCGGCCTGACTCCGGCAGGGCCTGGACCTCCCGTCCCTGGGAGGGCTCGCACCTTCAGCCTGGGTTGGGGTGGTACCACGAGCCCCCAGTAGTCTGGAGACCCAGCTCCCACCGGGAGGACTTTGATGAAGCCGCGGGGGTTGGGCCGGGCCTGCCGGGAGGAGAGCAGGAGGTGGCCCAGCTCCCTGAGGGTGTTTGCTCTGAGCTGCTTCAGAAGTGCCACTCAACTCCCTCTTGAGCCGCTTACCCCTTCATTATTTTGGAGAGTGGGGAGAGGAAGAAGTTTAAATCAGGCCCCAGCTCGGAGTGCTCCGGAAATAGCTCAACCCTTCTAGGACCAGGCCCATTTGCTGGTGCCGCCATGTGTCCCGCAGCTTCTCAATTCCTGCCCAGCAGTGAGCCCCGACCACCGCAGGCCACCCCTCCGCTGCTCCTGGCCTTCTGGGGTGGACGATGGGGGTCCCAGATGATGTATCTCCAGCACAGAATCACCTGGGACTCTGGGCCCACAGTGTGTGTCCTTCTGTCTCCTGTGAAGGTCCTTGTTAAGCAGCTCGACGGGCAGACCGCCCTCCCTCCTTGCAACCCCAGCCCCTGCACAGCGTGGTTATAGGTTTTTTCTCTCACGTTTTTTTTTGGTGCGTTCTAGCTGCACATGTTGGTGGGACTGTTGCCCCACGTTCACGCATGCTCACAGCGTAGCAGTGGAACCCGGCCCACGGCCCTCCAGCACTGCCCCGCCTCCCACCCTGTCCCTTCCTCTACCCACCTGCCTTTCATTTCCATCAGATCCGCCCCCAGCGTTCTTTCCCTTTTTCCTCTCCAGCTTCCACGTTTGAGAGAAAGCATAAGACCCTTGACCTTCTGGGTCTGACTTCTTTCACTTAACATAGTGGTTCCGCCCATCTTCCTGCAAAGGACGTAATTTCATTCTTCTTTATGGCGGATTGAGCTCCATCGGGTGTGTCTACCACATTCTCTTTTTCCGTTCACCCGTCGATGGACACCTAGGCGACTTCTGGTTTGGCCATCGTGAATTGCGGTCAGGGTCTCTTGAATGCTGAACCGTTAGCCGGCACCATGGTAGGTGGGGATGCCTCCCCCGCTGCAGCCATGAGTGTCAGCATCCAGCCAAACCCACCAGTATGGCCTCCTGTGCTGGCTGGGCCCCCTGCTGCTCCGAGCTTCCGGTCTTTCCCTGTGCTCCTTCCGGTTAGCAAGCATGTGTGCATACATCTTCCCTCCCCGCGTAGGCAAAACCAGTCATGTGTCACCGGGAGAGGTGTTTCATGCCGCGTGTGCGCGTGCCCTGGGGCAGCCGGGCAGAGTGGCTGGGGTGCTTACCAACACGTGTGAGCACGTGCCCCTGTGTGGACACACGTGCATTCCCCTTCTCACCAGCTGGAGACCTGAGGGGTGCCTCACACCTCTCTGGCTGCCCTCAGGGCCAGTGCAGCCCCTTCCTCTGAGACCAGGACCCCTATGAGAGACCCAGGGCTTTGCTCCCGTGCCTCGGGGTCTCCCTGCCCTTCCTCCTGGCCCACATTGGCAGAAGGCAGGAGGGTCAAGACTCAGCGTGGTGGGCAAAGGAGCCGTGGTTTATGTGTCCATAGTCAGGGACCCTGAGGTGTGGTCTGTTTCCAGGCAACCACACAGCTAAGAACTGCTGGCTCTTGGGGAAAGGGTAGGCTTTTAGGGCCCAGCTGAGCCTGAGTTGAGGTCCAGTCCTGGTGAGCGAGTGGCTGAGCCTCTCCAAGCTTTGCTTTCTTTATCTTTCCCATGGCTTGCCTCCCACAGAGCACCAACCAGGAAGGTTCTGGAAGTCCTTCCTGGTAGCACAATTGAGCTCCCCAGAGCCAGGGCTGGAATGCAGCGCCTCCAGCTCCTGGGCGGCCTCTGTGGCTCTGGAAAGCTCTGGGACTCTGTGGGCTGCAGGGGAAGCTGCTGCCAGCCTCAGAGGTGGGGTGCCACGGTGCGTGGAGCAGAGGGGCTGGGGCAAAGGACGAAGCACCCCCACACCCAGAACGGGAGGGAGGCAGCATTTCCAGACCCCAGCACCTTCTCCCTGCCCCTTGTCCCATAGGGTGGACGGGGAGGGTAGCAGAGGCCAGTTGGGACCATCCAGATACCGGGACTAGAACACAGGCATGTGCCTGCACCCTTCCTGCCCTCGAGACTCCCACTGGCAGCCCGAGCCCGTCTCCTGAGGCCTCGCGCATCTCCCCAGGGCCGAGGATGGCTCCTCCGGCCAGCAGCCTCTCGGCCACTCCAGGGCCTGTGGCGCTCGCTCTTCCCAGCCTGCAGCCTGCCTTCCACTTGGCCGCACTCCCTCTGCTCCTGCCCTGCCCCCTCCTGCCCCGCCTCTGGACCTGGGGTCCCTGGGGTCCTGAGGCCCTGTGGGGAAGGGCTCGTAGGTCTGAACGTGTCAGCGTCTGCACCTTGACGGGCGCGAGGTTCACTGGCTCGGTCGTACCGTTAGTGCTGTTGGAACATAGCTGAGTTCACAGGCTCCTCTGCGCCCTGCCTGTGTGGGGCTGATCGCAGAGGTGGGTGAAGGGGCACCAGCGTGTCCCCCGAGACAATATGGATGCAGCCAGCTGAGCAGGGGGCCGTGAGGTGGGTCAGGTCTGCACAGGGGCTCCAGGCCAGCATGCCAGGAGCCCACATGTTCTGTGCTGGGCCTTAAGAGGTAGCTGCCGTGGAAAAGATGGACGGGCCCCCCATGGCCACAGCTAGCCTGTGCCTGGGCAGCGCCCAGCACACACAGTGTTAGGGCTGTGAAGAAGTCACTGGCGGCTGGCAGTTGTCCACCAAGGCTCAGCCAGGGTTTCACTGAGGGAACGAGCGGAGGGGCTGGGCCAGGACCCTGGACAGCTCTGTGGGCCGTGCCTGCCCAGTTCTTGGTCTTCGTCCTTCCCTCTTGGGAGCCTGGTGGCATGGCCCAAGGATGGTTGGCAGGGACAGGATAGCTTCCTGAGTGGGCGGAGTGCAGAGTGACTGGAGAAGCGTGTGCTCCTATGTGGCATGATAGCCACAGCGCGCCAGGCTGGCGGGGACCCAGGGGTCCTCCTGGGGTATACCAGCTCCAGAGTTGCTGGTGACAGTTGGGACTAGGAGTCGTTGGCTCATTCGACCAGTCTTTACCAAGCTTCTACTATGCACAGGCGTCACAGTGCTATGCAGGGTCAGGCAGATTCGGGGACCTGCCATGACTGACTGGGGAAGCCCGTGTTCCAACCCCACGAGTTCCCTGGCCATCCATACTGTCATCTGAGGATGGTGGCAGCCCAGTGCTCTGAGTCTGAAGCATCCCCCTGATTTAATCCTGATGACCTGCAGGATTGATGGCAGTGCCCCCTCTGGGTAGGGGCACAGAGATGTCAAGAAGCTTGTCCCAGGGTACACAGCTGGCCCATGAAGCCAGTCTCTGGAGACAGGGTTAACTGCCTTTTCCACATTACAAGTTCTCCTAGCCCACCCCACCCGTCTTCTCTGAAGTCACAGCTTCAGGGGGGCGGATCAGAGATGCCCTCTCCCCCTCACATGGCCCTGCCCACTGCACCCCAGGACTCAAGTGCTCATACTCACACATGGAACTCAAGGTCACCTTGCAATCAGCCAGGCCAGGTGGTATGGTCAGCCCACAGTCACCACATGCTGGGGAGAAGTCTGGCAACTGAAGGCTTTCGTGGCTGGGCAAGAGGCATGGAGGACTTCTCCGAGAGACAAGGGGCTCACCTGTCAGTCAGGTGGGGATCAGCAGGTGCTGCTCCTGTTTATCCAGTGGCAGCTGAAGTCCAGTTACAGGAGCCACTGTGGGTGCTCACCCAGCTGATTGACTAGTGTTCCCCCCAAATTCACGTCCAGCTGCAACTTGAGAGCATGATTGTACTGTGAACGGGGGTCTTTGCTTATGTAATCTGTTAGGAATCTTGAGACGAGATCAGCCTGGACTTAGGATGGCTCTTGTCCCTGTAAGAAGAGGAAAGGACAAGCTGGGTGGTGTGGTGGCATGTGCCTGTAATCTCAGCAATTTGGGAGGCTAAGGCAGGAGGATCACGTGTTCAAGGCCAGCCAGGGCAATTTAGCAAGACCCGTCTCAAAGTAACAGTTTAAAGCGGGCCGGGGCTGTGGCTCAGTGGCCAAGTGCTTGTCTGCACGCACGAGGCCCAGGGTTCCACCCCAGCACCACGAAACTGGAAGAGGCAAAGGCGAGGCCAGAGACCCGGGAAGACAGGCAGGGATGCGACTGGTGTCGTCAGGCTAGAGAATGCCAAGGACTCTGGGAGTCCCCAAAAGCTGGAGTCGGGGAAAGGTCCTCCCTGGAGGCTCCGGAGGGAGGCTGTGGCGGCTTGCCGGCTCTTCCGGGAGCGCCTGGGGAGGACTCGGGTCTCAGCCTGCCTGAGTGGGGACTCTGACACAGCATCCCAACACCCGCTGAGGCCAAGTGGAAGAGCCCTCCCCGTCCCTGCTCCCTGTGCAGCACCTTGGCAGGTGGGGCACCCGCCGGAGACTCCTGCAGGTGTCCTGACCGCCCCGGCCGCGCCTCCTCCCGGAGCCCTCCAGCACCCCAGAGTGCTTTAGCTTCACAGTTTTGTTGTAACAAAGAAGCCCACGCTGGGTGGCTTGCAACCACAGGAATTTATTCTCCTGAGGTTCAGGAGCCCAGAGCCGGGCATTAAAGTGCCCGCAGGCCCTGTCCTTCCACGGGCTCTAGGGGAGGATGCTGCCTTGTCTTCCAGCTTCCGTGGCTGCAGCTGTTTCCTGGCTTCTGACAGCATCGCTCCGGTTACACCTGCGAAGATCCTACCTCCAAATAAGTCGCATTCTGAGGTTCTGGGTGCACATGAATTCGGGGGTGTGGAGGACACTCCGGCTGTCTGAAGCAGGGTGTGGGTAGATGGGTAGCCCCACACAAATTGGGTTTAGAAACTGAGACCGTAGAGAAGTGACTTGTCCAGGCTGCGTGAGTTGGTCGCAGAGTTGAGACTAGAGTCCGCTCATTCCAAAGCCCTGCCTCATGCTGGGTGCTTTACTTGAGGGCTAAGCAGGCCCTGGAATCAAGCAGGGTCAAGGGCAGCTCTGCCACTCAGCACTGGGGACGGGTCATCGCCTGTCTTCGTCTCCTCCTCATTTGCAGGTTGGGGTCACAGTAGCACTGTCCCTTGCTCGAGGGATGGAGGGGCGGCTGAAGGAGAAGGCCCGCGGAAGCACGGGCACCGCCGCAGCCCGGAGTCTGGTCCAGGAGCTCTTTGCAAGGTGGAAGGCTGGCACCTGTCTCCCTCCGTGGCCTCGCCAGGGTCTTCTTTTCTCTGATGCAGACTCAGGAGCCTGGGCCGTGACGATGGAGCACACCTCTGTGCCCTGCAGAGGGTCCCGGCCCAGGGGCGAGGCACGCGTGGGGAGTGCCTGTGCACACACCTGTGCCGGTGGGTGTGTGTGCAGGGACCCAGGCCCACTGCTCAGGAAACTGACCGAAGATAGCCCTGGCAATGCCGTCCTGTCACCCTGGAAACGGACAGGAGGCTCAAAGTCACCCACACCTCAAGCCTGAGGATTTCCGCATAGGCAGAAAACTGACCTTTCGGACCCAGGGAAAGACATTTGTGGCACCGATACTTAGAGGTGATCCAGATGTCATCTCTGTCAGACAGAGTCACCAAGCCCCTTGTCGCTCCCCACCTTTGACCTTTCTTAAATCTTCGCGAGCCCAGGAGTCAGGACTGGGTTTCCTCTGTTCGCTTTTGGTTTATAGCAGTCTTAGTGAGATGTAAGGCATAGTTCTGTCACCAGCCACGGGATCCACCTGGTTAAAGTGTACAGTTCAGAGGTCAGCATGGTCACAGAGGCACGCGACCGTCTCCACAATCCATCTCAGAACGTCTTTGTCACAGAAAGGAGTCACTGCTGTCACCCACTGTGCCCAGGCCCTGGCACCTGCCTCCAGGCTCTGGGTCCACTGTTCCAGACACTTCATCACGCATGGCGCAGCATGTGGCCTTCCCTGTCTGCGCTCTGTCCCTTGGTGTCTCCGAGGTCCATCCCCTTCACGGCTCATCCCTCCTTGCAGCGGGCCGCTCGCCCTCAGAGTGCACATTTGTCAATCTGCTCATCTGTTGGTGGACACGCGGGTCGTTTCTGCCTTTTGGCTACCACAGATAAATAGCCATCTGCAAGTTTTTGTGTGGACACGTTTTCCCATTTGCGGGGTATATGCCTAGGAGTGGAATTTCTGGGCCGTGCGGTAATCTAAGTTGGACTTTCCGAGGACCTGCCGCTCCGTTCCACAGCGGAGGTGCCATCGCACATTCCCTAGCAAGGCCCGGGCTCAGCCCTGGCTGCTGACTGCTCTCCCTGCCCTGGCCGGTCTGAGGCACTGCCTCGCCGTGGTTTTGACTTGCATTTCCCTAAGACTGGTGATACTGAGCACGTTCCCGGTGTCGTCTATGTCTTCTTTAGAGAGACTGTTCCCAAGTCCTTTGACCATTTTTGACTTGGGTCGTTTGTCTCGTTGAATTGTAAGGATTCTGTATATATTTTGGATTCGAGTTCCTCATATCAGCTATTATCACTGATAAAAATGTCCTCCCCTTATGTAAGGCTCTCTTTTCACTTTCTTTTTAATGTCCTTGGAAGCACAGAGGTTATTAATTTTGATGAAGTTCAGTTTGTCTGTTTTTGTTTTCTTTGTAGTTGCTTATGCTTTGGGTATTTGTTCTAAAACCATTGCTTAGTCCAAGGTCATCAAGATTTATGCCTGTGGTTTCTTCTAATAGTTTTATCTCTTATGTTTTTAATGAATCATGAACGTTTTTAATGAATCGGGAGCAGCAGCCAGTGAGGGAGTCTGGTCTTTTGGGGAGTTTGTGGACTTCCGTGTTGCCTGGGGGGGCGGTACTCCAGAGGTTCCCTCCTGCCCCCTCAGCTGGTCTGGCACCTGGCTGGGTGGCCTCACACGCCATTTCCACCCCTGGCCCTCAGTTTCCTCGTACATCACACGCGGGTTATCTCAAGGATGTGCTTGTGGTCAGGGTCTTTGCCTTTGGAATCTTTCTCTAGAGAGCTCCAAGCACACTCCCCTTCTGCCCTGCCCAGAAAAGCCCTGAATCCAGGGCCCTTGGTTCCTGGATGCACCAACTTTCCACGTGTGCGACACACACACACACAGACACACACACACTGACACCCTGAGCGGTAGCTTCGGTGACCTCGCCCAGCATGTGATTGCAGTCCTCAGTCTCCCAAGTCTTGTGCCAAGTTTGGGTGGCACATCTCCACAGGGATCGGGCTCTTTGGTGGCAGGGGACACTCCTAGGTGGTCCCTCCCTCCCGTGAGCCCCCTCCCTCCCACGAGCCCCCTCCCTTCCAGCTGTACTGTGAGCTGACCCCCCACCCTCCAGCTGTAGAGTTAATTAGATGTCAGGACTGAGGGGCAGGAGGGAGACCGAGTCACCCCTAGCCAGGGCAGCAGGAGCGACAGATGAGAGCCGCCTGCCCGCTCCATCTGGAAGGAGCTACTGGGCTGGGCCCTGAGAGGAGCGACTCAGCACAGGGGGTCCCTGAGTTGAACGAATGGGCCCCCAGCACCCCTCCTGCCGGCCTGGCCCCCTGTTCCTGCCTGACCAGCTCCCAGGGCCTGGCCCTCCAGGGAGGGGAGGGGCCTGGTGCCCAACAGATTCCAGAGATGTGGATGCTCTGCCTCGTCCTTTCTCCACACTGCCCAGCCGCTCCTGGCCTGGGGGCCCGGGCTATCACCTGGGTGGGTCCCCCGGCACTTAGCCTCCTGTCCTCACTGTGGAATGGGGAGGGCAGCTCTGAGGTGCAGAGGCCAGCGGGCCACCAGGTGAGCTGTAGGCTGAGGTGGGTCCGGAAGGTTCACTCAGGCTCCTGCCCCACCAGGGGCCACCTCGCCCCCGCCTGCGCTGGCTCCCAATGATGCTGGGCTGCCCTTCATGGCCACCATCCCCACGTCTTGGCCCCAGCAAGCTCCATGAGTGCCTGTCTGATGTCCTGCAGGGGGGACAGGGGACTTGGCGCCGTGGCCATGGGAGTGGCCTTCCTCCCCAGCCATATCCTCTGGACCAGCCCTTCTCCTCTGCCCCGTATCCTCAGAACCCAGCTGCCACATGAGTGGCTGATCCAAGCCCAGAACACGAGGCCAGGCAGAGCATGGGGCAGCCGGTTCCTCGCTCCCTCCTTCAGGGCAACAGCTCAGAAGCTTCTGGGCTTTGGAGCCAGGAAGATCCCCGCCCAACCCAGCCGGAATGAAGCTGGCGCCTGGCAGCTCTGCAAGACAGGGACTGTGGCTCCCCTCAGAGCCCCTGCCAGCTGGCCCGTCAGCTTCCAGTGGGAAGTCGGGGTTCTCCTTGGGCCGGCTCTGGGGCAGGGTCCCCGCTGGCCTGGCACTCTGCAGGTGGGACTCTGAGCAAGCTGTGGCTGCTTCCGCCCTTGGTTTTGTTCCTGATTCTCTTCACTTTTTGTTAAAGATGTACACACGCAGGAGGTGCGTGACCGACGGCACCCGCCATGGCGCTCCCCGCCAGTGGACATCCAGGTGCACAGCAGCGCGTTCTCGGCCCCCAGCAAACCCAGTGCCTCCTCGGCCTTGGGGTTGCGAGAAAACAGCTCCCAAACTGTAATTCTCCTGCCATTAATCTTCCCTTCTAGTACGTTCCCAGAGTGCGCGACCAGCCACGGTGATTCAAGAGGATTTTGATGGCTGGGAGTGTAGCTCAGGAGAAAGAACACACACTGAGCACGTGGGAGGCCCTGGGTTGGTCCCCAGCGCCCCCAAGACAAGCCCGGCAGAGTATTTCCATCACCTCAGAGGAAACCTGGACCCACGAGCAGTCCCACTTCATTTCTCCCCCAAGCCCCGCTGCCCCTTTTGTGTCTCTGGATCTGCTGTTTTCGACATTTCGCAGAAGTGGGGTCACAGCGGGCAGTGCTCCGTGATTGGCTGCTTCCACTCAGCACGTCTCGCAGACGTCCCCGCCGAAGCGCCATCAGTGGTAGCCTGGGTGTGGGCGGGTGAGCCTCCCTTCCATCTGTAGCTCATAGACAGTCTGGAAGGATGGGTCACCAAAGGCCTGGTGTCCAAGCACAGTGGCCCCTTTATCTGCAGGGGGTACATCCCAAGACCCTCTGCAGATGCCCAAAGCCACAGATAGAACCAAACTCGTCCAACCCTTCGTTTTTCCCCACACGTACCTGTGATAAAGTTCAATTTACAAATCAGAGAGCCGGCACGGTGGGCACACTCATAATCCCAGCTTCTTGGGAGGCCAAAGCAGGAGCGTGGGTTCAAGACTAGCCTGGGCAACTCAGCAAGACCCGGCCTCAAAATGTAAAAGGAAAAACGAAGACCATCTATTCAAAGTGAAATAATTTACAGGGAAAAAGTTAATTAGAGACAGTAAGAGAGTGGCAACGAATAACAAAGTAGAACAATTGTAACAGTAAAAGTTGTGACACTTAGGAATGGTCTCTTTCTGGAATTTTCCATGAAAATTGGGCTGTGGTTGACCTGAGGTTGTCAGAATCACAGAAGGAAGGCGACTCAGGGGGCACCGGTCTCTGTTCAGGCCCTGCTCTCGAGTCTGTAGTGCACACACATGGAAGTGAGCCTGCTGGTGGCCTGGTGACTCGACCTTTCTTTTTAGAAACCACCAAACTGTTCTCCCCCGTTTTTGGCGCCCCCACCGTTTGGTTAACCCCACCCCTCCCGGGCAGTGCGCGGGGTCCGGGTTTCTCCACGCCCTTTCTGAGTGTCCGCTGCTTTTTTTGTTTCTAATCATGACCGTCTTCACGGTTTGATTTGCATTTTCCTGATGACCAATGAGGTTGAGCATCTTCTCACCTACGTTTCCCAGTTCTGCCGCTGCTTCTCTTTAACAGTGGTTGACAGCCGCAGGGATGACTTTCAGACCCACTGATGGGCAGTGACCCACAGTCTGAAAAGCAGGCTAGACTTCCCTCTGGGCCGGTGTTGATCTCTGGGCCTGGAGATGCACTTCTTAGTCATTTCTGTCTTCTTTGGAGAAAAGGCTGTTAAGTCCTTTGGCCAATTTGAATTGAGTTTTTGTTTTGTTGTTGAGCTCTTTATATCTTCTGGATACAAGTCCTTATCAGACGTGATATGCAAGTGTTTTCTCCCGTTCAGTAGATTGTCTTCACTCTTGTTGATGGTGTCCTCTGATAAACATTAGTTTTAAGTTTTGATAAAGCCAGTTTATTTTTTTCTTGTGTGGATAATGCTTTTGATATATTTAAGAAACCATTACCAAGTCCAAGGTCATGAAGGTGACCTATTTCCTTCTAACAGTTTTATGGTTTTAGTTCTTACATTTAAGTCTTTGGTCCATTTTGAGTTTATTTTTGTGAATGGTGTGAAATAGGGCCTTCTCTCACATGTAGATACCCAGTTTCCCAGCAACATTTGTTAAAGACCAGTCTTTCCCCATTGGATGGTCTTGACACCCTTGTCAAAAATTAATTGACCAGAACTGGGATTGAGGTTCAGTGGTAGAGCATTTGCCCAGCTCATGTGAGACACTGGGTTTGATCCTCAGCACCACATAAAAGTAAATAAATTTTTTTAAAAAATCTTGTGTCCATCTACAACTAAAAAGATATTTTTTAAAAAATTAATTGACCAGCCATGCATGGTAGCACATGCCTGTAATCCCAGTGACTTGGGAGGCTGAGACAGGAGGATCCCAAGTTCAAGACCAGCCTGAACAACTTAGCAAGACCGTATCACAAAATAAAGTCTGAAAGGACTGGGGATGTAACTTAGTGGTAGAATGCCCCTGGGTTCAGTCCCTGTTATCACCAATAAATAAATGAATAAATAAATAATAAAAAGCAAATTAACTGACTGTTAGATACATGGTTTATTTCTAGGCTCTGAATACTGTTCCATTGATCCTGTAATAGTACCATATAGTTTTGATTTCTGTAACTTTTTTTTTTTTTTTTTTGCGGTACTGGGGATCGAACTCAGGGCCTTGTGCTTGCGAGGCAAGCACTCTACCAACTGAGCTATCTCCCCAGCCCGGATTTCTGTAACTTTGTAGTGAATTTTTTAGCCTGATATTGATAGTGCTATTTCTCCTTTTTATTTTCTGTTGTAAGTTTTGATGTAGGAAGTGTAAATCTTCCAGCTTAGTTTTGTCTTGTTCTCAAGATTATTTTAGCTATCTGGGGTCCCTCACAATACCATATGAATTTTAGCATCAGTTTTTCTTTTTCTATAAAAAAAAAAAAGTCCACTGGAATTTCCGTAGGCATTGCACTGGGTCTGTGTGTTTCTTGATGGATGACTGCTATTTTAACAATATTAAATCTTCTAATCCATGAACACAGGATGTTTTTCCAATTGTTTAGGTCCTTAACTTCTTTCAGCAATATTTTGCAGTTTTTAGTGCACAAGTATTTTTATGGAGATGCTTGCTTAAACCTATTCCTAAATATTTATTCTTTCAGATGCTATGGTAAATGCAAGTGATGTCTTAATCTCTTTCTTGCAGTCTTTGTTTCTGCGTGTTGGTCTTGTACCCTGCAACTTTGCTGAAGTCATTTATTAGGGCTGATGAATTTAGAGGAAAATTTTTAGGGTTTTCTGTATAAAGTTAATGTCCTCAGCCAACAGGGAATAGTTTTACCTCTGTCTTTCCAGGTTGGACGCCTCTTTTTATTTCTTCTTCTTGCCTGATGGCTTTCTCCTAGAACCTCTAGTACATCACTGAGTGAAAGCCAGAAAGCAGGCATCCTCGTCCTGGTCCTGTCTTGGAACACTTTCAGTCCTAGGACAGGCCGGAATCAGAACAGACCATTCCCGTGTGCCGAGCTGGGCCTGGCGCGGGAGTCTGAGCGAGGGACCTGGGTCACACGGGCCTGGGTCTAGACGTGGCGGGATCCTGCCAGGCCCAGGTGGAGCCAGCCTGTGGCCAAGGCCTGTCTTCCCCTTCCACACCTGGGCTTGGTCTCCTGGCCCCTTCTGTGCAGAATGCTCTGACGAACCAGGCACATCATGGCGCTTCTGTCCCCACAGAAGAAAAGCCGGAATGAGACGTACGGCGAAGGCAGCGGCGTGGAGATCCTAGAGAACCGGCCCTACACAGACGGCCCCGGGGGCTCAGGGCAGTACACGCACAAGGTGTACCACGTGGGCATGCACATCCCCGGCTGGTTCCGCTCCATCCTGCCCAAGGCGGCCCTGCGGGTGGTGGAGGAGTCCTGGAACGCCTACCCCTACACCCGAACCAGGTGCGCCTCCCGCCGCTCCCCGGCCTCCCATCTGGTGGGAAGAAGTGCCAGATCCAGGGGTGGGTCTCCAGGCGGGCTCAGCCCCTGCACTCACAAGGACACAAGGCTGTGTCCCAGACGTGCCGTGAAGGCCCCCAGGCCGTCCCCACAGACGAGGGAGGAATATACCCGATGCCTCCCAGACTCCTCAGGGTAGAGGCCACAGAAGGTGGCCTTCAAGCCAGGGCTTCTGAGAGGGCCTGGGAGTGCAAGCCAGGGACAGTCCCCCTGCTGGGAAGAGAGGAGCTGAGGTGGCCAGTGCCCCGGACCACTGCACCCGACCTTCAGACGGTGGTACTCTGCGCCCCAGTATGTAGCTCAGCACTGCCGGGTTGAGGGGCTGGGGCTGCTCCCACCCGCCACCACGTGCTGAGCAGACAGGGTCCCCACCAGCCTCCTGGGACCTCCTTCCTTCCCCACACCTGGCGAGTACCGGCTGTCCCCGGAGCTGGCTCTTGTGGGGAGGCCAGCATGTCCTGCAGTGGGGCTCAGACTCCTCCAGCTCCGTGGTACCTGCTCTGTACATTTCCACCACCATGAGCATGTGGACTCCAGATCAGAGCTTCCAGACGCTCCATGTCCACTCCACTCTCCCCTTGGCCTAAGCCCAGCCCTCCTCCCACCTTGGCCTGCCTGTTCTTGGGACAGGGTGAGAACCCAGGAGGGGACCGGGACAGCACGTCTCGGCCAGCCCTACACTCCTTTCTCTCGCCACCTCATCGATGTCCAGTTGTGTCCGACGGGCAGACAGCCACCCACAGCCCCTCCAGGCACAGACCCAGTGGCCTCTGCCTCCCCTCAGGTTCACCTGCCCTTTCGTGGAGAAGTTCTCCATCGACATCGAGACCTTTTACAAAACGGATGCTGGGGAGAACCCGGATGTCTTCAGCTTGTCTCCCGTGGAGAAGAACCAGCTGACGACAGGTGAGCAGGAAGCCCTGCAGGGAAGCCCTACGCTTCCCTCGGTCCCCCTTGGCCCCAGGCCTGGCCCTGTCCTGGTGGCAGGTCAGAGTGCAAGTGAACGAGAACATGAACCCCGAGACTAGGGCCTTTTCTGCTTAGAGCTCCGCCCCTCCAGCCCCAGAAGTGCCCCGGTGGCTCTGGGGAAGCCACCTCAGGCTGGCAGCCGTGCATGAGTGCCCAGGCAGGTGGGGCCATGGCACAGACAGAGGCTGTGCCCCTGTTGGCTCCATGCCCACAGCCAGAGCCGCCACGTGGGACGCAGGCCCCATTTGTTAGAGCTTCATAAACGACGCCAGAGGTCAGGATTTTCATGCGAAATTTCCAAATTCCCAAATGTTGGCCACTAATTCAAAACAAACACGCCAGTCGAACAGGAGGCGTCTGTGGGCCAAGCACAGCTGTCCGGTCCCCTCTGTGCAGGCAGAGTGTCCAACCGCTCAGCCTGCTGGTCTCCGCAGCATGAGCCCTGTGTGTAGGTGCACCTGGTCCAGGGTGCTGGCCAGGCACCTCATTTGGCAAGAAATGGACAGTGAGTGTCCAGCTGCGTACCGGTCATCTCACCCTGTCCCATACAGACACCCGGACAGTTCCCCAAGTCCCCACCTCAGTCCATCACTGCTTTGGCACCAGGACAGCTCCTTTCCTGGGAAGCATTCCCCGCTCTTCTGGTCCGTCCCCACGGAAATGCGTGCCAGTCCTCCATGCACCCCTGGACCTGCCGTGCCAGGTGGTGGGCACACGGGCGGTGGGGCTTGTCGACATGACTTGGAAAGGCAGCGCCTGGCGGTCAGGGAGCTGCCGCGGCATCACACTTGCTCCCAGACTGTCCCTGCCACGTGGCGAAGCCCGGGGCCCCCAGAGGATGTGGGCGTGGAGGGCCTGGCCGGGGCGGGGTGCAGGTCGGGCAGGGGTGACCACTCACAGTGCCCCCCAGACCTCATCGACATCGTCAAGGACCCCGTGCCGCCCAACGAGTATAAGGCAGAAGAGGACCCCAAGCTCTTCCAGTCGGCCAAGACCCATCGCGGGCCCCTGTCCGACAACTGGATCGAGGAGTACAAGAAGCAGCTGCTGCCCGTCATGTGCGCCTACAAGCTCTGCAAGGTGGAGTTCCGCTACTGGGGCATGCAGTCCAAGATCGAGAGGTTCATCCACGACACCGGTGAGCACCCTGCGCCCGGCCTCCCTGCTCCCCGAGTCTGCTTCCTTTTTATTCCTGAAAGGTGAACCGAAGCCCCTGTTCGCCCCACCCCCCGCCCCAGCTTATCTTTTTTTTTTTTTTTTTTTTTTTTGCTACTGTGGATTGAACCCAAGGGTTCTCTGCCCCTGAGCTACATCCCCAGGCCTTTTTATCTTGAGACAGAGTCTTGCTGAGGTTGGCCTTGAACTTGCAGTCCTCCTGCCTCAGCCCCCCAAGCTGCAGACTTGCAGGCCTGCGCTGCTGTGCTCAGCACCCCCAGCTCACCTTGGCCTTCCCTGAATGACGTGCATACTTCCTGCTGCACGAGCCCCAAGCACTGTCCAGTTGTCCCTGCCCCACTCGTGAACGATACTGTGTAGCCTACACCCCGCTCGGGCCAGCAGCCACTGAGGCCACCAGGGCCTCTGGCTCCCAGGCCTGGTTGCTGTACCTGACAAGGCTGCAGTCCCAGGCCCAGCCATGGCCTTGTGTTCCCTACTAAGCCAGAAGTTCTGGATGGCAGAGTGGCTTGGACATTGCACTGTCCTTCACACCAACCCAGCCTGCCCGGGGCCCCTTGCCCGGCGAGTGCTCGCCTAGGCCCCTCCCCTCCTCTGCAGCCATCAGCACCTGCCCACCCCAGTCACCGAAGGCCAGCACCCTCCTGGTCCTGACCCCAGGGTTCGTGCCCCAGGATTCACCCAGGCAGACACTGTGTGGTGCCACCAGCAGGACTGGTTGGGTCTAGATGTGAACAGGGCCACACTGCGATGACACTCTTCACACCTGTCACATTGGCGCTTGGTGGCCCTTGAGGATAGGCATCGTCACCCTGCTCTGTAGAGGAGGAAGCAGACTTGACACTGGCCAAACGCAAAGCAGGCCTTCTCCCCAGCCACGGTGGACAGGCACCCGTGTCGGTGCTGTGGGACCCTGAGAGGTGCACACCGCGGCAGAGGCAGAGGTGCCGAGCGGACGGGACAGCACGACCAGCTCCGCCCCCGTGCAGTGTCCGTCAGCAGGAGGAGGAGGACGCCCATCCCTGAAGGGCTGCGTCCCTGCAGTCTGGCCGTCCAAGCAGCTAGGAGCTTAGATTGGCCCAAATCAACCTCCCTCTTTAGTCAGGGCTCACAGGCTGTCACACGGTCCCCAGTTCTGAGACCCTAAGCAGAAAGGACAGTGGCCTGGACACAGCCTAGGTGTCCCTCAGACCTGCCTGCCAACCTGGGCCGTGCCCCTTGTGGCCGTGGGTCCCCACTTTCTGCAATGGAAGTCGCAGTTCTCAGCTCACCGGAGTGTGTGAGCGGGGGCCGGGGTCTCCCTGACGCAGGCCTGCCCCACCACCGGGTCCGAACACGGCTCAGCGGTGACTCGTCCACCCTCTCCTCCGGGCTTCTCCAGGGTCAGCCCATTCCAGGCCCCAGCAAAGCCCAAACTGGGACCCTGGCCCAGGAGCCAGGGGTGCTCAGACTCAGGGCCCTCGAGCCTGGCCAAACTTCAGGGATCCCCAGTCCCCCGAAAGTCAGCTCTACCCCCAGACAGTGGGCATGGAGGGAACGAGACAGTTCTGCCAAATAGCAGCCTGCAGCTCTTCCCTGAGCCTTGCTTTCCTCATCTGAGAAATGGGTGGTGACACGGCTCAAGGACAGGTCGTGGGTGCAGAACCAGCACAGTCACATCAGCTGCTGCAAACATGAGTGTCCCCAGGGGTACCTGGTGAACCCACGTGAGCCAGGCCCAGCTTCCTCCAGGGCCTTGGGGAGGTGGCTGCAGGGCTCGGCACAGGCCTGAGCCGTACCCCCTGCTGCCTGGCTCCAGGCCCGGTGCTGCGTCCCAGTCCTCCCACATCCCAGGGTGAGGCCATTCCCATGTGGGTTGCAGCTGGGCCAGAAAAGTGAAAGGGCCTGTCAGCATGGTGTCTGAGGCCACCCCAGGGCTGGGCCAGGAGGGCACCACGGCACAGCGAGTGGGGGTGGACACTTCCCACAGTGGCAGGCCAGGAGGTGGGGGGCTGGGGAGGGGAGTGCGGAGGAGGCCCTGGCCAGCCTGAGGCCTCTTGGAGGGCCCCTGCCACTCTCCTGGAAAGCAGAAGACGCATACCCTGGGAGCCAGGAGAATGCTGGAATGAATTTCCAGGAGAATTTCTAGAATGTTCAGAGCTACAAGACAGAAAAATGATGTAAATGAGCCAAAAGACACCGACAGGAAAAGGAATAATAAAATGCGATGTTGCAAGCACATAAATACCATGCAGCCGCAAGCCAGTGCCCAGAGCCTCGCACGGGCGCAGCCCACCCAGAGAAGCAAGGGCAGGAGAACACACACAGCGGGACGCGTCTGTAAATTTCAGCCGCAGCCTAACAGCCCAACACGTGCAGAAAAGCACACCTGTGTGCCAAAACGAGCAAAGCGAGTGGCAGACGTGAAATTCAGGACAGACTCTTGCAGGGAGGGGACCAGGTCGGGGAGGCGTCACTGGGACAGTCTGTTCCTGTGCTGGGTGGTGGATGTTTTCTCTTTCTGATGTTTCTGTTGAGCAGCTTTACTGAAGCATGATTTTGCATGCCATACGGTTTACCTGTGTGAGAGCAGCCAGGTCAGTTAAGGACACGTATTCACAATTGTGCTCTGAGCTTCTGAATATCCCGCCACCCCAGAGGGTCCCTTGCTCCTGACTGGTCTTTGTGTCTTAAAAGGCATATTATTGTATCTTATTTTACATGCATAATATATTCCTATCTATCTCATATGTAAAATATAGTCTATGAAAAGCATTTTTTAAACCAGACAGGATCTGTAATCCCAGCTACCTGGGAGACTGAGGTAGGAGGAGCAAAAGATGGAGGCCAGCCTCAGCAACTTAGCGAGACCCTGTCTCAAAATAAAAAATTAAAAGCCCTGAGGATATAGCTCAGTGGTAAAGCACCCCTGGGTTCAATCTCATTTTGAACTTGAACTTGAAATTGGACAGGAAAAGGAGACTGGGCACTGAAAGAGGAGACTCAGGAAGTCCTACGCCACTTCCCATGGGGCAAGGACTTCCCCCAAATTAAAATCTGGCTCCTGACCAGACACCTTACCCAGGAGCCCCTCCCCTCTAACCATAGAACCACTGTGAGTTTGTGAAGCCATTTGGGAGCCAGTCCCCTCATTTTGCAGATAGAGAAGCTGAGGCACAGACAAGCAGTGACCCGAGTCTGCAGCCTCCGTGGGCCGGCCCGGGGCTCCTGTACAGTCCCAGGCTGACGGTGCCCCTCCACCCGCGCAGGCCTGCGGCGGGTTATGGTGCGGGCCCACAGGCAGGCCTGGTGCTGGCAAGATGAATGGTACGGGCTGAGCATGGAGAACATCCGGGAACTGGAGAGGGAGGCACAGCTCATGCTCTCCCGCAAGATGGCCCAGTTCAACGAGGACGAGGGGGCCGCGGACCTCACCAAGGACCAAGATGCCCAGGACCAGGCAGCCGGGGTGCCCCTGGAGCCCAGCAGCAGCAACGGGGAGCCCCTCGTGGGGCGCGGCCTGAAGAAACAGTGGTCCACGTCCTCTAAGTCATCACGGTCATCCAAGCGGGGAGGTGAGCCCCAATGCTGCCCGGCCCCCCAGTGGTCCCCATCTTTCGGTACAGGCTCTCCTTCCCTGCCCCCAGGCAGCCTGTGCCGTTGCTGGGTTGCTGGGTCATCCAGCTCTGAAAATGGCCTGTCTCCTGGACATTGGGAAGCTAAGCCTTTCAGGGGACAGCCTTCTCTTACTGGGCAGTGAAGCCCGATGCCCCTCCCCAGCAGGCCCACCTCTGCTCGGATATGGCCCAGGGTGAGGAGGACTGACCCTAAGGGCCTGGGGGCGGAGCTGGGCGGGCTCCCGACATCTGTGGGGAGCTCAGGTCTGAGGAAGAGGTGAAGTGGGGCCTTCCTCTGCAAGCCCCCTCTTCCCAGCCCTGAGGGCGCGGCTCTGCGCCTGTGCTGCAGTCAGGAGCAAAGGCGTCCCCGCCACGCCCCGCTGCCCTGCAGTGTTGCTCTCCATTCGTGAGGTTTGCTGGGACTGAATTTCAGGAGTCTGTTCACGGCACCCAGGCCCAGGCGCTCCTGCCCCACGTTCTCCCTGGACACGACTGCACTGTGCCGGGTGGCGAGAGGGGGTCCTTTCGAGAGAGACTGGCTCCTAGGACAGCCCTGACCATGTCGTCCAGGCCCACAGGTTTCCACCTCCCTGCTGTCGCCGGCTCCGCAGAGCTTGGCCTTCCCCGCAGGGCAGGCAGTCATCTGAGGCTTTGCCTTCCAGCCAGCCCCTCCCGCCACAGCCTCTCCGAGTGGAGGATGCAGAGTATCGCCAGGGACTCGGACGAGAGCTCAGACGACGAGTTCTTTGATGCACATGGTAAGCAGTGGCTCCCTGCCGCCCTCGGGCCTTCCCGGGAGAGGCGGCAGGGCCCGGAGGGTGACATGGCCCCACCTGGAGGCATGCTGCCTTGAGTCCCTACCCAGAGGTTGGGACGTGCCTGTGGGCCTGACTAGGGGCTGCTCTCTCGGAACCACCCCAAAAGGACGCACGGGTCACACTGAGGCATTTTTCCACTTGTGAATTTCTTTCCATAAGAAGTGTAACTTACCGTGTTATAAATTTTCATACTTATTCATCTTGTTCTTGTTTATTCTTGATTAAATTAATGACATTAATATAAATCAAATATGTATCTAAAGTAGCCACGTTAGAAAATGCAATAAGCAGAAATGGATGCACCATTCGTTTCCGGCTAATCCCCCCATAAACACGAGGAGCCACCCCAGCCGGAGGGCGTGAGCAAGGCCTCCTTGCTTGGTGTCTTTTCTGTCCCCCTCAGCGAGGTCCGAGGGACCAGCGGGCAGATGCAGGGAGGCAGCCCTGTGCAGGCTGGCAGGGCAGGGGCTCAGCGGCAGGGACTTAGCCACAGGCCTGCACCAGGCGAGGCAGCGAGAGCCTGCTCATGCCACCACCATAGCTTGGAGGGCAGTAGAGCCATGTAAGGGTGGCGTTTCAGTTAACTGGCCATCAGCCTTAAGGGGAAAGAACTCGGGGGATATTGTCCAGCCAGGAAGAAGGTGCAGGCTTTACCCTGGGGCCAGATGACCCGGGAAGGCTGCCAAGGGTGGGGAAGGGGTGACTTTGGGGTCCCACCCATCCCTGACAAGAGGAAAATACACATCTAGTTTAGAAAAAGCTGTAGAAGAGAAGACAGGGAAAAGGGGCCAGCAGGAGCCCAGACCTAGGCAGCTGCCTGGGCCCAGCAGAAACTCCAGAGAAGCAGATGCGAGTACCGGGCACGGAGCTGGGAGTGGCCCAGTGGTGGCTGCTGGTTCAGTCCCAGCAGAGGGCAGGGAGGGAGGGGGAGCCAGCGGGCCGAGGCGCTCCCAGCAGCCCTCCTCTCCGGCCTCCCCGAGCTGCATTTTGTGAACATTGCAAGACGTCAGCCTGGGGTACATGGGTGTAGTTCGGCCACGAGAGGAAGACTACACCGAGGCTTCCCGCAGCAGCGATGGACCCCGAGTCGAGAAGCCGCCACAAAGACCGCACACCGTGTGGCGTAGGGCTGCGGAATGTCCAGATAGGCAAACAGAGACTGGACCGCAGGCTGGTGGCTGGCCAGGGAGGCTGGGGGAAGCCGGCCACTCTTGGCTGGGGCTTCCACCCAAGGATGGTGAAGGGCACTGGCCACAGCACTGTGGGGATACTAAATGCCACTTAAAATGGTTTACATGATGGATTTGATGTCCTATGATTTATTACCACAGTTGAAAAAACAAAAAGTTTGGGTGGCGTCGTTTGCATGGCTGTCTTGGTCAGGAAGGGAGCAGGCGGGGCCGGGACAGGGGTGCAGGCCCGGGAACCTGGGGGCTCCTGGGGTGGCCCATCCCTGCTGAATCCCCCTCCTCTGCAGAGGACCTTTCCGACTCGGAGGAGATGTTTCCCAAGGACATCACCAAGTGGAGCTCCAATGACCTCATGGACAAAATTGAGAGCCCGGAGCCAGAGGACACACAGGGTAACTCGCCCAGCTCCTGCACGGTGCCAGCGGGCCGGGAGGACCTGGGTCCCAACCCCACTTGCAGCCACTGTGGCCTCTGCGGGGTCCAGCTGCGCCCATGGCTCACGGGGAGGCTTCTGTGTTGCAGAGAGTCTGTACCGCCAGAGTGGCCCTGAGTTCAGGGTGGCCTCCAGCGTGGAGCAGCTGAACGTCATCGAGGTGGGTGCCAGGGTGCTCGGGCAGGGATGGTGCTGCCCAAGGCTGCCTGGGATGGGGCAGGGCTCCAGGGGACAGTCCAGGGCACAGGAGGCGGAGCTCCGCACTGCACCTCACTCCCACACTGGGCCTGGAGCCTCCTGTCCTTGCCGCCCTGCTAGTGAGGTACCACCCGCCCTCTTTCTGATGTCCCTGAGAGCCAGGGACAGCCGACAGCCCCCAAAGATCTTGAGCAAGTTCCACCTGTGGGAAAGTACAATGAGAAACTTGTAAATTCCAGATCAAAAATAAGATCTTCGCCTTGTGCCCAGCCTATCTGAAGACAAAAAGGCAGAAGGGGAGGAAGCGAAAGTCTCCTAGGCAGAAGTGATGTGGCCATGGCCTGCCAGGTGGCCTGTGGGAGTCAGGCCACGCTCAGTGTGTCCAATAAAGCTCTTGTGGAACCTGTGTCCGCTTCGGGGGTTCTTGGCTGGAGCTCTGCCCCTCCTCCACCCGAGGGCCGTCAGAGCTGTTTGCACTGGGGGCCGGCGTCCCGAGCTGCAGTCACCACGCTGCCCTGGACCCAAGCTGCCTAAGGTGGAGACGGCCCTCCTCGGGTCCCCCTGGGGTGTCTGGGGCGGGCACCCACACCTCTCCCCCTCCTGGGGTTTTCTGCTCTGAGGTCTGAGGACAAGTGGGTTTTTCCAGAAGGGGCAATGGACCAGGAGTGATTTCCAGTTGCTGCTTAATGGTAGATAAACAGAGCCCCCCACCTGCAGTGCACACAGCTCTGACTGCCCCGCAGGGAGGGGCAGAAGGGGCCTGGGGCTCGGGATCTGCCTCTGGATGTGTATTGGAACCCAGCACTGACTCTGGGGTGCTGCTCTCCAAAGTCAGATCCCTGTGCTTGCAAAAGCCCCCAAGCTGGAGCCTTTCCTAGTGGAAGCAGGCAGCTTTATGGAGACACTGACCAGGGACAGGGGCACGACCTGGCTCTCCAGAGCTGTCCCCGCGACTCCCAAGGGCTCTGTTACCACTGGGGCTCAGGGCAGGTGGAGTTCCTATCTCAAGCTGAGTGTGAGGACAAGTGTGTTTCAGGGGCCTGCAGGGGCCCCTGAGTGGTCTCCAGTGCTGGCTCCGGCCAGACGGGTACAAACGAGATCAGCCCACAGCCCTGCCCTGCCCTGCCCTGCCCTGCCCTGGCAACTGAGCACTGCTGGACTCAAGCTCCTGCTGTGGACGTGTCCCCCATGGCCTTCTCCTGGCCGTGTTGGAGAACCCTGCGCTAGTGATACAGATGGGGCTGTCCAGATCCCCTGGCCAGGCCAGACTCCAGGGGGCAGTCCCTGTGGGCACACAATCCATGGCCCACAACTGGCCTGTAGCTCCCTTTCCCATCCCATGCCCCTGGAAATAGCATGGCACAGCAAGGACACTCCAGCGGCCCCTCACTTGCATCTCCTGGTCACACACTAGAGGCTCAGGAAGGGAGCAGGGAGGACCCTGGGAGCAGAGGTGCTAAGCTTTGCCAGGGGCTCTGGGCCAGTGCACCACTTGGAGGTAGAACGGGCCCCGG
Organism: Sciurus carolinensis; assembly: GCF_902686445.1. Classification (NCBI taxonomy): domain Eukaryota; kingdom Metazoa; phylum Chordata; class Mammalia; order Rodentia; family Sciuridae; genus Sciurus; species Sciurus carolinensis. The sequence goes on along the minus strand of NC_062220.1, from coordinate 147,675,277 downwards.
GCCTCTCCTTGGCCCACCGCCTTGTCTCTAAGAGGAACAGCAGTTCCACAAACCGCTGTGTGATCTAGGGTCCACTCTGACCTCACAAGCAGGCCTGGTCAGCAGGAAGGTGGGATCGTGACTGTGGTAATCAGGGCTACAGACCTGTACTGTCCTTCCTGCTAGAATGTTCTGGAGACCTAGGAGCCAGAGAAGGTATGGGGAGAATGTGGCACTGCAGACAGAGCAGCCTGGCCGCGCCTAATGAACTGTGGCTCTGAGCCCGTGGTGGCCCTGACTGCTCCAGCCAAGATAGACCATGCCTGAGACAGAAACGGAGGAGCAGCAGCCCCCAGAGGCCAGGCCCTGCCGGGCCTGCCTCCTCCCTATGCCAGGAGACCAAGCAGAAGCCGCTGGCTGGCCCCCAATCCCAGGAAACGGAGCTTCCAGAGGAGAAACTGACCCGGCCTCGAGTCCTCCGTGCCCGCGGTCAGGCCTCCCTGCTCCTCTAGGCTCTGGTCCTGGCAGGGATCTGAGGGAAGGAAGGAAGCTGTCCAGCCCCAGGCTCCACAGCTGGATCACCAGAATTGAAGTGCTCAGAAGGAGGCTTTGGGCCAAGACAGACCTCCCCACAGCAGGACGGCCTGGCAGGGAGTTGACCCCCTTCCTCGCCTGTGCAGGACGAAGTCAGCCAGCCGCTGGCTGCGCCGCCCTCCAAGATCCACGTGCTGCTGCTGGTGCTGCATGGAGGCACCATCCTGGACACAGGCACCGGGGACCCCAGCTCCAAGCAGGGGGACGCCAACACCATTGCCAACGTGTTTGACACTGTCATGCGCGTGCACTACCCCAGCGCCCTGGGCCACCTCGCCATCCGCCTGGTGCCCTGCCCCCCTGTCTGCGCCGACGCCTTTGCCCTCGTCTCCAAGTGAGTGCCATCTACCCGCTGTACCCCCTTGCCCACGGGGAGGGAGTGCAGAATGCCCTCCCCATCCACCTGAGCATCGGTGGCTCCCCTAGTCCAGACACCCTTTCCCGTGTTGGGCCTTCTCTGCCCAGAGATGGCAGAACCTGGGCACAGAGCTTAGCCCAGATTCCGGGAAGCTGGGTCCAATACTGAGTCTGTTTCCAAGTCTGATGTCAGGTGCTGACATGCCGCCACCAGGATGCAGATCTAGTTGGCAGCCCTGGACTCCGGAGCTGGCCCAGGGCTGGACCTGGGAGCCTTTCCGTGAGCCCTTAGGGCCAGGTAGCTCTGTCTACCCTGCTGCCCAGGCCTAGGGAGGGGGCTGCTCCCTCCTGACCCAGCCCCTCGCCCTCAGCCTCAGCCCCTACAGCCATGACGAGGGCTACCTGTCCAGCAGTCAGGACCACATCCCCCTGGCCGCCCTGCCTCTGCTGGCCACTTCTTCACCTCAGTACCAGGAGGCAATTGCCACAGTGATTCAGAGGGCCAACCTGGCCTACGGGGACTTCATCAAGTCCCAAGAAGGCGTGACCTTCAGTGGGCAGGTAAGTGGTGGCGGCGGGGAGGGAGGGCCCTGCAGGGCTGGCTAGAGGATGAGGGGCCACGTTCCCAGCCAGCAGGGTGGGAACGTGGGCCCTGGGCCTCTCCTGCCTCCAGGTCTGCCTGATCGGGGACTGCGTTGGGGGCATCCTGGCATTTGATGCCTTATGCCACAGCAACCAGCCAGTGTCTGAGAGTCAGAGCAGCAGCCGCCGGGGCAGCGTGGTCAGCGTGCAGGTACCAGAGCAGGGCTGTGGTGGCGGGACGCCCCTCTCTTGGCCCCAGACCCCCGCGGAAACCCGTGGCGTCCCACAAGTCTGTAGAGTGGCTGCCCTTACCTGCTTCAGGGCCCCTGGCCACTCCCTGCCCCACATGGTGTCCCACGAGCAGCACCCAGCACAGACTGAGGTGAGCTCGCTCGGGCACCGCCGAGCCGAGCTCCGTTCTGTTCATTTGATAAACATCACCAAGGCCCCGAGCCCGCCCCGTGGCCCAGGAGCCGGTCAGCAGGCAGGACCCGAGGGCGTCAGTCTCGCTCACTGAGGACCCAGGGAAGGCCCCAAGCCGCAGGTTCACACTGGGCCCTGAAGAGGCCAGGGGAGTGCTTCTCAGAGGCCCCCCTCCAGTGGAAGGGCAGGAAGTCATAGGGCTGCCAGTGCTGGTGCCCAGGGGCTGGAGAGCTGCAGTGTGCCCGAGCGTAGGAGAGCATGTGGCTTCATAGGCCACAGCCTGGTCTGCACGGGAGGGAGCGGCCCTGGGCGGCTGAGCGGTGGACCCTGTGCCCTGCCCAGCAGGGAGGGGAGATACGATTTCCCCTGCAACAGAGTGGCATTCGGCCTGGGGGAGGTCCCCAGGTGGCCAGATGGGCCAGGAATGAGGGTTGCTGGACTTGGCCAGTGGGCTGAGAGGCAGCAGGGGACGAGGGCCTGCAGCTGGGCACTGGCCAGCAGGACCTGGAGGTGGGAGGGAGGGGCAGCTCCCAGGACATGGCCACCCGGCAGTGAGCCTCCTCGGGCCGTTCCAGGACGCCGAGCTGCTGTCCCCGGGCGCTCTGGGGAACTCGGCGCACAGCACCAGTGGCAGCCGTGGTGGCTCCAACCTGGAGAGCAGCCGGCACCTGAGCCGCAGCAGCATCGACATCCCCCGCAGCGCTGGCGCCGAGGACTCCAAGAGGCAGCTGCCCCGCAAGAGGAGCGACTCGTCCACCTACGAGCTGGACACCATCCGGCAGCACCAGGCCTTCCTGTCCAGGTGGGCGCAGGGCCAGACCAGGTGAGGGAGGAGTCTGCAGGAGGGAGGCCGTCTCAGAGTGAAGGACACAGCGGGCTCCTTGGCCACCCCACATGCCTGAGGTTTGCCAGGTGCCACCTGGGGGGTCCTCTGGCCTGCTGGGGGCCCATGGTCTTGCATACACCCCGAGCCACCATGAGCCACAGGAAGCAGGTTTTCCTGAGGGAGGTATGGCTGAGGCAGGGGCAGTGTGGCTCGGTCAGGGCTATCCCAACGGTGGCAGTGTCCCCACAGGAGCTAGGCAGCTGCATCCTCAGGACAGCACAGGGCAAGTCCCTGAAGGGCCATGAGACCCAGCCTGTCCCTCGTGAGGCTGAGGGAGGGCTGCCCTGGGAAGGGCCAGTGTGACCCGCACGTCCCCCGCAGCCTGCATGCCAGCGTGCTGAGGAACGAGCCCGGCTCCCGTCGCGCCAGCAGCTCCACCATGCTGGACGGCACCGGCACCCTGGGCAAATTTGACTTCGAAATCGCGGACCTCTTCCTCTTCGGGTGCCCGCTGGGGCTTGTCCTGGCTCTACGGAAAACCGTCATCCCCGCCCTGGATGGTGAGAGTCTTGTGGGGCAGGAAAGGGGCACGAGCTGGCAGGGGTCTCAGTGGACCCCTGAGGCAGGCCAGGGTCGTGGCCGGGCCCTTTCCCCATCCTCTGAGGGCCTCAGCCCTCCTGTCTTCCTGCTCCACCAACCCAGTCGCCGGCCCTGTCTCAGCACCTGCTGGTCCATTCCCTGTCCAGGTGTCCAGAGCAGAGGACATGCAACAGTGGAGGTCCAGGAGGGGGGCACTGCCCAGGGTCAGATGGGGACAGAGCCAGGCCCCGGTGTCCAGGCTCCTTAGAGCTGGAAGGCCGTCACCGTGCGCCCTCTCACCCTGGCCCAACTGGTCTCAGGTCATGACCTTTTCAGTCACAAACTCTCCGAGAGCTGTGGGGCCCCTGGTGTCCAGCCCTGGCCCCACCTGCGGGTGAGGCCCTGGCGCCGTCCCTGGTGCTGTCCCCGGCACCCAAACAGAACACTCCTGGTCCCCAGAGGGAAAGGGACCCCAACAGACCCCAGCCAGCCTCCCTCCCGCCCAGTTTTCCAGCTGCGGCCAGCCTGCCAGCAGGTCTACAACCTCTTCCACCCCGCCGACCCGTCCGCCTCCCGCCTGGAGCCGCTGCTGGAGCGCCGCTTCCACGCCCTGCCGCCCTTCAGCATCCCCCGCTACCAGCGCTACCCGCTGGGGGACGGCTGCGCCACGCTGCTGGGTGAGCGCCCCGGAAGCAGACGGTCAGCGCCCTGCACCTTTCTGGGGCAGTGCACGAGGCCCAGCGGGGGACACCTCTCCCAAAGGACACTTCTCAGTGCTCCTGGGAGGCTCGAGGGACTTCCGCCTTTCAGAGGGCATGGTCGGGTCACCCTCGAGGGCAGGCAGGGAGGACTCCCCTCCGCAGTGCCCCGGCCTCTAGTCCAAAGGCTGAGGACCCAGGAGGACCCTCCCCGGGTTGGGGGCATCGTGCACTGGGCCCTCGCGTGGCAGGAGTAAGCCCAGAGACGGGCGCGGGATGGGTGGGTCTGGGTGGGATGCGCCCAGGCCCGCCAGCCGTCCCCACCAGCCCCAGCGTGTGTCCCAGCATCTTGTCGCGTCCTGGTCCTCAAGGAGCCAGAGTCTGTGTTGGCGTGTGCGCAGGCAGCCCACGCAAGTGTCTGTTCTTGTCCTCTCTGTTCTCTCCCCATCTGCCTCCAGTCGAGACCGTGCAGAGAAACCCCGAGCTGGTCCTGGAGGGTGGCCCCCTGGCCCCTCTCCCCCATGGGGACGGCTTCCTGGAAACCAGTATCCCTGTTCCCGCGCTCACCTGGCAAGATGGGCCCCGCCAGAGCCTGGGCTGTGCTGAGTGTGTGTACCCTACTGTGGTGACGTCTGCTTGGCTCCTGACCCCCAGCCCCCAGCCCCCTCATGCCCCCTTTGGCCACTCGGAGTTCAAGGGACCATGGTGGCAGGCAAGGAAAGAGAGCCGGCAGGAAGGGAATCTTGGTGCCCCCTTTCTGCACACTGCGCTGACAGCCCAAAGCAAAAATGGTTGCAGCCGCCCAGACAGGCTGTCCCCGAGTCACACAGCTCGCCAAGGACAGGCCAAGAGTGCTGCTCCTCCTTTTTGTGGCTTTTGAGAGCAGATAAGAGGTGGGCTGGGGTCTCCAGCCAGCTGCCCTCCCTCAACACCTAGGAGAAGAATTTGATTCCAGCAAGGAGGTGGGGGCTCGGGTCCCCTGTCCCCTCCCTGAGGACGCTCAGCCCCCTCTACCGCCCGTGCAGACGGGCCCCTCCACTGAGCCCAGTCCTCTGCCCCATCCTGTCCTCAGCCCAAACGCAGACGAGCCTGGCTAGAGTCCTTAGCAGGCGACTTTGTCCCTATTCGTCATGGCCCACCTGTGAGGGATGCGGGGCAAGGGCTGCCTCCTCACCATCCTCCATGCAGCACGGGCTCCCTGGGAAGTCATCCAAGGTCCTGTGGTCACCCCTCCAACACAGGGTGGGTCAGGCAGGCTGGGTCAAGCCAGAGGCCCAGAAGGACCCGTGCTGCTGGACTGCCAGAGACCAGCCGCGGAGCCGTGTGTAGGGCAGAGTGGCCAGAGCGGGCTAGCCCTCACCTCACCTCCACACCGAGTCTGTGTCCATCTGTCCGTCCTTCCTACCCCGCCTCCCTCCCCTCCCTCAGCTCAGGCCCTCTGCAGGCCTGGCACGGCCACATCCCAGCCCACGCGAGCCGAGGCGCACGCTGGACCCAGCGTGCTCCCCCACACCGCTGGGGGGACGAGGGACCGAGTTGGCCTCCCTTACCTGAGTGTCCCTCCCTGTGCACCCGTAGCAGATGCACTCCAGACTCACAACGTGGTCTTCCAAGAGCACGCAGCCCCCGCGTCGCCCGGCACGGCCCCCGCCAGCCGAGGCTTCCGCAGAGCCAGCGAGATCAGCATCGCCAGCCAGGTGTCCGGCCTGGCCGAGAGCTACACGGCCTCCAGCATCGCCCAGAGTGAGTGGCCTCCGCGAGGGGCTGAGTTCCCCGGGGGGCAGCTGGACACGTCGCCGCAGCTGGGGAGGGGGTGCTGGTGGAATCCAGCTGTAGAGGGCAGGGCAGCTGCTGAAGAGCCACAGTGCCCAGGGCAGTCCCCCATAGCGGGCCAGCCAGTGGTCAGTGGTGCGAGGACACCCGCCTCCCTGGGAGGAGAAGGGCTTGGACAGAGCCATGGCCCCTCGCTCAGCCCTGTCCCTGCCAGAAGCCACCCGGCACAGGAGCAGAGGGCAGGGTGGCGCACCCGTGCTGGGCACAGGCTCTCTGCGCGGGGGCTGGGAGTGTTTTGGTCAGTGTTGCCTTTCTGCGGGGCGGGGTCTGCGTCTGGCCCAGGCCTTGGCTGTCGCGGCATCTCCAGGCTGGCCGTGGCGGTGGTGATCTCCGGGCAGCTGAGCCGCTGTCCTGTTCTTGCTTCTCAGAGGCACCCCCAGCACTCAGCCGCAGCCCCCGCGTCAGGCGCCTGTCCCAGCTCGCCCTCCCCTCCCCTCCCCCCGCCACCCCCGGGCCCTGCCCCCCGGGGGGCCCCAGCCTGGAGAGGGCGCCCGGCCTCCGTGACAGGGACGTCAGAGCAGGTACCCCACCACAGGCGCCCCGCTAACCAGGGCCACTCTTGCCAAGCTTGCCTCGCACCTCACTGCCCGGCCCTGCCACCTGTGCCCCGCTTTGGGCGGGAGGACGCAGGCCTGGGGAGGAGGGCAGCGGTTAAAGCTAGCTGGGGACCCACGGGGCCTTGAGCCGGGAAGAGGCCAGGCAGGGACCAGGGGAGCTGCTGGGGGTCCTTCATCACCAAAGCTGTGTGCAGAACCCAGGGAGCCAAGACCCATGAACCGCATGCCCGCTGGCCCTCCGAGGGCCACCCCGGGCGCACTGCAGGCAGAGCAGAGGCGCCTGCTGAGCATCCCTCTGGAAAGCCCGGGGCTTCCCCTGCCGCCTCGGGCAGCAGGCCCTCCCGAGGTCCAGGAAGGGGCTCCTCAGAGTCCCCGACAGGCGGGGACATGCGGTACTGCCTCACACTCAGACTCGCCCCTGCTCCCCAGGCCCCTGCAGGACCTCCAGTGCTCCCATGGGACAGGCCACGGCCACGGCCTTCTGCCCACACAGCTGCCCGCCTGCCACCAGCCTGGGAGACCTGCTTTGCCTGGGCTGAGCAGGCCTGAGGGACCAGCAGCCCGCTGGCTCTCTGTCCCTGTGCTCAGCCAGGCCGGTCCTGCTCCCTCCTCCCTGCAGTTGCTGCCAGGTGGTGGGGCCAGAAGCGGATCGACTACGCCCTGTACTGCCCGGACGCCCTCACGGCCTTCCCCACGGTGGCCCTGCCCCACCTCTTCCATGCCAGCTACTGGGAGTCAACGGACGTGGTGTCCTTCCTGCTCAGACAGGTGCCAGGCCACTGCCCAGGCAGGGCTGGAGGGAGGGGAGTGAGGTGTTCGCACTCGCAGGCTAGGGGAGGCTGGGGGCTAGAGGCCAGGACAGAGGGGAGGCTGGGGGCTAGAGGCCACTGGGGTGGATCCAGTGTCAATCACCTGACCATGACCGGCCTCAACCCCAGGTCATGAGGCACGACAGCTCCAGCATCTTGGAGCTGGATGGCAAAGAGGTGTCAGTGTTCACCCCGTCACAGCCCAGAGAGAAGTGGCAGCGCAAGAGGACACACGTGAAGCTGCGGGTGAGGGACCCTGGCCGCAGTCCTAGGTGCCCTCCCAGGAGGCCCGTGTCACAGAGGAAACAGGCGCGGCGAACGCGAGGCCTGTTCAGCCCTCGGTCTGAGCAGGCGGGAAGTGAGGCTCCTCCCGTCCCCGGACCAGGCAGCGGGGTGGCTGAGCTGGACCGGCACGGGAGCCCGCCCGCTCCAGGCCCAGGCTCGCTCCCCAGGTGCCCCGCAGACCCCAGCGGTTCTCCGCGCCCCACCCTGACCCTGGCGAGCTCTCCCTCCCCAGAACGTGGCGGCCAACCACCGGCTCAGCGACGCGGTTGCCAACGAAGATGGCCCACAAGTCGTGACGGGCCGCTTCATGTACGGACCCCTGGACATGGTCACCCTGACCGGGGAGAAGGTGAGGACCCAGGGGACCTCAGGGAGCCCCTGCTTCCCCCTGGCTGAGGCACACGGAGCGTGCAGGCTGGCGAGTGACCAGCGGTGACCAGCTCGCCCCTGCTCACAGGTGGACGTGCACATCATGACACAGCCGCCCTCGGGGGAGTGGCTATACCTGGACACTCTGGTGACCAACAGCAGTGGGCGTGTGTCCTACACAATCCCTGAGACACACCGGCTGGGAGTGGGTGTCTACCCCATCAAGATGGTGGTCAGGTAGGCACCTCCAGGGGTGGCAGGACAGGGCCAGCCTCCGGGGGCAAGACGAGGGGCTCGGCTGGTTCTGACAAGCTGTCCCTGCCGGCCAGGGGAGACCACACGTTTGCTGACAGCTACATCACCGTGCTGCCCAAGGGCACGGAGTTTGTGGTCTTCAGCATCGACGGCTCCTTTGCCGCCAGCGTGTCCATCATGGGCAGCGACCCCAAGGTGCGGGCCGGGGCCGTGGACGTGGTGCGGTGAGTCGCCCCGTGGGGCCCAGTGACTCTCACAAGGTGGGTGGGCTCAGCACAGGAGGCCCTGCCCCCTGACCTGAAAAGGAGGGCTGGCAAGAGCAGGCACTCTGCAGGGTCTGTGGTACTGTCACTGTCACCCGTTACCACTGCTGTTTGAGCCCATCAGGGATGCACTTCTCAATGGCCCACGCAGGGCACTCGGGCTGGGCAGGAAACAGGGAGGCCCGGAGGGAGGAAGGGCCGGCATGGGACACCCGTGCCTGCCCCTCACCCCAGGCACTGGCAGGACCTGGGCTACCTCATCATCTACGTGACGGGCCGGCCAGATATGCAGAAGCAGCGGGTGGTGGCGTGGCTGGCCCAGCACAACTTCCCCCACGGCGTGGTGTCCTTCTGTGACGGCCTGGTGCACGACCCGCTGCGGCACAAGGCCAACTTCCTGAAGCTGCTCATCTCCGAGGTGGGGCCGGGGAGGGGCGGGCGGGGAGGGGAGCGGCGGGGGCGCCTGTGCCCACACCCGTCTCGCCCCCAGCTGCACCTGCGCGTGCACGCGGCCTACGGCTCTACGAAAGACGTGGCCGTCTACAGCTCCATCAGCCTGTCCCCCATGCAGATCTACATCGTGGGGCGGCCCACCAAGAAGCTGCAGCAGCAGTGCCAGGTGAGTGGGCAAGCCCAGGGGCCGGGTGCGCGGCTGAGGGTCCCCGCCGCTGACGGCCCGTCCGCACCGCCCTGCAGTTCATCACGGACGGCTATGCAGCCCACCTGGCCCAGCTCAAGTACAACCACCGGGCACGGCCAGCCCGCAACACGGCCACCCGCATGGCACTACGCAAGGGCAGCTTCGGCCTTCCTGGCCAGGGGGACTTCCTGCGCTCGCGGAACCACCTGCTCCGCACCATCTCAGCCCAGCCCAGCGGCCTCAGCCACCGACATGAGCGGACGCAGGGCCAGGCAGACTGTGAGCAGCGAGGCCAGCGCAGCATGAGCATGGCGGCCAGCTGCTGGGGCCGCGCCATGACAGGCCGGCCGGAGCCAGGGACAGCCACGGGCCCCAAGTAGGGCACCGTCAGTGAGGCCCTGTGGTCTCCATGGTGCTAGGCCAGGGCTCCAGCCTCACCGGGAGGCCTGGCCTGAGCACACACAGGTGGCTGGGGATGAGCAGACACGCCTGGGAGCTTGTCCCAGGGCCCCTTGGAGGACACGGGCCTTGCCACCCAGTCCTCCGGCCCTGCCTCGTGTCCTAGGGCTGCAGCGTCCAGCATATCGTGGAAGATGGCAGGACAACCAGCCCAGGACAACAGAAGGACCAGGACACCCCTTAGCCTGGCCTGGGAGGCACTTCTGGACATTGTGCCCTGTGTTGGTCTCCGAGCTCCTGGTGCCAGGGGTGGGCCCGGGCCCATCCTGCCACTTCCCTATCCATATCCTCCACCCCCAGGTCCCCTCCCATTTGGTAGCAGCTCCCACAGGGGTCCAGTCTGCTTCTCGTTGACTTGTTTCCCAACTGTTCGACCTCACTGGTTTTGCACTGGTTTTTGTGAGTGGAGACCCATTACCATCTATGGCTACAGAGGCGTCGGCATGCATGAAATTCAGTATTTGCTGATCCAGGACCTGCTACCACAGAAGGTTCCAGTTTGGCAAGCCCCCGTGCAAGCAGGAGAGAAAGGCCACATCTTGATTTCTGCAGCCCTGCCTGGCCTGCCAGCGCCGCGGCAGCCCCGGGTCCTGCCCCAGCTGGAGCCCAATCCAGTCACAGGGCTGGTGGTACTTCCAGCCCTGAGCACAGCCCAGGCATGAGGCCATGAAACACAAGGCCGGTTCCCCCGCAGTCCCACCTGGGCCGCAGGGTCTGGACAAGCCTGGCCTCTTCCCCTTGCCTGCCACCAGTCAGGGCCCCAGGCCATGGCCCTTCCCTGCCTGCCCTCCGCCTTTCTACTTCTCCACCTGATTTCTATGAGGTTTTTTAAATGAGCAATCCTCGGCTGCTTCCTTTCTTAACTCTTTCAGTACCAAGCGCAGCCCCTCCACATGAGAACACCCAGCACTGTGACGGAGTCCAGCCTGGTTCTGGGTCCGTGGGCCTGCCCCAGCCCGCTCAGCGGGGTGCGGGCTCCCCGCCTCACCTGACCGTTAATTCCACTGAATTTCTACGGGGGAGGGGGAGGGGGGTGAGGCCACACCTAGTTTTTTAATGCCAATTCCGTTCCGTTTCGACGCTGAATCTAAGCCACAGCTCGCTTGCTAGCTTACAGGCAGGCAGCCACGACTTCGGTCCTCACCTGCACCAGGAGTGCTGCGCCCGGGCCTGACCCCTGCCGCCCTCACAAGCACCGGGCAACCTCGGCACTCTGCTCCTGACACTCCGACAACCTGGATACAGCTCAGGGCCACAGGGCTGGGCCGGAGGTGCAGGCTAACGGCAGTGTTCCCCGAGTGTAGATATGTACAGCCGAAGGGTGGTGTAAATGTTCTGCAAAGCGGGCCTGTACAGAGGGAGAGCTATTTATTTTGTGCAGAGAAAAGTACCCGGGGGTTGGCACCTCGGGCTTATTCACATTTAAGGCGTAGCTTTTTGTTGTTGCAGGCGTCACGTGTAAAGCAGCGATTACTTTATGGACCGAGTAGCCACATAACTGTTGCCGTGAAAGTGCAATAGCTGACCCCCTGCTCCCCAGCGGGAGTCACTGGCCCGACAATCACAGCCCCGGGCAGGGGCCCCTGTGGCCAGTGCTGCCGCCTCTGTCAGCCCCATCTTGCCCCATCTCACCTACACCTCAGTGACTAGCCATCTGGAGAAGCACCTGGAAGTCCTGGGCCCGCCTGCAATAAAGGCCGGGAGGCCCTGTGGGCAGTGGACTCAGGCTCTCCCAAGGAAGCCCCCATGGCTCCGTGCCCCCCGCAGCCTGCCCAGTCGCCAGCCATGCCAAGGACAACAGCAATAGTCCCCTGGGCCTCTCCCAGGGCCCTCAGCCATAGACGGTGAGACGGGCAGCCTCCCTTCCAAGTCTCTCTTCTGTATCCAGGTCTGCTTTCTGCCTCCCTAGATTCCTTTCACCACGCCTCCTGAGGAAGCACCAGTTTTTCAGAAACCAAGAGAGGGAAGGGCAAAGTCCTTTAAATACCAAAAATGTTTACAGTGTCGGGTGCTGAGCTGCAGGGCTCAGGCCTGACCAGTCGTAACCAAAGGGTGAGGCAGGCCTTGCTGACTGCCACCCCCACCCCAGGCCTGTTAGAATAGAAGCCTTAGTCCACCCCACCTGCCCCGAACCCCAGGACTGAGCCTCAGCCACCACCCAGCTCCACCACCTGCCTTCTCTTTGATTTCTAAAGAGGGATTCAGCAGAGACCCACCCCTTCCTGGCTCAGTCTGAGCTGCCTGCCTCCTGCCCCACCCCATTGCCGCCTTCACATCTGGGCCCCTCCTGTCTGTCCTCGTGCTGTCTGTCTCTGGGTCATGTGTGAACAGTGTCCCCACACCCTCCCTGCTGTCCCTGCATCATTGGGCCTGAGTGTGCTCTGTATACGTCACTGTCTGTTACACCAATTAAAGAAGCAGGAAGGCTTCCTTGTGGTCTCTTTACTGCGGCGGCACCCGGGGGGCAGGTGGGGACAGGGCCTGTCCTGGCACAAAAACCAGTAGGGAGGAGCCAACCCTCGTAGTCAGTGCAACTGCTGCATGCAGTGCCACCAGTACACTCGTGCAGGGCTGACCCTGGGTCCCTTCCAAGGCACCGCCCAGTGAGGCACATCTGTGAGCCTCTCTGCTTTATAGAGGGCACAGCAGTAAGCCACCTGGTCCCTCACCTGTTGTGATGTCTCCCCACGCCTACGGGTCCAAGTGCAGAGTCAGGCTGAACTGGGACAAAGCCATACTGGACTCAGGTGTAGGGCAGGTGGGCTGACAGGTGAGCAGCAGGGCAGAGGGAGCAGGGGCCCAACACCCCACTTTCCTCAAGGTGCCTGAGGCCCCAGAAGTCCACACCACCCTCCCAACCCTGCCCACAAAAAGCAACACAACAGGAAGACTAGGACCAGAGAACATTTAATATCTGCTGCACCGCACTCGCTCTTTCAGGTGGGGGTCCCAAGAGGCCCTGAGCCTCACCTCCAACCTTGCTCCTGAGGAGGCTGGGCTGGCTCCACAGGGGGAAAGGCCATCAGCACCTGAGGCCAACCTCCAGGCCATGCCACCAACGTCCGCAGCGTCAACCAGCCAGGGGCCCTCAGGGGAGCAACCCGGCTCGCATCTGGAAGGCTAGGCCATCCCCTCGGGTGGCTTGCTGGGGAAGAAAATGCACAGAAGGAGTGGGACACCAGAAGCAGCTGGGGGCAGACCACAGGTAAAGGGGCAAAGCCTACCTTATTGATTTCTCTGTGCCGCTCTTTGGTCACGATCTCCTCCAAGACCTCGCCATCTCCCTTAATGAGCCTAGGGGTGGAGGGTGTCCATCAGTAAGGTCAGGCTGAGTCCCTAATGCCACTGAACCCAGCAGAGGTCCCCAGGGCTCAGGCCACCGTCTTGAGCAGGGGGAGCCTGGGACAGGGATGGAGGGATGGAGAGCCTGACACCAGGCAGAGGGGAGGAGCAGCTGATAAGTCCCATCACAAGTGACAGTTTTCCACTACACTGCGCCTTTTGGGAGCAGCTGCAGCCACACCCCTTCCTCCCGGAAGCCCGGTCCTGGGTAAGACCTCCCAGGTGCTGCCTGGGACCTGCTGTGCACACCACTCCCACCTGGTGCGGCCGGTCTCAGGGTCCACCACTTTTCGGATGACACTCTGCCGGGCATCCCACTCCTCCTTGGTCATAGGCTTCATGGCCTGAATGCGGGACTTCTGCTCGTCCGTCAGGACTAAAAAGGAAGGTGAGAGGAGCCTGTGGGCAGGCTGGGGAGGGGCTTCTCTTCCCCCCTGCACAACGGGTGGGGCAGTACCTGGGCCATCATCATCTGCCCCAGTGGATCTGTGCCACTGGTCCAGCGAGGGGCCAGGCAGAGCTTCGGCCTGCTGCACCTTCACCTTCTCTTTGCCCCTCTTCTTCAGCTTCTTTTTCCTTTTTTTTTTCTTCCTCTTCTTGTCCTTGTGCTTCCCTCGCTTCTTCCGACCATCACTGGAGGAAGAAGAGGAGGACGAGGAGGAAGAAGAGGAGCTAGAAGAACTGGAAGAAGAGGAGGAGGAGCTGGATCGTGGTCTCCTCCGGGCCTTTTGCTTGCTTCTCTCTGTGATGCAGGGAGAAGGTGAGGCTGGAAGGCCAGGAGGGCAAGGAGTAAACTTTCATACCCTTGCTCTGGCCTGGGGTAGGACCAGGTCTGTGCAGTGAGACGCTCCCCGGAAGAGATCAGAGCTCTCCCGGAGGAGCACCTTGTGGGCTCCAGGAGGCCACCGTCCCCTGGGCAGGAGGGCAGGCTCCACCTCTCACAGTTGCACCAAAGGCATGATTACGTGAACCCCTCTACCCGAACTCAGCAGACTGGGCAGGGCCCAGTCTCCTCCCGGCCGAGGGTTTCCCAATCCTGGCTATACATCCCGCACCCCTGAATGCTGCTCACTCCGATTTCCCCACAGCCGGTCCCAGCTGCCTGCGGAGAAGTTCCCGCACCCCGCTTCCCAAGCCCCGAGGTCCTCACCCTCAGTCCCCGAGGCGGTGCTGGCCTTTCGACCTTGGGATCCAGAGGCCGAGCAGTTCCTCGAGGCGTCCTTACTGCTCTTCTTCCTTCTCTTTTCCGACCTTCGACCCCGGGACCGGCTGCGACTTCTCGAACGCTTGCGAGAGCCAACATGGGCCATAGCGGCGCGGGCTGGGGATGGGAAGAGGCGCGCTTCATCCGCGGCTCCCTTGGGCCGGATCGCAGCGTGGGCTCCAAGGGCGGCTCCAAAGGAGTCTGGTCCTCAGGACCCCTGACCCAGCACGCAGCGGGGAACCGCAGTCTCCCCTCCCAGCCCTCTGGAGACGCTCGCTTCGCCGCCGCCTCCCGGACCGGCGCGTCGGCCCCTTTAAGGTCCCGCCCCCGCCCGACGCTCCACACCTGCGTACCCAGCGCGGCGCGGCGAGGGGCGTCCCGAGTCCGTCCCCGCGCGCTCCCACCCTCCTCCCTGCTCCCTCCGCAGCCTCGCCGCCTCAGGGAGGACCCGGAGGCTGTCCCCACCTCAACCGCCCATCGGCCCGGCCGCCGGCTGCACACCCAGACTTCGCAAGGAAGCGGCGGCACGGTGGCTGCCGGACCACTTCCGGCCCCGGGCGGTGCGCGGGGAGTCTGTCCCGACGGGAAGCGAGGCGCTGCTGCCCTTCGTTCTGAAGCCCCGGGTTCCGTCTTGGCGCGCCCACCTCTTTGCAGAGACCAGGCGGGTGAGAGACGGAGCCCACTCGGCCGCCCCGCGCCAGCCTCGGCGCCAGGCCCCTCTCGCCGGGCTCCGCTGCAGCCCACCGTCTTCCTAGACTGCTGCCCGATGCCGGACCTTCCGCGCGCCGCTTCCCTCCCTGGCTGGCGTGCCGACCTGTCCGCCCCACCGGACCGTTAGCTCCGGCAGAGACATCCCTGTCTTTCTGACGTACCCAGTAATACAGAGGTCGCAAACTCGCGTCCAAAATGTGTCACTTGAGAGTGAACCACAGGCCTGTCCAGAGTTTGCAGCTGAGACCTGCTCCAGTTGGCTTTTGCAGTATGGGAACGAGGCTGGGTATTTCCACGTCTTCCCTCCTTCCCAAGGAAGCTAAAACTCAAGATTTCAATATGGAGGGGCTGGGGTTGTGGCTCAGTGGTGGAGCCTTTGCCTAGTATGTGAGAGGAACTGGGCGCTATTCTCAACACCGCAAATAAATAAATGAATAAAATACAAGCTCCATCAACAACTAGAAAAGATTACAATATGGAAAAACCCTGGCTTTCAGATGTGTAGCCCCCCAAAAGCACAGCTGTGTGTATGTACCCCATCTATCTTCAGGCCACCCAGTTGTAAGTTCTTCTGTAAAAATGACGAACACAGCAGAGGGCTGATATAAATCACTTTATATGTCAGGTCATTGGATTCTCACAATCACACCTACAGCAGAGGTCAGTGGGTCACCTGTGGCCACACAGTGGGAAGTGGGTCACCTGTGGCCACACAGTGGGAAGTGGCAGAGCCAGGATTTGAATCCAGGTAGTCTGGCTCCAGTCCCTGCTCTTGATTCCTCCACAGTAAGCCCTCCACACCCATTCAGAGGTCGCTACTGGTGGCCCACCGAACTCCACGGCTGTGTCCACCAATGTAACTCTTCACAGGAGATCTCCTGCAGCCACTGGGAGCCAGCCAGTATCTGGGAAGTTACTCCTGCTTCCCCAGCTCCACAGGAGCCACTCACTGTTACTAGGAGCCAAATGGCAGGGCATCTAGCTCTGGAGTTCCCCAGGGAGCAGGCTGATGCTAGACTGTCACTTGAAGCCACATCTTTGTGGAGCCACTTTCAGTGCCCTCTCCTGGTTCCCTATTCCCCTCTGAGGATCCTCCCTCTGTGAATCCCGTCTCAGGCTCTGCTTCCAGCAAACCTGCACTAAGCCAGCCTACCTGTGGAAAGAATAAACCAGATGCTGGCCTGTCCTTCTGATCCAAGGAGTACCATGGTTGCAAGTTTATTTCTGCCACTCCCATCCCAAGATGGCAGGTCCTCACTTGCCACACCATCGCCCCACCACCACCACTGGGCCAAACTGGGCTCAAGTTAGCGCACACACATCCACCGTGGGGGGCTCCTCCCGGGTGAAGCCATCGCCAAATCCGTCGTCGTCCACCAGGTCTGGCTCACGGCAGCACATGGGACAGAGACGGTTGCGCACAGCAGAGGCCCGGAACCAGACCACAAGGTTCCAGCGCTCACCGGTGCCTAGTGGCCGGGCCCCATGCAGCTGTCCACCCCGGTGCAAGACACCCTGGCCCACCACATGCTCCACCTCCAGGGGCTCTGTCAGGGCTGCTGGTGCCTGCAGATAGCAGAGCTCAGACCTGGGTCCTCAGGGCTGACCCAGGCCCTGCCCCATGGGCCTCCAATACTCACCTGGAAGAGGCCTCCAAAGTACAGGGCACCCCCTGTGAAGGCCTTGCCCAGGGCCACATTGAGAGTGAGCTCAGCATTATCATAGTGGCAGCCCAGCTCACGGTCCTGGCCTGGTGCATATTTGACCACAAAGGCACGGTGGCTGTCAAGCCGGCCCCCACCACAGTCTGGGTACAGAAGGGCCATCAGTGGCTGCAGGAAACGCTCCCGCAGTGGTGTCACCAGTGGCTCATCCAGGCCTAACTCATGCAGCAGCACCTGGAAGAGGATGTGCGTGAGGTGAGCAGGGAGGCTGCTGGGGCCTCACCCGGGGTTCCTGGGTGAGGGATTTACTACCAAGGACATAGGAAAGTATCACAGTTACCCACCATGATCGTACTCTGCAGGCATTGCCTGCAACACCCCAAATATGTCTCCCACCCTAGCTGCCTGGACTCCTCAGGCGGGTGCACAGGGACAGGCCTCACCTACCCCATAGTTGTTCATGGTGTTGGGCCTCCCCTTGGGCATGTCTGACCGCTCAAAGTGCTCCAGCTCCTCCAGCAGGGCTTGGCAGAAAGGCGCCGTAAATACAGGCACCCGGTAGATGCGCTTCTCCTCTGCAGAGGGAGACACGGACTGGAGGTGGGGTGCTGAGGCAGGGCCGGACAAGTCTGGGTCTCAGTCTTCTCATGGGTGGCATGGCTTGTCACTGCCCGGCCTCAGTGTCCTCATCTGTACAGTGGAGACAGTAAGGTCCCTCACTACTCAGGACCACCGCCCTGTCCCATTATGAAGCCACTAACTGCTGCTGGGACCAACTGTGGGATTCCCTTTCTGGAGCTCCCTAGGGGCCGGGCCAATGCTGGACTGTCATTTGAAACTACACCTTTGCCAGGAAGGTTGGTCAATAAAGGAATGAACAGATGAATAAAGATGCCCTGCTCCTGGCAGGTTGGTCCCACTGGCTCTTCCCATTCCTGCTGGTCCAGTTTTTGAGACCACATAGGATAGGTGGAGGGACCCCAGTCTCTCATGCCCAGGTATCTCAGACTGCAACCCCCAAGTCCTGTCAGGACCTCACCTGACACCGTCTGCAGTCGCTGGAGAAGGCCCTGGAGGTCTGCACCTGGGGATGCACTGTACTCAGTGATGGACAGAAACTCAGGAGCCAGAGCTGCATCCTGGGGGCAGAACATAACAGCTATGGGGAAGACAGCACCCCAGGCCTGAAAAGGCTGCTTCCTCCCTCCAGCAGCCAGCTCCCAAGCCCCCTGCCTAGTACCTGCAGTGAGTTGTAGACCTCAGGCCGTGCTGGGTGGTAGGAACTGGCAATGAGGGCTTTCCTGGCAGCTGACTCCTGCCCCAGCCTCCGCCGCCGCTCCACCTCCTGCTTAAGCTAGGGTGGCACAGCGCTCAGTTACCACAGTCTCCCATTCATTCCCCTGAAGCCCTGGTACAGGTGAAGAAACTGAAGCTCATGAAGGCCAGAATGGGGCCCAGGATGGAAGGCAAGTGTCCCTACACTCCTCAATCTATCAGAGTCAATTGCAAGTACCAAACTATTGTTTGAAAGGAAGTGATGCAGGTGCATCTTCCTGTAGGCTGCTAAGCTGGGTGGGAGGAAAGCCCGTGGAGGCATCTCTACCAGCTGGGCCCACTAGGGAAAAGGGAATAGTCAGAGTCAAATCCTGTGTTACAGAGGCTGCAAAAGACTCTCTGGGGAAGCCGCCAACACTAACCCCCTGGTGAGGGAGCAGGTAGGAGATGAGCAGCAGCAACCCTGGCACCAGCCTACAGGGGAGGGGGAATTAAAGAGCCAGGGACGAGGTAGCCCTGGTTGGATTTCAACTTCATCTGCTATGAGACTCTGGGAAAGCAACCCCGCTCTTTAGATCTCATCCCCAAATGGGGTAATGGCTGTGCCCACTTCACAAAGCTGTTGAGAAGGGCATGACACAGACAACCTGGCACTTCTCAATCTCTATCCTTCGGTGCCAGAACCCAGGAGTAAGGGCGAAGGGAGCGGGGAGCGGTCAAGAAGCCTAAGGAGTCCTTCGGCGACCAAAGACGGACAGGCCGAGCTGGGAGACGCCTCAGCCTGCTGACACAAATCCAGAGGCAGGGCCGGGCTGCAGGGCAGCGTGGGCAGTGTTACCTCGGCCAAGAGCTGCTGGAAGTCCTTGGCGCTGACACAGCCTCGGCTGCGGAGGATCTGGGGGCAGAAAGACCAGCGCGCATGCCTGCGTGACCTTGGGCAAGTCCCTTAACGTCTCCGCGCCTCAGTGTCCCCTCTTTAACCCAGAGGTGCGAGCCCGTGCGTCGCGGGCGCCTCCTCGTCAGGCGCCGAGCTGGGTTCCCAGCTGCTCCTCCCAACACCCGAGCGCGCCCTGAGCCCGGGCCTGCCCTCGGCGCTCCGCCGGCAGGTTCGCTCATGCCCGCCTCGCGCGGCTCACTGAAGGAGAGGCCTCATCCCCCTGTGAGGTCGGGAAACGGAGGCACGGAGGCAGCCCCAACCCTCACGCGACAAATGCCCCTCCTTCCAGGGAAAGCCGGCAGAGGCCACTCACAGGGCCGTAGTCCTGGCGCAGCTGCTGCTCGCCCTGGAAGCGCAGGTGCAGCCCGTAGCGCGCCACGTACAAGTTCTCCGAGCAGAAGCAGGCGCAGCGGCAGAAGCGCCGCGGGGCCCGCGCCGTCGCCATGGTGAGACGCCGCGCGGGCCCGGCCGGCTTCCGTAGGGGCACTTCCGGGTACGCCCCCAACCGGGGAAGGTGCGGCACAGCGACCAAGGGGCCGTTCTAAATTCCCAAGAGCAGAAAAGAACGAAGGCTTTCCTCGCCACAAAACGGTCCGAGGGTGGAGTGAAGGAAACGTTCGCGGGCCGAGGTGGGGCCGGCGGCCTCGGCAGAGAGCACGCGGCTGCCACGTTCCGCCTCATGGTCTCCCCACCACGAGGCACGAACCAATGGCCCCGCTCTACAGACAGGTGAACTGAGTCACCCCCTCACTGGACGTGGAGAAGCAGGGGCTCGGAACAACAAAGCCCTTTATTTAAACGCTGTCCCCTCTTCTAGGCGCTTTTGGAGAGCCGGCCGACCCCACCCCGCAAGGCAGCCGGGTCGGTTAGGAGTTGTGAGGTCCGGCCTGACTCTCGCCCTCAGCTGGGGCGCCAGAGAGCCTGTGCGTCCGAGCCCGGGCTTGACATTTACCCCGCGTCCCTGCCTGGCGCCCCGCCCCCGGCCTCCGCCAGAACGTGCGAATTTCGCCGCGCGGCGCCCTGCAGTGTCCCCGCGAAAACGCTCCGACCTGCAAGACTTCCGGCGGCGACCGCGAGGGCGCCCGAGGGGCAGAGCCCTGTGGGCGGCACCCTGGGCGCGGTCAGTCGGAGGCCACACCTCTCGTCGGGACCGCGTTCGAGTTCCGCAGAGCCGCGGAGTGGGAGATAAGTACGTTAAGGTCCGCGGCGTGCGTCCCCTCTTCTGCAGGCCCGTCACCGCGCCCACGAACGCCGCCGGTGGCCCCGCGGGCCGGGTCTGCAAAGCCGCAGCGCTCGGGGGAGAGCCACGGCGCCGAGGAGGGAGGAAGTGTCCCCGAACGGCCCGACCCTGCCGCGAAGTTCCCTGCAGGGCTCAGCGCGGTGTCGCGCTGAGAGCGGGAAGGCTTGACCCCAGAGGTGACTGCAGCTGACAGCTGCTGTTGTCCTGTCCGTCCCTCTACCCAAACCTGCGCAGAGGAACTTGCCTCCCACCGCGTCTCCTTTCAGACCCACAGCAAACCTCAAAACTAGGTGCTGTCATATCACCATATTAAAGACGGGGAAACTGAAGCCAGCCCAGGAGGTGCATTGACCCTGCCCAGGTCACACAGCCTCTAAAATACAGTACGGGGCTGGAACCCACCTGTCTGCCCCCAGTCTCCTCCCCTTCACCTGGCCCCACCTTTTCCCCACCTCAGAGGGTCTCAGAGTGGTGGGATTCTGTGGGATTCGGGGTTTTTCTCTGCTCCCTTTGGCATCGTCTCACCAATTCGCCTTTCCCCATGTGCCCGCACGGGCACTCACTGGCGTTCCCAGCCGCAGCCACCTCACTGACGCATCTTCATGCGCACGCAGGCACTCGCAGGCACCCGCGTCCTCACGGGCGGCACCCCCACACGCACCCCAGCAGAAGCATTCTGACACCAGGCCACCGGCTCGCGTGCGTGCGCCCCACCCCACCCGCGCCCGCAGGTTGCAAGCGCTCTCGTGCATGCGAGGGCAGCTCAGCCCGGTGGCTCTCTTCTCTAGGGAGAGCTGAGCTGCACGCCCACCTGCTGCCCCCGCAGAAAGAGCCCGGGAAACCCTGACAGCGCGTGACACGGGTCCCTGGCCGTCCTCTCCAGATGTCTCCATCAACACTAGCAAAGCCTCTCTGTGTCCCCAGCATCCGAGGGAGCCAGAGAGCCCCTTGTTTCTGGGCAAAGGCTCCAGGTTTTCCCACTGGCTGTGCAGGAGCAATGAGACCTCCTGCGTGTGTCTGTGCGGTGGGAGTGTGTGTGCCTGAGTGTGCAAGGGTACGTGTACCTGCGTGGAGGTGAGTTTGGAGCTCCCTACGAGCGCTCTGCCTATGGCCACATAACCTCCACAAACTGGGTGGCCTAAAACAGTGAGTGTGTTCTCGCACCTCTGGTGGCCAGTCCAATATCCAAGTGTGGTGAGAGCTGCACTCCCGCAGGAGGCTCTGGAGGGGAGTCTGTCTGCCAGCTCTGGAGGCCGTAGCCTTCTCTGGCTTGTGGCTGTATCACCGGGATCTTTGACTCTGTCTGTGTGGCCTTGCCTCTGTGTCTCTCCCATGTGTCTCATTAAGACACTTATCCTTAGCCTTAGGTAGGCCCACCCCACGGTCAGTGGGGCCTCATCTCGAGGTCCTTAGCTTGATTACATCTGCAAAGACCCTTTTCCAAACGTGGTCACATTCACAGGCTCCAGGGATCAGAATGTGCACCTGGCTTCTTTGAGGGGCATCAGCCCTCGGCGGCTCTCCCTTCGAATGCGGAAGGCGGAGCGAGCGAGGGCAAACCCACCAGCCCTTCTCTTCCGTCCCCAGCGCTGGGAAGGCAAGTTGGGAGAAGAGTGAGGTGCTGGAAGCAGCTGCTGCAGACAGGGTGGCCAGGGAGGGCCGCCCCTGAGGAGCAAGAGGTGGCAGCGCCTGTTCTCTAGCTCCCGCGGTGAGGAGCTGGGTCTCACTGGAGAGCAGCAGTGAGCTCGGCTGATGGGACCAAATCGCCCAGCATCGCGGGTCACACTGACAGTTTAGACCTTACTCTGTGCAGAGGGCAGCCGCTCCGTCCTCACAACAAACACTGAGAAAAAGGAGGCCAGGGCGTCACCTGGCCCACCAGGTCCACGGCTCACACGTGTGTGGTATGGAATGGAACCCAAGTCCAGTTCTTCTGGGTCATTCCTAAGGGGCGGCCAGGTCTCCCTCAGTGTCCCCCGCGCTTCTCAGATGTGAGGTCACTGGGCCATGGGGATCCTGGAGCCCCTGAAGTTACTAGGCTGCCCCGCAGAGGGTGACTGAGGGGCTGCTTTCCCTCCGAGAACCTGGCTGCACGGCCCAGAGGTGCCCGGCCAAGAAGGTGCTGACAGTTTCACACTTGTCTGGGTTGCCCCAAGATAGCGAAGGGCCCTGCTCCCCGGAAAGGGCTGTTTCCCCAGCTCAATCACCCCGATTCCCTGGTGGTCAGCCCCATCCTGGCACCATGCCAGCTGCGCAGCCCGACCCCGTTCTCTGCTCCGCCTGATTGGACATCTCCCTTTGCAGCAGTTTGCAAGTTGATCAGTTCAGACAGGCGGCCCCTCCTCCTTGAGGACATGTCCTCACTGCCACCCTGTTCCAGCCTGGGCTCAGTCACCAAGGGAAGTGCAGCGAGGGGTTAATAAGCACCGGCTCACTGTGTGCTCCCAGCAGCACTGACAGGCTTCCTTGTTCACCGCTTGAGGTCCTATTAATTCCATCTTGCAGGTGAGGAAAGTGAGACTTAATGAAGTGTAGTATAGTGAGTGAGCCAGGCACAGTCCCACACTCCTGCAATCCCAGAACTCGGGAGGCTGAGGCAGGAGGATTGCAAGTTGGAGGCCAGCCTCAGTGACTTGGTAAGGCCTTGTCTCAAAAAAGAAAAAAAAAAAGGCTTCAGATGGAGCTCAATGGTAGAGCCCTTGGGTTAAATCCCCAGTACCAAAATAAATGGATAAAGCTAGGGAGTGGCAGAACCAGAATTAGAACACTCGTGAATTAACACATCCTTCTATCTGGAGAGTGGTGTGCCTGTTACATGAGTGTGTCATGCGTGTGTGTGTGCACATCGATGTGTAGAAGTGTGTTGATGTATGTGTGTATGTGCCTTTATAAATTGATGGAGAGTCATATTCAAAACCAGGTTGTAATCCCCGCTCCTTGGGAATTGGAAGCAGGAGGTTCATTAGTTTGAGACCAACCTGGGCAATTCAGTGAGACCCTGCCACAGGATAAACTTTTAAAAGGGCTGGGGCTGTAGCTCAGTGGTAGATCACCCCAGGGTTCAAACCCTACTACCTCCCCCCAAATAAAAGAAAGTGAAAAAGGGATTAGAACTCATATGTGTACCATCTGGTGAATATTTCAAACCACGAGACCAAAACCCAGTTTCAACCAGAACACTCTAGCCCCCAGCCCCGCTCTCGGTCACTACCCAAGGGTAATCATTGCCCTGATTCCTGGTTGCAAAAGTTCATCTTATCAGTTCTTTTATCGATACTAATAAAACCATGTAGTGCGAACTCTCCTGCACGGCGCTTTCCACTCAGCACCGCGTCCTTGAGATCTGCCCGCGAGCTTGGGTGTAGCAGCGTGTGCTTTTCTAGACTGTCATACTCCGCTCAGTGGACTTCCCACTAGCCGTTGACTCTTGCTGCTGTTGACCAGCATTGACATCACTCTGTTTTGGCAATGTTATTCACAAAGCTGCTAAGAACATTATTTTTAAAACATGTGATAAAATACGCTTAAATATTTAACATTTTGACCACTTTTAGTAGATTTTTGTAGAAAAGCCTTAGGTTTATAGGAAAATGTAGGGTGAAGTACAGAGGATTTCCACACACGCCCCCCCCACAGCCTTCCCCATCAGCGCCCCACACCAGACTGTGCGTGTTAGTGAACACGCATGGACACGTCTCTCACCCAAAGCCCATGGATTCCTTTAGGCTCACTGCTGGAGTTGCATATTCCATGGTTTTTGACAAACGTACATGACACGTGTCCACCATTATCGTCTCCTACAGAGTAGTTTTACTGTCCACAAAATCCCCAGTGCTCTGCCTGTTCATCCCTCCTCCCTTAACCCTGGCGAACCCTGACTGATCTATGTATTTTAGTGTGGAATGCTTCATGAATGTGGATGTCACTCTTGTTTGGGGACCACGCTGATCTTGTCATTCCCATATCAGCGTACTTCCTGCCAAAGCAGGCGTAAGCACTCATCTTTTGAATATTGCCTTAGCTTTGCCTTTAATCAGAGAGGCATGTGACTTGCCAGGCACAGGAGCCCAGCCTGTAACCCCAGGAGTTCAGGAGGCTGAGGCAGGAGGATCGTGAGTTCAAAGCCAGCCAGCAAGAGTAAAATACAAGATAGGGCTGGGGCTCTGGCTTAGTGGTCAAGTGCCCCTGAGTTCAATCCCCGCTACAAAAAAAAGAAAGAAAGAGAAAGGAAGGAAGGAAGGAAGGAAAGAAAGTCATATGGTTGCAATTACACAGTAATTGTGGTTTTTTAAAATTTTTTTCAGTTGTAGGTAGACACAATACCTTTATTTTTATGTGGTGCCGAAGCTCGAATCCAGGGCCCGCACGTGCTAGGCAAGCGTCACTACCACTGAGCCACAACTCCAGCCCCCAGTAATTGTATCTTGTTTTATTTTTTTATGGTGCTGAATAGGGCACGCTGGACTCACCTGTGCTAAGCTCACGCTCTGCTGCTGAGTGACACCCCAGCTCTGGAATCCTGCAGTGATTATTATGTGATTCCCATATTGACGTCTTTCACTTAATAGCGGACACCTAGGGTTCTTGCATTCGTGCCTCAGATGGCTTCGTTCTTTTTAGCTCTGAGTAACATTCCCTTACCTGGGGGAGCTACCTGGGTGACACCGGCCACTCGCCGGGGCTCACTTGCCCTTCACCTCCAGAAGGATGTCCTGGGTGCTTACAAGCCCAGGCAGTCGTCACTGAAGCTTCTGTAGACGTCCACGTGCCGATTTCGTGTGGACATGAGTTTTCAGCCACTCCGGATGAACACCGAGGCGTGCGATCGCTGGACCACGTGGCGGGAATACGTCTGCTTTTGTAAGAACTGTCCACGCGTCTTCCAAAGTGACGGTACCGCTTTGCATTCCATCAGGGATGAGTGAGTTCCACGCTGTGCCACGTCGCCCGCCTCGGGGTCAGCGTCCAGATTGCCGGACCGGCCATTCTAACAGGTGCCTGGTGGCTTCTCACTGGCTTTAATTTGCGTTTCCTCGATGGCACAGGAGTGGGGCGTCTTTGCAGATGCTTGCTGTTACCTGTATGTCTTCTTTGGTGAGGTGTCCCTAAGGTCTTTGACCCGCTTTTTTAGTTGGGTGGTTTTCTTACTTTTGAGTTTTGAGATTCTTTGTATGTTCTGGATACGTCCTTTAGTCCTTTATCAGATGTATCTTTTGCAAATATTGTCCCCGGTCTGTGGGCTTGTCTGTCTGTCTGTCTCTCTCTCTCTCCCGCATTTATTGCGGTATATTCACTTTATTCTAAGCCGTGGTCCCTTATTTTTCTTGGTGTCTGGGGAAAGTCGTCTGCATGCTGGAATTCACAGCAGAGGTCTTGGTCCCCCGCCGAGGCAGTGGCTGTGGTTGAAGAACTGTACTCGAGGGCTCTTCGCTTTGTGTCCTTATTGATGACAGCGGCCTCGCTGTCACCCACAGCCCATGCGCCACGCCGTTCACACATCTTACTGTATTTCAGCAGAGGTTTGTAGTAGCTTCACGGAGTCGCCCAACTGTCGCTGCCGTGGGTTGTGAGAACTTCTCTCACCCAGAAAGAAGCTGCTCCCACCAGCAGCCACTCCACGGCGCTCTCGTCCCAGCTAACCTGCTGGCATCTGTGACTCCACTAGGCAGGGCTGGGTCCCTCAGCCCGCATGACTGGACTCGGTGGGAGACCAGTGGAAGGGATGCTGGGGGACGGCCACAGTCCAGCACCCTGGGCCCTGCTCCCTGTCCCTCCCACACCCCAATGACGGTGCCCATGCTTCCTGAGGCACCTGACCTTGAGCTGCCCTCCCTACCTTACCAAGCTCTCATCCTCTGATTGTTTGAAGCGCAACAAGAGTAGGCTAGGGTTCGCAGGAAGCAGGTGCTGTGCCCAGGCTTGCAACGTGTCCTTGGCAGTGGGGACAAGTACACAGAGGCACAGGTGTGTGAGAGACCGGAGAACCTACACGATTGTTAGCCAGAAAGCGGAGTCCATGTGGAGAAATGGCATGTGACCAGGTCGAGCTAGTTCTCTCAGTTTTACATTTCTGACAGCTTTTACTGGTATTTTGATAATGCTATTAGGCGAGTAGAGGTTCAGAGTCATCCATCACTCCTAAAAATAATCCTCGTTCCCATTTACTGAATGTTTAGTATGTACCTGGGGCTGACCTTACAGACCTTGTCAGATTTCACCTTCACAGTACACCAGTGCATAGGTGTCTTTATTACCCAACTCTCTGATGAGGAAACAGGCTCAGAGAGGCTAAGTCATTCACCCAAGGTCACACAGCAAGAAGAATAGAACCTGGATGTGGATACATCTCTGAGTCATTTGTGTTTTTTGAATAATCCATCCAAGATGCTCTTTTCAAATAAATTTGTATATTTGACTATTTTTACACAAGCAGTATCATGGTTGAACTTTACCCAATAGATTTAGGTCATTTCATGCCTTTATATAACTTTCTGTCACATACGTGCATTTTTTCTCCTGCTACTGAGTATTTTACTGAAGGGATGCTCTCTAATTATCTTGCCAGTTCCCTACGGAAGGGTATTTAGGTTATATTCAGATTTTTGCTTCTATAGTAACTGTCTTCATGCTGATCTCTTAGCTCTTTTCCTTGAATCTATTGAAGAAATTCTTACTTGATCAAAAGAAAGTATTCAGTGTTGTAGTTCAGTGGTAGAAACTGGGCTTGATCTTCAGCACCACGTAAAAATAAATAAGTAAATAATTTAAGGTACTGTGTTCACCTACAACTAAAAAAAAATATGCTTAAAAAAAAAGAAAGTATTTGATTTGGTTTGCTTTGGTACTAGGAGTTGAACCCAGGGACACTTAACCACTGAGCCACATCCCTAGACTTTTTATTTTTTATTTTGAGACAGAGTCTCGCTCCATTGCTTAGGACCTCACGAAGTTGCTGAGGCTTGCCTCAAAATTGAGACCCTCCTGCTTCAGCCTCCTGAGTCGCTGTAATTACAGGCTGTACCACCAGACCCTGCTCAAAAGAAAGTGCTTTCGATTCTGAACTGTACCGAATTCCCCTCCGTGAAGCTGCCCCATGTGAGCAGCAGAGGCTGTTTTAGATTAGAGTACTCTGAGCCTCTGCCTGAGGACACAGAATGTGAGCTCTCGTCCCCTGCTGCCCTGCTGGCGTCGGCTCCTTCCCCACCCATAGCTCATTCCCACGGTTCAGACCACACTGCTCTCCCTGTTCTTGGAATGGCCAGGCTACTTCCCACCCTGAGCGGCTGAACTTGCAGTTCCTTTAGCCCAGGATGCTCTTCCCCGCGGGCCATGGCTCCCTCCTCACCTTTCCACCTCCCCTGCCTCAGAGGAACCTTCCCCGTTTCAGCTGCCCCATGCCGCTTTCCATCACCTCTCTGGGTCTTATTTCCTGTACGCACTTACCACTGCCTGAAGTCATCCTAGTATTTACTTGCGGGTTTTCATCTCTCCTGCTCCACAAAGGCCAGGAGTTTTCTTTTTCACCTGCAGCTGTATTCCTAATATGTGGCACCTTGCAGTCCCTCAGTACCTTTGCTGCCTCCTCTTTCCCAATCTCATAAAATATTCCATTTTACTTCATAAAGTATATTCCCTTCTATCATGTATAATTCACTTCCGTGTATCTTCTGACCCCCCTCACTAGGCTGTCAGCTACAGAAGGGGCAGGGACACTCTGGTTTGGTTTTGGCTGTCATATCTCAAATGCCCGTTTTGTATTGTTTTGCTTTGTTTTAAGAGACAGGTTCTCACTGTGTTGCCAGGCGGATCCTGAACTCTTGTTCTTGCTAAAGTGATGCCCCTTCTTTAGCCTCCTGAGTGGCGACAGCTTCTCAAATGCTTAGAAGCTGTATGACACGGTGCTTGATAAATAGTTGTTGTGTTACTGCTGTTGACCCAACCAAGGTCCTTTTTCCCCATCAGAATCATAGAACCAATAAATAAAACCAAGCACTGGCCAAGCAGCATGGAAAGTTTCATTCTTGGTCAAAGAATAGGAGAAGCCCAGAGGCTGAGCATGTCATAGATGTAGATTAGGGAAAGGGGTATTCCTGTGGTTTCTAGGATTGGGTGGAGATTTTCTAAAAATTCAGGTACTCCTCTTGCTCCTATTAAGGGCTCTTCTAGTCGTTGTCATGGTGATTGTCAACTGTCATGGCACAAGATTACAGGAATCTTAGTAGGAAAATACAGTACAGTGAGATGGTAATAAGCCTAAAAAAGAACCTCGGCTCTCATTGCAGCTGAAGCTGTCAGTGCAGGTTCTACCTGTGCTATTCCTGGGGGCTAAGTAGGCAGTAGGCCAATTTCCTTAGTTCCAGGATGCAAAAAGCATGGTTAATATATTGTGTAAGACTCTCATAGAAAAAGCACGGGTAAATATTTTAGGTTATGTGGATCCTCATACAGAATGAGTAGAGTTGTTAGTTTGGGGATAAGCCATCTGGCCCCTTTTCCTCAGTGACTGTTGCATGGATGAGTGAGGATCATAACCCCCAGCCTCCAGGGCTTGCAGGCTGTCCTTCCAGGTGAGGAAAATCTCAGGTCCCCAGCAGGTGAGGCCTTTGTAACCTGAGCAGGACCTGCAGCCACCAGGTGAGGAACCCAGAGGCCTGCAAGCCAGATGGGGGCGTGGCTCGCCACAGGTGAGCCGGCAGCTAGTCCCCGCCCCACCGCCCCAGGAGGTTCCGCCCTCCGGGGAGATGCGTAGGCTCCTAGCCCGGAAGCCCCGCCCCGTTTTGTTAGACCACTCCCACTTTCCGGGCCCTGCCCCTCCGGGGAGATTTTGCTAGGTCCTATCCTGGAAGCCCCGCCCCGTTTGGAAGCCCCGCCTACTCCGCCCCCGTGGCCCCGCCCCACCCGTCAGCCGGCCGCTGCGCCCGCGGGGCTCAGCTCCGACCTTGCAGCGGCGCAGCGCGGGCAGGAGGAGCGAGCAGCGGCTGGCGGAGCGCATCAAGCGCAGCTCCCGGCGCGGTCTCCAATGAGCTGCGCGGACCTGCGCCCCGGACGTCCTGAGCCTGCTGCGCGCCCCCCGCTACGGCCCACCTGGTGCCAGGTATCAGGTAAGGGCGCAACGAGCGGGACCCCAGACCCAGGACCCTGCAGTCCAGTGCGCCAGGCCGGACTCTGCGTGGGGGGCGTCTGGGTACCCCTGCCTCGGTGTGGGAGTAGGCATCTCGACTGAAGGTGGGAGCCTCCTTGGGCTCCTGCGGCGGTTCCCGGGCACCCCGGCAGTGCAGGTCCCAGCCACCTCTCCACCCCGTCCCTGCAGCATCCTTTCAGTGCCCGCAGGGCGGATGTTGCATTTCTTTTAACCCCTCAGGCGACGCCATCTCCTGGAAAATGGTGTAAGGAGCATTTTGGTGGGATCCTGGGAGGCCGATGTTCCACTAGGATCAGGCTAGCGCGACTTCTGAGGGTTCCCCACGTCCCACGGTAGGGCCTGCCAGAGATTCTGAGCTCTCTGGCTATGGTAGAGGCCTGGGGGTGGCCTGGGCCTGCCCACCAGACAGAGCCAGTTCCTTCAGGTTCCCCAGATGGCCCTTGGTCTGACGCTGCTTCTCCTGCACCTTTCTCTGGCAGTTAGGCCTGTGGGTGCTCCTGCCCCGCCCTGGTTTCTGGGCCTCTGTGGAAATGGGCCTCCTCCCCCAGCCTGCCTGAACCGAGATAGCTTTAAGCTGGGCTGACAGGAGTCCGCGCCCTCTGCCCCACCCCTGGAGATGGGGTGGCCTCCAGGCCCCTGCTTCAGGTGGCACAGGGCCAGGAGGCAAGAGGAGGGCTATAGGAAGGGTTCCCCAGTTTCCCTGGCTTAAAGCCACAAGTTACCTGCTGCAACTTTCCCAAGTCCCAGAGTGAGGTCCAGGCCCAGCATGGGACACAGTGGGTTCAGCAGAGGTGGGAGTCGGGATGGAACCACATAGACCCAGCCCAGGGATGGAACCACATGGACCCAACCCAGAACTGTCCCTGCCTCCAGAGATCCCACCACAACACCACTGCAACTCCATTCTACCACACGGGCCTCCATCAGCCAGTGAGTGCTGAGCCCCCACTGGGCCTCCCCAAGGTTGATCCACTTCAGGGTAAAAGGCTCATCAAGTTAGGGGTGCACAGGGGCCACTTGGACCATACAAGTTGGGACCTTTTCCTGCAGTCCCTTAGTAGCCTGGCCAAGGAACCCCCAGAGGGAAGTGTCGGGTTTGATTCTGCCTTCATTCATTTTCCACAGGTCCCTCAGCTTCCTCAGGCTGTATGGTGGGCATGGTAACTGAGCCTCCAGGGTCGTGGTGAAGAGCTGGGAGGTGCCTGGCACTTAGTAGCTTCTTGGCAGTTGGTAGCTGTTGTGGTTGTAGTTATTTATTATCTCTTGGCTGATCCAGACCTTCTGAAACCAACCAGTTTCTCCTCTACTGGGAAGAAATGTCTTTAACAAGACCCCCAATGGTGACAGGGACCCTTACTAAGTGCCATTTCTTAGGATTTGGGCTCACAGCAAGTTGCTTCTGTCTGCCCGGGGTCATGTTGGACCTTGAGTGGGGCCTGCCCTGGCCTGTGGCCACCACCTTGTCCTCCTCTCTTAGGCCACGTGTCACCCGAATACCCACAATTTGCCCTCCAGCACCGCTCGGTCCAGCCCAGCTGCGTCCTCAGAGTCAGCCAGGCAGATGGAGGGCAGGGACATGCAGCCTCATGCTCTCCAGCACCCCTACCCTGCAGCCTCGGCCTGTGGTCTTGTCCCCTTCCTTCTCCTGCTCAGTAACTTTAAAAATAACGGAGTAGCTTGTCCTCACTGAGGGCTGTAACCCGATCTGAACCGAGTTGGATTCTGCTCAGCTGGGAGCTTGGAGTAGAAGGACTCAGCACTTGGGGGCAGGGAACTCGGTGCTGGTGCTGTGCCCCAGCCTGCTGTGTGGCTCCGGATAAGTCTCGCCTCTGCCCTCCCTGGGTTTCGGGTTCCTCAGATGCACATGATTCAGATAGCCCCTTGCTCTGTTTGGAATTTTGTTTACTCCTGAGAAGATAAGTAGGGGGCTCCCAGGTAGGCAGCGGCCTCCTGGGCTGTGGGCATCAGGAAGGAACGCCCGCAGTGACTGGCAGTCAGGGGGACTGGCCAGGCCCCTGGGCTGCAATCCAGCTTTCCTGTCCCTGACTGATCTGTTGCCCTTCTTGCTTCTGCACCCCAACCCCTTTCTGGGGCTGTGAGCTTGTACCCACCAAGAGGAGGCAGCAGCCGAGGTGGTTGGCAGGACCTAGGCAGCTGACAGTGGTTTGGCCAGGAGAACAGGTTGGCTCTGGGCCAGGAGCTCCCTTCCTGGGCTCCGAGCGGAGCTCACCCACTCACTCTCCCCAAGGCCTCTGCATTGCAGCAGATGGAGCCTGCACCGCTGCTCAGCCTGAGCTGGGGTAGAGCAAGGGCCCAGCCAGGGGTGGTTGCCCACCCCACCCCTTCTCCCTCCCCTGGCCCGCTTAGCCCCGGCTCTCGGTGGAACTGCAGCAGCTGGCTGAGCAAGCACCATCTCTGAGCTGGACTGGAATCTACCTGGAGGTGTTGGGGTGACAGCAGGGCCCAGCCCTGGGAGCCATGATCTCTCCTGCCCTCTCTGCATCTCAGACCTCTCCTTAGCATCAGGAGGGAGCTTGCCTACTCACCCAGAGAGATGGTTTTGCAGGATTAGAGCTATGGAGTTGAGAACACAGATTTTGGAGCCTTACATTCCAGCTCTGCCTTACTGTGTGATCTGGAGCAGGTCACTTGACCTCTCTGTGCCTCAGTTTTCTCAACTGTAAAATGAGGAAAATAACAGAACCTACTTCGTAGGATTTCTTGTGAGCATTAATGTATACAAGTCACTTAGAACTGAGCCCCTGAACATGTCAACCAGTAAATGTCAGCTGTTATTGTGGCCATGGTGACCCGCTCCATCACTTCCACCTTTGCTGCTTTGCCTGGCCCCACCAATAAGGACTCTCTTTTCCTTAAAGAAACATGCCCTGTTAGCATTTGTTATATTTAGAAGTGTTGGGGGGCTGGGACTGGGGCTCAGTGGCAGAGCACTTGCCCAGCATGTGTGAGGCACTGGGTTCAATTCTCAGCACCACATAAAAATAAATAAATAAAATAAAGGCCCATCAAACAAGTAAAAAAGGAAAAAAGAAGTGTTGGACCAGGTGCAGTGGTGTATCCCTATGCGCCCAGCGACTTGGGAGGCTGAGGCAAGAGGATCTCAAGTTCAAGACCAACCTCAGCAACTTCATAAGACCCTCTCTCAAATTAAAAAATAAAAATAAAAAGGGCCAGGGATGTGGTTCAGCAGTAGAGCCCCTGGGGTTCAACCCCAATACTGAGGGGTGTCTTAGCCTGATGGTTGAGAGCTCAGATTCTGGGCCCAGACTGGCCTAGTCCACAGACCAGCTCTGCTATCACCAGCCTTGTGAGCCCGGGCGAGTCATTAACTCCTCAGGGCTGCGTTCTCCTCTCACAAGCTGTGACGATTTCATAAGTGAACACGATGAAGCTCTCGGCACAGGGCCGGCTGGTGGAGGCGCTGTCACTTAACTGACACTGCTGTGCACCACGCAGGCTCAAGTCCTGGTGTGGGCCTGCTTGTCTGAGCGTGTGCAGCAAGTGATTCTGTGCCTCTGTGCCTCAGTTTCTGCAGGTGGAAGTGGGAATGTGGGGAACTGGCCTCGCGGAATTGGTAGGTTCCATCACCCTGTGGCACGGGTCCGTCCCCTCTGCCTGGGCTCGGCCGAGGGGAGAGGGCCTCTCAGGCCAGCCGCCCATCCTGCTCTCGTTCACAGCTGCCCCTCCTGTCACTTCATGTGGGGGCTCCAGAGCTCCGCCCAGTTGCAGACAGGACGGCAAAGCCCCCTCCCTGGAAGCAGGGGTCAAGAGTTGGTGCTGAGGGCTGGGGAGAGCTCAGCTGGTAGAGTGCTCGCCTCACAAGCACAAAGCCCTGAGTTCGATCCCCAGTACCACAAAAAAAAAAAAAAAAAAAAAAAGAGTTGGCGCTGAGACACACCACAGCCCAGGCCCAGCCTTGCCCTAGGCAAGCTCCAGTGGTGGACTCAGGCCACCTGTCCTGTTTCCTGTGTCCCAGGCCCCAGTGTGGGGAGGTGCTTCCGACAAAGCAGACATCAAGACCCAGAAAACCAAAGGGTCCAGGGCTGTAGGAAGAGGTTCTGGAAACTTCCAAGTAGATGTACAGGCCCCTGGGCTGCAGTGAGACCTGCAAGACACGCCCGGACCCCTCAGGCCCCTTCTTGGTTAAGGGTAGAGGGTTAGTTGAGTGAGGAGGACCGCAAACCGACATTGGTCTTGCACTCGCTGAATACAGTTGGTGACAGTCAGCAACAATTATGTGCCAGACAGTGTGCCCAGCACTGGCGTTCATGTATTGAACCTCACACTAACGTGGCGACTCCTTGCCTCTTTCTAGTCTTGCTCAGCGTTACGTTCACCACGCAGTCCCCCTGCCCCTGGATAAAACTCCCTTGCTCCCCTCTTGCCCCTGAACCTCGCACCTCTTCCCCTCACAGCCTCATCTCAGCATTCTGTACCATGTACTTATTAATCTGTCTCCCAGGTGACCCCGTCACCCCCACAAGAGCAAGGACCTGTTGTTTTTGTTCATCGTTAAATCCCCAACCCAAAGAACAGGTCTGGCCCACTGCAGGTAGGAAGATTACTGTTCTTTGAATGAATAGAAGCTCAGAGTTCCCTGGAAGGTCAGTACTCTTGTTATCGCCACTTTACAAATAAGGAAACTGAGGCTCAGAGACATCAAGTGACTTGCTCAAGGTCACACGACCAGCGAGTAGCAACCTGAACCCCTCGCCTGACGCTTGCTGTTGCCCCATAGGTCTGGTCTTGCCCGGGAGACCATGATGGCCTTGCCCCCGTGATCAACAGCCTGCTCCTGGCACTTGCCCCTTGGCACCTTCCCGCAGCCAGCCAGCAGGATGCGGCTATGGAAGGCGGTGGTGGTAACGTTGGCCTTCATGAGCATGGACGTCAGTGTGACCACGGCCATCTATGCCTTCAGCCACCTTGACCGCAGCCTGCTGGAGGACATCCGCCACTTCAACATCTTTGACTCGGTGCTGGACCTCTGGGCAGCCTGCCTGTACCGCAGCTGCCTGCTGCTGGGGGCCACCATCGGCGTGGCCAAGAACAGCGCCCTGGGGCCCCGGCGGCTGCGGGCCTCCTGGGTCGTCATCACCCTCGTGTGCCTCTTGGTGGGCATCTACGCCATGGTCAAGCTGCTGCTCTTCTCGGAAGTGCGCAGGCCCATCCGGGACCCGTGGTTCTGGGCCCTCTTTGTGTGGACGTACATCTCGCTCGCCGCCTCCTTCCTGCTCTGGTGGCTGCTGTCCACCGTGCGGCCAGACGCCGAGGCCCTGGAGCCGGGGGCAGGGACTGAGGCCGAGGGCTTCCACAGGGAGGCCCGGCCGGCGACCGAGCAGGCATCTGGGGCCACGCTGCAGAAGCTGCTGTCCTACACCAAGCCCGACGCGGCCTTCCTCGTGGCCGCCTCCTCCTTCCTCATCATGGCGGCTCTCGGTAGGTGGCCTGGGGCACATGCCTGCTCACGGAGGGGTGGAGGGTTGGGCACTTGCCCTACCAGGTTGACTCCAGGTACCAAGGAAAGGGGACCCAGGTTTCACTCCTACTCATTACCCCTGACTTCTTGATCCTCCTGCCCTGGGCCAACTCAGCGGAAATGTTCTAGAAACTTCCAGGTGGTGGGAAACAAGCTCACGTCCCTCTTTTCTTAGTCCCAGCATTTCCCCGGGCAGCAAGCACCTAAAAGCTTGTCACTCCCGACCCTTACACATCATGCTGTGTTCCCTTAATGCGCCCTGGACTCCCCGTCCAGACCTCCTGTCCCCCAGCCACGTCTTAGTGGCTGCGTTATGATGAGTGGTTGGTCTCTTGGGCTGCTCGGGGTCTTTTTCTCTCACCACGAATAACTTTGTTCATACCCATTTCATGAGTATGGATGGATCTAAAGAATATATTCCCAAAAGTGGGATTGCTGGGTCAAAAGATTTTTTGGTAATTAAACAAAATAGAGTAGAAAACTTCAGGGTACATTGCCTGTGGTAAGATGAAGCATTGTTTTGCAGAATTTTATTTGAGTTGCCTCTGCCCGTATGCCAGTGTACCTTGGTTTGGAGGTGAAATGTGTTGTCGCGAGGGTCTGGTCCACTCCAGCAAGGTGGGTGGGAGGTGGGATTGCAGGCCAGCACTCCATGGTTGTGAGGTTCACGAGGCCTGGGTACAATCCCAGCCCAGCTCCCTCCTCTGCTGTGTGACCTTGGCAAGTTAGCCGCCCTGTCTGAGCCTCACTTCTCTCTTCTGTGGAATGAGGATCAGTGGCATCCTTATTTCAAGACCTTGTAAAACTTGATTAAAACAGGACGAGGACTACCCACAGGGCTTACCATGATGAGTACGCAGGAACGTGGCTGTTATAAGTGTTAGCATTTTAATTCACCAGATCAGAGCCCAGGGTAGAGGCCAAGCCAGAACAAGACTGTACAGCAGCTCGAGCCCGTAGTCTTAGCGGCTTGGCATTCTGAAGCAGGAAGATTGCAAGCTTGAGGTCAGTCTGAGCAACGCAGCAAGACCCTGTCTCTAAATAAAAAGTGGGCAGTGGTGTCCCTCGCAGCAGCGTGCCTCTGGGTTCAGTCCCCAGCACCAGCACATGCTCCAGGGAGGCCAGCAAACCTCGGGACGCTGGTTCTGCGGCCTCCTCCTGCCCCCACTTTCCCAGGCCCGTCTCCCCAGCTGCATGCTGGGCCTCGGTCACAGCCTCGTCTGGCACAGGGCGTGGTGGTGGGGCCAGCCCCCTCAGGAGGGGGATGTTCCTGGCACACAGAATACTCCCAGTGGCACGCGTGACAAGTGTCAGGGGACCGGCCCCTTTCCCTCCACCAGCAGTTTCTCCTGGTCACACTCCAAGGTCTGGATGTCCCTCCTTGGGACGCCTTCTCGGATCTGCGACTGGCCCTTTGCACCGTGGTGTGTGCTGATGGCAGAAGAATCACGCACCCGCCTGCCTCGCCCAGGTTCCGGTGCCCAGCACAGGGACAGGCTCCCAAGTCAGTGGGTGAGCGAATGACTGTCTCGCCTCTGCAGGCAGATGTCACCCTCGACCTCGGCTCCCACCCACTGGCGCCCTGGTCAACTGGTTGTGCCCAGGGGATTCGGCGTCCTACAAGACTGCTGAGCAGATTCTGCACCCGCGGGGTTGCACCAAGGTCAAGGGCTCAGACTTGAACTCAGGTCCCCAATTCACAGAGACCTTCAGGAAGGTTCCTTAACCTGGCCCATCTCAGATTCCCACCCCGAAATGGGGGCTTCGTTGGAATTAAATGAGATCGTGGGAACTAGATGAGAGGACACACGTAACTAGCAAAATTACCCACAAACGCCAGGTCCGTGGTGGCAGTCGTTATTTTTCAGTCAAGGGTATGGACTCATGCCCAACTTTTTCTGTACCCTCATAATCTAGAAAAGGGCAGAAAGAAAAACCAAAACCAACCCATCACCCATTGGGATAAAAGGTTAGTTTGTGTTGAGTATCTCCTATTAAACCGGAATTCCTTTTTTTATGGGTATTTTAACACTGTTTTTAACTTATCTATGAATTTTTTTGTGGTATTGGGCATCCAACCCAGGGCCTCACACCTGCTAGGCAAGTGCTCCACCCTGAGCTCCATTCCCAGCCCTAAATTGGGATCTTAAATGTGGATTTCTTGGCAGGCCAGGTGCATACATGCAGTAAGTACTTAACCACTCTGAACTGCCGTCTCCTCCTCTGTGGAAAGACTACATTTCCACTAAGGGGAAGACTAAACATAATACCAGCCCTGTTGGGTGGCATCTGGGACTTGAAGGTGGTAAGGGAGCAGACATCTGGCTGAGAGTGCTGCAGGAGCAGGGACCAGCTGTGTACAGGTCCTGAGGCAGACTGGGGCCTGGTAGTTAAGGAAATCGCAGAGGCCAGTGTGGAGCAGGGTGGGACCCTGTGGTGCAGGTTCGTCATGAGCCACTGCAAGAGCTTTGGCTTTGGTGGTGGCGCACACCTGTCATCCCAGTGGCTTGGGAGACTGAGGCAGGAGAATGGCAAGTTTGAGACCAGCCTCAGCAACTTAGGCCCTAAACAACTTAGTGAGACTCTGTCTCAAAATAACAAATAAAAAAGGCTGAGAACAAAACTCGGTGGTAAAGCACCCCTGGGTTCAGTCCCCATATCAAAAGACAAACCCAGGTGACGGGACTCTGGCTTTTACCCTGGCTGAAGTGGGAGCCAGTGGACTGGGAACCACGTGAGTCAGGTTAGCAGGGTCCCACAGCTGCAGGGGAGGACAGGCCCACGGAAAGGGTGGGAACACTACCAAGCTGGCTGGTGCAGGCAGGATCGGCAACTTGGAGCAGGGCGGAGGTGGTGAGAGTGAGGGACTCTGAAAATATTCCAAAAGCAGAGCTGCAGGATTTGGAGTTTCACGTGATGCTAGTGCAGATTGCACAGAGAAAAAGGTTGGTTTGCATGCTGCTTCGCACAGCACCTGGTGCCCAGTGGGCTCATCATTATCCTGGGGCTTGCAGCTGGAGCTCACTGATGCCCTTTTCTGTGGGTAAACTGAGGCAGCACTGCAACTCAGGTGGACTGAGCGAGGCTGCATACCCCATCTGGCCGAAGCCTTAGGCTGCCAGCTCGCAGTTCCTGCCACACCCAGCAGAGGGCACTAGAACCACGGTAATGGGACAGCCAGCTCAAGCAGAGCTGGTCAGGGACAAGTGTCCAGACCCCAGAATTTATTCACTGACCTTTATTGAGTACCTACTGCATGCACAACCTCAAGCCCAACTCTGCCTGTGGAAAGAGCTATAGTAAAAATTGTTCCTGGGACCCCAGCCGGAGTGGCCATCCATATTCCATTCTGTGTCCACTGTTTCCGTAAGAGTGGACATCCCAGATTATTGGGGGCAGGTGTCTTAGCAGTTCATTTGTGCCACTGTAACAAAATACCACTGACTGGGTGGTTTATGAACAATAGAAATGTACTCCCACCACTCCGAGAAGTCGGAATCCCAGAGAAGTCTGGGATTGAGGCGTCAGCAGGCTGCACATCTGGTGAGGGCTGCTCTCTGTGCCTCCAAGACGGAGTCGTGCTGCTGCTTCTCCAAAGGAGGGACACTGTCCTCGCTGGAAGAAGGCAGAAGGGCCCTGATCCCATCCAGGAGGGCTTCAAGGCCCCACCCCTTAATTTATCATATTAGTGATTAAGTTCAACTTTTGAACGTGGGGGGACACGTTCAGAGCATAGCAGGAGGGGACAGAGGAAGACACCCTGAATTGGAGGCTACTCTGGGTCAAGTCTCAGTCTTTCTCCTTACTTCCTGTGTGATCTTGAACGGATGACTCGGCCTCTCTGAGTCTCCAGGATAGCCGTGAAGCCACAGGATGACAGGAGGGTGAGAAGGCACCTGGCAAGATGTGAAGTGCCCCACCACAAGGGCTGGGGCAGCAGTGGTCAGCACTGAGTGCAGCCAGAACACACGCACCTTCCCAGGGGCTAGAACTTGGACTCTGACTCCTCCGCCAGGAGAAGAGTGACCCCTTGGCTGAGAGGGGTGCCGGCCTGCTGTGGAGGGAACAGGCCACCATCACCTGGGAGCCTTGGCCACTGCATTGGAGGCCTGGTGGCCCTGCCAGCTCATCCCGGTCCATGCAGATGTCAGAGCCAGCACTTCCCTGTCCCCTGCAGAGGGAGCAGTACATAGCCGGGGCCCCTGTGGGAAGCAGAGTTGCCAGGAGAGAGCAGCGCGGGGAGTGGGGGGGGCACCCTGGGCACACGGACGCCCTGAGCCGCCCTGCCTCCCCCAGGCGAGACCTTCCTGCCCTACTACACAGGCCGGGCCATTGACAGCATCGTCATCCAGAAGAGCATGGATCAGTTCAGCACGGCTGTCATCGTTGTGTGTCTGCTGGCCATCGGCAGGTAGCCACCTGACCCGCCCTGTCCTGCACACCCCAGGCCTGCTTCCCGGGGCGGGAGGGCAGGGGCCAGTTCTCAAGGAAAGCATGGGCTGGAAATGCCTCTGGGGCCTGTCCGTCAGCCGCCGCCATGGTGACCAGCTCCCAAACTGGCTTAGAACCCACGTCCCTTTGATAGGCCACCCTCTAGAGCTGTGCCCTCTGGTCTCAGTCCTCAGGTGCCCCTCACCCTTCCCGGCTGTGTTCTGAGCAGGAATCTGGGCCTAAAAGAAGGACTAGCTTTACTCTGCTTTCTGGAAGAGAGAGGGTCTGGCTGGCAGATCTGGGTCCCTTGCCCACCCTTGCCCTCCCTGAGGGGCCCCCACAGGAAATGAGGGAGACCCCATGCGGAGCCAGCCCTGGAGAGTGGCCCCAGGTTGGGTGCTCCCTGCTGACCTGCAGGGACCCTCACCTGCCAGCAGTGGGGGGGCGGCCGGGTGGTGGTTGTCGCTGTCGGAAGGACGCAGTGCTATAACATCTCTTATCTGCAATTAGCTCATTTGCCGCAGGTATTCGGGGCGGCATTTTTACCCTCATATTTGCCAGACTGAACATTCGCCTCCGGAACTGTCTCTTCCGCTCGCTGGTGTCTCAGGAGACGAGCTTCTTTGACGAGAATCGCACAGGTTGGTCCCGCCAGTGATGTGGGCGAGGGTGGGCTTGCCCTGGGTACATTGGTGGGCTCAGGCCCACTGCTTCTGTGTCAAGTTCAGGGTGGAAGCACCCCAGGGGTGGGCTGGCGCCACTGGCCTGGTCCACCCACTGAGGTTTTGATGCAAGCTCTGGTCACTGTAGGACCCTGGCCAGTCCACCCGAGGTCCCTGCAGGAGCCAAGGCCTAACTTCCCACTGCCCTGTGGAAACCACAAGGATCAGGACTACCCAGCCTGTGGCCTGTGGGGGTGAGCGGGTGGGGCACAGGCCAGAGCAGGAATGGAAATACCGTGTCTGGCCAAGATCCCAAGCTCTGAGGCAGACCAGCCTGGTCCAAGCCCTGGCTCCTCCACTAACCTCTCAGAGTCTCTTTTCTCCTCTATGAAATGGGAAAAATAATAGTAACTGCAAAGTGTGGTATAGTACACACGCCTGTAAAATCATAGATGCTCAGGAGGCTGAGGCAGGAGGATCCAATTTTGAGGCCAACCTTAAGAACTTAACAAGACCCTGTCTCAAAATGGAAAGTGTCAGGGGGCCAGGCATGGCGGTGCACACCTGTAATCACAGTGACCCAGGAGGCTGAGGCAGGAGGACCATGAGTTCAAGGCCAGCCTCAGCAACTTAGCAAGGCCCTAAGCAACTCAAAAATGCTGGGGATGTTGCTCAGTGGGAAGTGGCCCTGGGTTCAGTCCCCAATGATGGAAAAGAAAAAAGTAGCCCCCCCAGGGGTTGCCGCCCGGCTCAGGGCCCAGGGTCCCACATTGGGTAAGGGGCACTGCCCTTGTCCCCTCCCCAGCACAGACCGTTGCTGTCCCTGGGGGAGGGGACCGAGTTCGCCGCCTGTATAGGGTGGGGCGGCATGGAGCTTCAACATGACGCTGGCGACCCGGTCTGGGCCCCAGGAGGCCTCCCGGAGTGCCACCCCAAGGCAGGGACCCCCACGTCTGTCAGAGCCCCTCAGCGTCCCCTGCACCCACCACAGTGGCCCTGGTTGCTGCAGCGGGAGCTGAGCTGCCTGTGTTCCAGGGGACCTCATCTCCCGCCTCACCTCGGACACCACTATGGTCAGTGACCTGGTCTCCCAGAACATCAACATCTTCCTGAGGAACACGGTCAAGGTCACGGGCGTGGTGGTCTTCATGTTCAGCCTCTCGTGGCAGCTCTCCCTGGTCACCTTCATGGGCTTCCCCATCATCATGGTGGTGTCCAGCATCTACGGCAAGTACTACAAGGTAGGCCCCGCCTGGCCCCGGGCTGGGCCTTGGCCGCCGCCCGCTCGAGGTTGGCTTGGCGTTCACTGATGGTCCTGCTTGTTGGGTGAATATGCGTTGAGCACCTACTGTGTGCAGCCTGGGAGGCATCAGTGGAACAGACGGCCCCTGCCCTCATGGGGTTCCTGTTCTAGTGGACGAGACGGACCTTAAGTGACAACTGTGAGCCCCACGGGTGGTGGGACACAGCGAGGGCCGAGGAGGAAAGGAGACCAGGCGGGTGGCGGCAGTTACGGCCTCGCTGGGAGCGACCAAGGAGGCAGACATCTCGGGACAGAGGGCACACCCAGTTCCAAAGCCCTGCGGTGGGGACGGGCCTGGCGTCTGAGGAACCGCAAAGTGGCCAGCAAGCCTGCTGGGTGAGGGGCAGGTACAGGCCACGAGAGAGGAGGTGGCAGGCAGCTGCCCCTCTTCCTGTGGTGCCATTCGGGTCCCCTCCAGCTGTCTCCGGCCACTGCCTCTGCTGGGAAACAGGCCTGTGACCGGCCATGCACCCCTTCCCAGGTCGGAGGATGCCCCCTGGTCCCAGAGACCAATGCTGGGTTCAGACAGGCAGGCCGGTGCCCTTGACCCCTGCAGAAGCCCCTTCCCCGTGACCCTGGCCTGGGGGAGGAGCTCCCGAGCAGGGGCTCTGGTACATGGTCGACTAGACCGTGGTACCCGTGACCTAAGGCCAAGGTAGAGAAGGAAGCCATCTCCTGCCAGTCCCAGGTGACTCCAGTTCCCGGGACTGCTGCAGCCACAGGGGAGCTCTCTTCCCCACAGTCCTGGGTCACAAGCCCACCATTTCCTCACTGAGGAGAGAAGGTCAAGAGCTGGAGTCTGAGTCTCTGCTCCCAGCCCCAACTCCTGCTGTCTCAGCAGCCCCTGGGATGTGGCAGGACCCTGGAGTCCCCACTCTGGGCCTCGGGCCCTGCTGTCACACATCGGTGGGTGGAGCGCAGGGACGTTCTGTTTAGGTTTTGTACCTCACGTCTGAATGTGTCACATATGGCCAGTGAGTCATCCCCACAAACCACACACAGCTCCCGACACCAGACAGCACGGCCGGGCGAGGCTCCCTGGGGTCCCCCAGCACCCCATGTGCTTCCTGTGGCTGGGCATGACACGCAGGGCCTGGGGCACGCGGGTGCACTGTCCCACCCAGGCCTCGCGGGCAGCTCTTCTGGCTGGTTCGAGACTCTGCGTGTGTTGCGTGGCTCCGCCCAGAGCCGCCTCTAGAGCTCTGTGACCGCAGCCTGACCCTTCACCTGGGACCACTCCTCAACCATCCAGCCATCTACCTTTGATAGTAGGTATACAGCATGGACAGATTTCACAGCCATGGCCTCCACCGCTGTCCAGAACTTGGCTGGGAGTTCTGGAATCTCTGTGCAACCCTCAGACTCTCACCTAATTTTTGTCGATGATGTCAACAGTGCCCCCTTAATAGCTGGTGTTTCTTGAATGGTATACAACCTGAACAGCTGTCCAGGGTCTCTCTGCACTTAGGCCAGCATAGGATTGTGTGTTGAGGCTCCTTTTATGAAAGAATTACCAAAACCACAGTCATGAGTGGCTTCCTTTGAGTAGAAAAGATGACTTAAGATCACCCCTTGCCCCTCAGGAGCTGGGCCAGACCCCCAAGGTCCCTGCTGGAGCCTGTTCTCAAGAGCTGTCAGACCCAGCTGGGAAGAGACAGGGTGGGAGCGGAGCTGGATCTTTTCCTCTTATCTGGGAACCTCCGGCTGCACCACCAAAGGGAAGAAAGGCCCAGAGGGGCGGGGGCTCCGGCAGACAGTGAGGCTGTCTACTTGGGATCTCCTCTTTGTCCCCGTACCGCCCACAGAGACTCTCCAAGGAGGTGCAGAGCGCCCTGGCCAGAGCCAGCAACACGGCCGAGGAGACCATCAGCGCCATGAAGACTGTCCGCAGCTTTGCCAACGAGGAGGAGGAGGCAGAGGTGTACCTGCGGAAGCTGCAGCAGGTGTACAAGCTGAACCGGAAGGAGGCGGCTGCCTACATGTACTACGTCTGGGGCAGCGGGGTATGTGCCCTGCCAAGGGCCCGACCGCGGGGGACAGGGGGCAGAGCTGGGCGGCCCTCCACCCAGGACCTTAGCCCGCGCCACATACTGGAGTCAAACCAGCACACAGATCTTTCTGGAAAGAGTGCAGCCTCCTGGCGTCTGCCCTGGGTGCCTCCGTGTCTCCGGAGCTGGGGTGGCAGGGAGGGCAGGCCCTTCCTCTTTCAGCTGGGGCCCAACCTAGGCCGCCTCCGGCAGGTCTCAGGTCAGCCTCAGGTTCCTCCAGGAGAGCGTGGCCCCATCGAGAGGTGGGCTGGTGGGGCCAGAGCAGGAGAGAAGGGGCCCAGCCCTCCAAGCCCCTCGAACTCTGTGCCCAGCAGGGGCACATTTCGTAGTATCCACAAAGGTCCCTGTATCCAGACTTGACCTCGTCCTGAGCTTGGGGTGGGGAGGGACAGACTGACCCTGGGCGGGTTGTGGGTTGTCATGAGCACCTGGTCCCGTCAGCTCCAGACCATCCCCTGAGCAGCAGGGGCACTGGTGCCGGTCACAGCCCTCCATGGACCCTCGACGGCCGAGGAAGCAGGCCTCAGGGTCCCACTCTGCCCAGGTGGCTGTGTGGCTTTAGCCAGTGTACCCAGCCTCTCTGAGCCGCTCTTCTCCCACAGAGAAAGATGGCAGCTCTCGCTTGGCCCAGCGGAGGAGCAGGGTGGTGGGCCGTGCAGGCCCTTACAAGGAGAGCCTTGTTCTCAGGCCAGGCCCACAGCCTGCCGGGCGGGCCTTTGTGGGGGCTGCCAGGCGGGGGAGGGGAGGCCTGCAGGACAGGCCTCAGTGGCGGCACCGCCTGCCAATGGCTGGCGCTGGAGTGCACAGCCCTCAAGCGCTGCTCTCATCCTGTCCCCACCTCCGCGGGACTCGGGAGGGAGGGACGGGGTGGGGTCTGAGCCAAGGCCCCGGGACC
Organism: Sciurus carolinensis; assembly: GCF_902686445.1. Lineage (NCBI taxonomy): Eukaryota > Metazoa > Chordata > Mammalia > Rodentia > Sciuridae > Sciurus > Sciurus carolinensis. Next base: position 147,631,415 of record NC_062220.1, on the reverse strand, counting down.
CAAACCCTCTCCCCCACCAGCTCACGCTGCTGGTGGTCCAGGTCAGTATTCTCTACTACGGAGGCCACCTCGTCATCTCGGGCCAGATGACCAGCGGCAACCTCATCGCCTTCATCATCTACGAGTTCGTCCTGGGGGACTGCATGGAGGTGAGCGCCCATCCCGGAGGTGTGGGGCCCTGGGTGGGGCCCGAGGGGGTGGTGGCCCCTTTCAGGTGGTCAGGAGAGAATCGTGATAGCCGTGATGGGCCTGCGAACACGTGCCAAAGGACCGCGGCAGTTGACGTCAGGAAATGCTCCTGAGAGCTTCCCAGGAGGTCCCAGCGCTAGCTGAAATTCCCATTTCTCAGAAAGGAAACCCAGGCTCCAGAGGTTAAGGGACTCGCCCACACGTCGGGGAGGGGGAGCTGTTCAGAGCTGGCGGGAGGCGCTGTGGCTCAGCCGGGGTGACCAGCAGCACCAAGCCTGGGAAGCATTTAGGTCCCGGCACAGCCGCCGTGAGCCCAGCCCTTTGGGAGGTGCCCAGAACTCGGGGAGCGCGGGTGGGAAGCGAGCTGGAAAGGGAAGGAGGTGCAGAGGCCGTGTGGGCGGCGGGCTCCACCCTCCCGGGACCCCTGGGCACCCCGCAGGAGGGGCGGGAGGAGCCCTGAGCACCGGCAGTCAGTGCCCCGCTCCGCCTGCAGGGGCGCTGCCGCTTCTCTGCTCGCCTCCCGGAGAGCCGCCCCCACGGGCCCTGCAGCCACACCTGAGCGGCCGGGCGACCGGCGACCTTCCTGCCGCCGGGAGTCTGTGCTTCAGAGGTCCTGGCACAGCGCCGTAGGCTGCAGCGATGTTCATAGCGCATGGGGAAGCCACCAACGCCCCCATCAGCCATCGGGCAAATATGGTGGTCTCTGTGCCAGAGACCAGGAGGCTGAGGGGGAGGATCACAAGTTCAAGGCCGGCCTGGGCAACCCAGTGAGACCCTGTGTCAAATGAAGGCATGTGGCTCAGCAGTAGAGTACTCCTGGGTTCAGTGCTCAACACAGGGGAAGGGAGGGGGGAGCTAGCAGCCTTCCGGGAATGAGGTGGATCTGTGTGAACTAAGTCGCACTATCCAGCACAAAAAGTAAATCCCTGCTCAAGAGGGAGCGTCTGATCCCATTTGCGCATTCTTAAAATCTCAGAATGATTTGACTGTGACATGCGTGTATTTGTGAATGCACAGAGAAAGGACCGGAAAGATATGGTACATGGATAACTGTGGCTGTCTCTGGGATAAAGAGCATCAAAGAGAAGCCACCCAGTCCCGCGGTCTGGGCAGAAATACTCTTGGTGTTCATGGCAGCCTCAGTTGTAGCATACTGAGTTACAGGCCAGGTCGCATCTCTGCAGCACATGCCCTGGTGTTGCTGTTACACCCACCGCCCACAGTGAGGACTCAGGTACGGCACTAATGCACCTGAGCTCAGAGCCAGGTGTGCCAGATTCCAAACCTGCCTCTGCAATTGCCTGACTGTGTGACCTGGGGCAAATTACTTGAGTTCTCTGTGCCTGTAAGAGAACCTACTTCATAGCATATACAAAGTGCTCAATAAAATGGGCCATTTTTACAATTAACCTTGATATTGGATATATGTTTACCCAAGGAGAATCTACTTATGTCAGTAAACATCAAGACCTGTTTTAAAAATTGAAATTAAAATACGTGATGCTTCACTTCCCTGCACTTCCGTTTCCTCCTCCTCTGCTGGGGTCGGTGAGAATTGGGGGCCATGAATCTGAGGCACAGATGCTCTGAGGAACATCACTGCTTCTTATTGCCACCTTGTTTTTCACTACTGTTGGCATCCACGGTGCCAGCAGGTGTCCTGCAGCAGCCTCTCGGTCTCCCCAAAGCTGCTGCTCTGCCCTTGCTCCCTGCGCAACCCTGTGTCTCTGGTACCACGGAGGGGTCCCAGGAGCAGGTGTTGGGGACAGGAACGTGTCTCCTCCCTGCAGTCTGTGGGCTCCGTCTACAGCGGCCTGATGCAGGGAGTGGGGGCAGCGGAGAAGGTGTTTGAGTTCATCGACCGGCAGCCGACCATGGTGCACGACGGTGACTTGGCCCCCGACCACCTGGAGGGCCGAGTGGACTTTGAGAACGTGACCTTCACCTACCGCACGCGGCCCCACACCCAGGTCCTGCAGGTGAGGGGCAGGCTGGAGGCTGCCAGTACCACCCTTCCCTCCTGCCATGGTGCCCCAGGCTGTGGCAGGGTGGCCGAGGACAGGGGCGTGGGCATGGGCCCTGCCCTGCAGGAGTCTGGGCGGAAATCGGGGCGTGGCGGTGGGCACCACGGGGGCTGGTGAGGATAGTCAGGGAGGCTTCTCGGAGGAGGCGGCATTTCGAGCTGGACCTGAATGAGGAGCCACATCCAGCCAGGTGGCTTTCTGCAGCGAATCCCTCAGGCTCAGGAAACAGCAAGTGCAAAGGTGCCACCAAAGCGAGCACCTTCGGAAGGAGAACACCCAGGGCGGCTTGGAAGGGCGGCCACCATCGGAGGCCGTGACCCCACTGTGCTGTCTCCCTTGCAGAATGTCTCCTTCAGCCTGTCCCCAGGCAAGGTGACGGCCCTGGTGGGGCCCTCTGGCAGCGGGAAGAGCTCCTGTGTCAACATCCTGGAGAACTTCTACCCCCTGCAGGGGGGCCGGGTGCTGCTGGACGGCAAGCCCATCGGCGCCTACGACCACAAGTACCTGCACCGCGTGGTGAGTGTGGGCCTCGCCACCCCTGGCCTCCTCTGGCCTGGGGGCCCGCGCATATGCATGGCAGGCAGAAAGGATACTAAAGAAAAAACGTGACCTAGAAGGTTCTGCACTCCAGAAGCCCCATGTGCCCCCTCTGCCCCCCAGGAGTTCGTCCCCCGACTTTGGTGGTCGCCATTTTCTAGCTTTTCTTTGGTTTCACTCGTGTGTTCCCGTACACTCTGATCAGAACTTCATCCAGACGGTCTGGGTGGCTCTGTGTCCAGGGTCCTGCTCGGCACATCCAACCAACTCTGGATGAGAGACCCTTTTTCAGTTGTGTCTGCACTGAGCACGCACAGGCTTCCTTTGTCCTCATTCCCTAAACAATGCAGTGCCACAGCCATTTGCATAGCCCTCACCTGGACTAGGTCTTGCGGGTCATCCGAGGTGATTGGCATCTGCAGGAGGATGTGGGCAGGATATATGCAAATAGTGTCATTATTAGGGGCTTGAGTGTCTGTGGGATTTGGTACAAGGGGGTCCTGGAACCCGTCCCCTGAGGATGCAGAGGGAGGCCCTCGTTTGGTGTCTCCCGTCAGCATTGCTTAGCCATCCAGACTGAGGCTGCGGTTGGTCCACTCGTTCTCGTCGCCAATAATAATCTGCTCTGCTGACGTGTCACGACCTATATACGCCTTCTGCTCTTGGTGGGTCTTTGGGTGGCTTCCTGTTTCCCACCATTACCAAGGCTACCGTTGAGGACGTGGACAGCTCTGTGCATGTTCTTGGTGTCCGTGTCCCTCGGTGCATGCGGGTAGGCTCTCTTGAAGAGTGACCTCAGAGCAGGAGAGCTTGTGCTCACCGCAGCCTCAGCCACTCCGCCAGGACTGCTTCCCAAGGTGTTGGCACCAAGTCAGCCTTCCGCTAGCAGCAGCTGGGGACCCAGCTGTTCCACACTGAGTCACCTCCAGGATCCAGAGAAACTGCTCTGGCCGTGCAGTCCTTGGAAACCTCAGAAGGAGCCTTAACCCCAGCCCTGTGCTGAGCAGGGAGGCCTGGCTGGGAGTTCAGGTTGCATGCTCTACAAGGAACACCAGCTCTTAGGGGTGACTTAGTCACTTGTCAACCTGAGGACTGTCACGGAAATTCTGGGACTCCTGGCAGAGCTGTAGATGGTGGCAGAGGCCATGAGTGGGAGCCCTCCCTGATGGCTGCAGAGGGCCCCAGGTATGTGAACTGCCACCTGCTGCCCACTGGCGTTCTGGAAGAGGCCTTGGGCGGAGCAGTGCAGGCCGCGGAGCGAACGCTCGCGAGTCCTAAGGCTCTTCTGGCGTCAGTCCCGTGTTTTGCCAGAAGCTGCGTGTGTGGCGGCAGCTCTTGTGGTATTCTGCCTCTTCCCAATAACTCAAGATCTTAAGCCTGTTTTCATATATTTGTTGCCATTGGTTTTCCTCTTTTGTGAAGACCGTCTCTGTGATTTACATTTAAAATTTTTTTTTTTTTTTTTTTTTGCCATGCTGGGGATGGAACCCAGGGCCTTGTACTTGCAAGGCAAGCACTCTACCGACTGAGCTATCTCCCCAGCCCTACATTTAAATTTTTAATTCCATAAGCAAAACAATAAAATGCCACAACATAACCATAGCCCCATATTTTTAGCAAATTTTGCAACTAAGGAGAGCTCCCCTCTCCCTCCCCTGTCTAGGAGGTGACAAGTACTGACATTTTGTAGATTGCTTACCAATTTGTTTCCTGTCTTTATGGAAGTATACCAACATATGAGGCATATGTACATAGCACATGTACCTAGTGGTTTTAACAAAATAGAATATATATGTATGTACACACGTACATACTGCAATTTGGTTATATTGGACGTACTGTAATTTTTAACCGATCCCCAGCTTATGGACAGCTAGGTTGTTTCCATTCATTCATTCTCTTTACAGTATTGTGATACCTTTCACACTATTTTTGTAGATCAGATTCCTTCCTGGCATCACAGGACAATGGCTCCTTTGAACTGTTTCCTTAGAAGGGAGGGGACAACTGCCAGAGGCCTCAGTGGCCTGGAGCCTGCTACGTGGCCTCCTGCTTCCTGATGTGGTGGGTACATCCACAGAGCCACGTTCCACACTTTCTCCCACACTCTCTTGCTTTCTCCAGGACAGACAATAAACTTCCTCTTGGTGCTCAGGGAACTTGACTTAGCCCAGAGCAGCAGGATTAGCTGGCCCCCTTTGTGGGAGGCTGAGGGCTTGTGCACCCGCAGGGCAAGAGAGAGAGGCAGGGAGAGGCAGCTGGGCGCAGCCTGTTGAGTGTGTTTCAAACCTGAGACCCAGCGTCAGCCAGGCGCAGGCTGGCGAGGCTGCTGTGGCAGTTGGACGGACACAGTCCTGGCTTCTCCTACAACCTCCGTGCTCCTCCCCAGATCTCCCTGGTGAGCCAGGAACCCGTGCTGTTTGCCCGCTCCATCACAGACAACATCTCCTACGGCTTACCCACAGTGCCCTTCGAGATGGTGGTGGAGGCCGCACAGAAGGCCAACGCCCACGGCTTCATCATGGAGCTGCAGGACGGCTACAGCACAGGTACGGAGCCCAGTCCCCTCAGGGGTGCAGCCCTCCGAGGCTAAGGGTGGCCCTCGGCCACCCACCATTTACTGTTCCGACCTCCTTTCGTTGAGGTGGAATTCACATAACATAACTTCTTTTTGGTACCGGGACTGAACCCAGGGTTCTCCACGGAGCTGCACCCAGCCCTTTCCACTGTTTGGAGACGGGACAATAACAACATCCACTCGCAGCAGTTTCCAACTGGATAGCACCTGTGATTGACGCTAGCCCTGCGTGGTACAGGGGGTCCCTCCAACTTCTTCCTCCTAATAGAACGCGTGACCTTTGATCCACGTTTCTTCAGTACCTCCAATGTAGTTTCCTCAAAATGTGATCTTTGAACAGGAGATATCCCGTGGGTTCAAAAATAAAAATACACGTGAGAAGTGTTCAAGGAAAAGTTGTATCCCTGTTCCCGCCCCAGCCCCTCCCGCCTCTGACAAAATGTCTTTCATTATTTCCATATATATATATATATATATATTTTTTTTTTTTTAGTTGCCTTTATTTTATTCATTTATTTACATGGTGCTGAGGATGGAACCCAGCACCTCACACCTGCTAGGCGAGCGCTCTACCCTAAGCCCCAGCCCCAGCCCTCGCTGGTTTCTTATGTGTCCTGCAGATACAAATGTGAGTTCTCATTCCCCTGCCCTTCTACAGAAGAAAACGGCCGGCCTATTCTGCACCCAGCTCTGGGGGCTTAGCTCCACAGGTGGCCGTCCAGGCTGAGGAGGAGCTCTTCCTCCCCCTCTTCCTTTCTCCTTTCTCTGCCGTGTGTATTGATGATAACTGATAATTGGCTCCCTTCCTCTGATGGGCCTTGAGCCCACGAGCTGCTTTTCTGTATCTGTTGCACAGCAGCGCGCTGAGTCACGCCCCGTGCCCCTGGCTGTGCAGGAGATGGTGATGGGCAGGGACGTTTCCCGAGGCAGGCTGCTGGCCCAGGCCGCGCGTCTTGATGGTGATGCGGAGCCTTCGCACAGTGCGGGCAACATGCTCAGGTTGCGTTTGCGGCCTGGTGTGAGCCCCGGTGGGACCACCTGCACTGACCCGGGAGGGCGGGATGTGGCCCCACCTGCTCACTGTGTGATCCCTCGGGGGACTGCCAAGCAAGCAGCCCGAATTGGTACTGAGGTGTCCACCTGCATGTGGGTGTGACCCGCGGCCACTTACAGGTGGGGGAGGGCGCCAGGTCCTGAACTTTCCCTTGTCGGCAGTTCCAGCAGGGCCTCTGAATCCGCCCAGGGCAGCAGGCGAGGCTGCTTGCTCTCCCCAGAGGCTGCCCAGCCCGCCTGCTGACTGACCTGCCCCTGTGCCTCTACCACGCAGAGACCGGGGAGAAGGGCGCCCAGCTCTCAGGTGGCCAGAAGCAGCGGGTGGCCATGGCCCGGGCCTTGGTGCGGAACCCTCCTGTCCTCATCTTGGATGAGGCCACCAGTGCCCTGGATGCCGAGAGCGAGTACCTGGTGAGTAGCGGGGTGGCAGGGGACACGGAAGCATTCGCAGCTCCAGTGGCCAGGGTCTCCCTCCACCCGCGGCAGGGAGAGGGCCTGGACATGCCACGGGGCTACTCAGGCCCTCGGTTCTCTGGACTCGTGAACTTACAGAGGGTGGAGAGCCAGCCTGGTCACTCTGGGCCCAGCCTCCTGCTCCAGGCAGAACGGAAGCTGTGTGATAAAGGCCCAAAGCTCTCGCTGACGTGGATCAGAAGCCCCCCAGCTCCATGTTTCTCAGTGTTTTGCACAGGGCTCTTCCAGCAAGTGAACCCCACACCCACAACTGTAGTCTGTAACGTGACCTTGAACTAGTCTCTTCCTCTCTTAGTCCCTTTTTCACTGGTGACTTTAATTGGTCCAGTAGTGTGACGTGGGTGGCTAGCTGCCAGTCTAGCCCTGGATTGATCCGTTCATCCAGAGATAATTGCTGACCTGCTCCCCGCACCAGGCTCTGTTCTAAGCACCAGGGTTATAGTGGTGGGCTGACCAGATAAGACCTGTCCCCACAGCAACAAGACCATGGTCCCCAAGGTGTTTCCATGCTTGAGGGAAAACATACTAAACAAGGATGTGGGCGGGTGTTGCACCTGTGTCCTGTGCCACAAAGAAAATGAAATGTCACATGGCACAGGTTGGGAGGGGCCCAGTTATCAAAGACAAACACAGCTGGACATCAGTGGAGGCCCTGAAGCCAGACTTTATTCATTAAGTGCTGGTAGTTCGGAGGACCAGCTCCATGCCCATTTGTGCAGAGGTGACGGACTGTTTTAAAGGACAACGAGGGGCAGGCGGGGGATGAGCAGGGGTCCTAGTGAAAATGACACAGGGAGCTCAGTGTGGATGCGAAGAGACCACCTGGGTCTCGTGGCAATGACTGAATTAGGGGTGAGGAGTAAGCGGTGGCAGGGAACCGGGGCGGGTGGCACGGGCGGGCAGCCGCTGTAGCCCTGCGAGCCAGGGTCCCGTCTTCCGCAGATCCAGCAGGCCATCCACGGCAACCTGCAGAAGCACACGGTGCTCATCATCGCGCACCGCCTGAGCACCGTGGAGAGGGCACACCTCATCGTGGTGCTGGACAAGGGCCGCGTGGTGCAGCAGGGCACGCACCAGCAGCTGCTGGCCCAGGGCGGCCTCTACGCCAAGCTGGTGCAGCGCCAGATGCTGGGGCTCGAGCCCCCCTCGGACTACACGGCCAGCCACAAGGAGCCACTGGGCAGCAGCAGTCACAAGGCTTGACCGTCGGCCCCTGCCTCTCCCAGAGGGGCAGAGGCTCTGGCACCTCCCTGGCAGACGGGCCCGCGGGGCCCACAGCAGCTCCCAGCTGCCCTCCGAGCCCAGGTCCGCGGCACTGGGGGGCAACCTGCCAATCCCACCTTTCACGCTTCCTGCATCTTGCCCTGGTTCCACCCTGTTCCCCAGGGCACCTCCAGCCCATGCTGCCACGAGCCACCCCTCTGCTCTCGCCCCGCCTGGTCTCCCCTGCTGGTCCCCTGAGGCTCCTAGCAAAGGGGCAGCTGCCTTTTTAAACCATGACCGTATCAGGTTTTTTTACTGCTTGGTTTGATGCACTACAGTCAACTCCTAAATTTCAAAAACAATTTTCTAATTGGGAGTAATGATGGGAAAATTATTCACCAAGGTGTTCTAGAAACTTCTGAGCCAGGAGTGAAGAGTGAAGAACCCTTCCTAATAGCCTGGGAGATGTCGGGAGAGAACTGGGCTCCACCCTTTCCCCTCCAGGAAAGGGGCTTCCCCGTCCCAGAGAGGAACACAGGGGAGGAGTAGAGCTGTGTGTCACTGCCTGCTCCCAGCTCAGTGAGTCAGGCCGGGTGGGCGGCGGGAGAGTGGGCCGCATCTGTCTGCCCATCGCCCCCTGCCAATCAAAGCCAGTCTCACTGTGAACCACTGCGAACCTCAACGGGGGAGTGAGGGGCTGGCCAGGCCTGGCAGGGCCTCTGGGTCTACCCAGCCCACACCCAGCGCTTCAGCCCCGGCCCTGCCTCCTTCCTCCCCTGGCTGGCAGCTGCCCCCACGCCCACCCCGTCCCTCTGCTGTTCGGAGGCCCTTGGCTGTTTGCGAGATGATTTCTGTTTGGTGGATGGGACTGTGGTGAAGCCCGGGTTCCGGCTTTGTCCAGGGTTGTGAGATGTTGGGAGAACCCAGTCAATAAAGTGTACTACCTCTGACCCCTGACCTCTGCTTTCTCCTTGGGCCATCTGCCTCATTGCCTGGCTAGGGTTTGGTTTTTTGTTTTGTTCTGGTTTTTTGGTACTGTGAATTGAACCCAGGGATGCCCTAGCATAGAGCTACATCCCCAGCCCTTTTTATTTTTTATTTTGAGGACAGGACCTCAGAAAATTGCCCAACCAAGTTGCCCAGGCTGACCTTGAACTTGCCATCCTCCTTGCTTGGTCTCCTGGGTGGCAGAGGTGACAGGCGTGCACCACCACACCCGGCTCTGGTCAAACTTCTCAGTTGCAGAGGGACGTTGGGTGGTCCAGGGCCTTCCCCGTGTCCAAGAGCCCCATCTGTGCTCCTCGTGACGTCGGGGTCTCCAGCGCTGTCATTCATGGCCATCAGTCTGGTTCCATGGGGCTGTGCAAGGTGACAAAAATGACATCCAAATCTCGGGGCGAATCGAGACTGCTCTAAGGGACCCCGTGTGCCTCCACCCCTCTGGGCCTCTTGTCCTCACCCATAACACCCATAAGGGGGTGCATCGCAAGGGCAAGCCTCCCGCTCTGTGCTCCTGTGGGGGACCAGGGCCTAGGGAAAAGGATATTAGTTTCCTGTGTTTGCCGTAACAAGTCACCACTAACCTGGTGGCCTAGAAGGAAGGTTCTCTCACAGCTCTGGAGGGCAGAAGTCCAAAAGCGTGGGCGGGCAGGGCCACTCCCCTGAGGCTCTGCAGGAGGACCCTTCCTGCCTCGGCAGCTGCTGGTGGCTCCTGCCTTGGCTGGGGGCTGCGTCACTCTGGGGTCTCCCTCATGGCCTGGCCGCCGCCTCTGTGTGTCAGTCTCTCCCTGCTTTTCTCTTTCTTTTTTTTTTTGGGGTGCTGGGGATCGAACCCAGGGCCTTGTGCTTGCAAGGCAAGCACTCTACCAACTGAGCTATCTCCCCAGCGTCTCCCTGCTTTTTTTAAAGGACACTCGTCATGGGGTTGGGGGGCCAGCTGGAAAGCCAGGGTGCCCTCCTCTCCAGATCCTTAGCTATCACACCTGCAAGGGACTCTTTCCAAACAGGGTTTCCAAACAGGTTCACGGGTCCCAGGGGTTTGACATGGGTATCTCAACCCACTACACAGGGGACGTGCAGCCCTGGATCATGGTAAGCTCAGGACTTGCTGTTTGGCTTTGGGGTGGGGGTTAGGTGTTCTGAGAGTCAGATCTTCAGATGTTTCCAGAGTAGTTGGGAATTCCAGTTTTATTGGGAGATCAGCTGCTTTTTCTATAAAAGATAGATTGGCCTAATCCGTCTTGATAAAAGCGAGGACCAACGAACACACCCGCCGGCCACTGGCCTGCGACCTCAGCTGGACCCGGCTTGTCCTCACCCGCTGCTGCCTGCCCATCTCCCTTCCTCCTCCCCACTCCGGAGCTGAGGACCCCAGAGTCTTCTCCCACTCCCAGGCAAGCTCCCCAATCTGTAAGCCCGAACCCATAAGTGGGCCCTGGGCAACCAAGAACTTTCCAGAGACCGAGAACTTTCTAGGGCCCCGCTTTAGAAAGCAGATACGATTTTTAAAAAATAATAAATGATTCATTTCGGAATGATTTTTAGGTTGACTGAAAAATCACGGTGACGTGTGGCCCTCAAGCATCTCGCGTCACTGGGGGACCAGCGCAGGTGCGGCGCCCTCAGTGAAGCTCCAGGCTGCACCCGCCTTCCTGCTAGTGGCTTTTTTCCCACCCAGGGCTCCATCCTGGATTCCAGGACTCCATCCGGGCGCCACTTCACATGTAGTGAGGTGGTGCTGCTTCTCCACTGTGGCAAAAGGCACACGGTAGAGACTTGTCACAGCGACATCTAGGATACCCACAGTGCTGTGCAGCCCTCACGCCCTCCATCACCCCGAAAGAAAGCCCCGTCCCGTGAGCCCTGCACGCGCCCCTCCCTGCAGCACCTGGCACCCACTGATGGGCTTTCCAGACTTGCCCGTTCTGGATATTCCACACAAATGGCATCATGCAATATGTGGCCTTCCGTGACAACATGGCCTTCTGAGTGTTCCTCCATATTGTCGCGTGTGTCAGGACTTTGTTCCTTTTTATGGCTGAATAATAGTCCATTGTATGAGTGGACTGCATTTTGCCTGTCCATTCATCCACCGATGGACGTCTGGGCCGCTCTGCCTTTTGGCTGTTATGAACCGAGCTGCTATGAACATTCATATTTTTGTGAACGTGTTTACGCTCCCTTTGGGTGTACACTGAGAGTGGAATCTGTGAGTCACGTGGTGTCTATGTTTAGCCTTTGGAAGAACTGCCCGACTTTCCACTGTGGCTGCACTGTTTGATGTCCCCACCAGCGGTGCACCAAGGTTTCAATTTCTCCATGTCCTCATCAATACTCGATATTTTTTATTCATTTTAGCTCTTAAATGATGGCCATCCGGTGGGGCGAGGTGGAGAGAGCTGACTCTTTTCTGTTACAATTAATTTGGTAAATGTAGCTGCCCCTCCTCTGTCCCAAGCACCATGCTGTGCAGCCAGGGAAAGCTGTTGCAGCCTGCGTCTTCAGAGAATGCTTGTTGGACCAGGGAGACAGACAGGAAATAGGTGGGGATGAGACAGAATGGAGACGGGACCCAGAGCAGGCTTAGTCCTGGTGAGAGGAGTACGGGGCAGAGAGAGGGCAGGGGCAGGTTGGGGGTGCAACGAGGGCTCTGTACTCAGAAGGGCACGCTTGGTTCGATGCTCTTTAGTTACAGTTTGAAATTCTGAATGATTTTTGAACAAGGGGCTCACATCTTTTATGACTGAATAATATTCCTTTGAATGGTGCTGTGGTTTGGATACCAAGTGTCCCCTCTGAAATTCATGTTAAGATTTACTTACTATGTGGCAGTGAAGGGAGGAAATCAGGTCAAGAGGGCTCTGCCCGTCTAAGTGGGTTAAGCCACTTGTGGATTAAAGGATTAACGGGTTATCAAGGGAAGGGCCTTGTTATAGAAGTGAGCTCTCTCTGGCAAGTTCCCTGTCTTACTATGTCACAGCCTGTGCCATGTCTGAGGCAGCAAGAGGGTCCTCCCCAGAAGTGGAGCAGATACCAGCACCATGCTGGACTTCGTGACTCCTGAACCCATGAAACCCTATCATTATAAATTACCCAGCATCGGGTATTTTGTTATAGCAACAGAAAATGTACTAAAACACAAGGACATGCCACATTTTGATTTTCCATTCCCCATTTGTGGACATTTGAGTGGTTGTGGCTATTGTAAATCGTGCTGCTCTGAGCTTTCATGTACATATTTTTGCATTCATATGCACTTTTAATTTGCTGGGGTAGATACCTCAGGGTAGAATTCTTGGGAGAGGAATGTTTTTGAAACCTGTTTCACCACAATCCTTAGTAAGAAAAATATTTACCTCTCCTACCAAGTACACACACATACACACACACACACACACACACACACACACACACACACAAGTTTCACAAAAGAATATTAAAGAACTTATTACATATTATTCCATCTTGTGTCACTTAAGAAAAAGTTGATTTCATGGCCCACTGCTAGTTAGGCATTTTGAAAAGCACTGCCTTGGGAGGAATTAGCTCAAATATGTCAGTGGCAACCTGGTTTGCATTTGTAAAAACCAAAAGGAACTTGCACATCTAACTTTTTTTTTTGGTGGTGGTACTGGGGATCGAACTCAGGGGTGCTTTTCCATTGAGCAACACCCCAGTTCTTTTTATTTTTTACTTTGAGGCAGGGTCTTGCTACATTGCTGAGGCTGGCCATGAACTTGCTATCCTCCTGCTTCGGCTCCCTGAGTTGCTGAGATTACAGGCTTGTGCCATGGTGTCCATCCCTGTCTCAAATTTTTAGAAAAGGCTGGGGGTGTAGCTCAGTGGTGAAGTGCCCCTGGGTTTGGTTCCCAGTACTGCAAAAAGTAAAAAACTATTTAAAAAGAATAAAAATGGAAGAAAACATTAGCAACGGCCAGTCCTGAGTGGTGGGCACCCGAGTGCGTCTTACTGTTCTGTGCAGATTTCTGCAGACGCGCACCTTCCCTGCGGGCGGGCGATGGCAGATCTGAAGGAACCCTGCCCCGAGACTCTGAAGTCGGGGCACTTCCGGAGTTGGAGCTCAGCCTGCTGACCGACTGGGCAGCTGGCAGCAAGCCTGCTCAGACCCCGGGCAGTGACGGTGGCCGGCTGTCACCACCCCTCAGCACGGCCACTTTCAATGGGCCTTCCTCCAGGGCCTTTGAAGGGGGCCTGGTCTTCTAGAAAATTCTGCAAGGATGGGATCTGGAATCCAGCACAGACACCATCATCGTTGCTGAGGTCATTTATTTCTGACCCCAGGTAGGAGAGCTGTTGTCATTTCAAGTAACAGTACAGGAAAACTCTTCACTTGATTCCCAAGGGCCTTGGAAACGATGTTTACTGTTTACTTCTTAAATTGTGGTAAAATACCCAGAAAATGGACCACTTTAACCGCATTAAGTCTTCACAGTTCCGAGGCCTGCGGAGCGACTGCGCCGTCTCCTTCTGCTCTCCCGAAGCACACCCCGCCACCTCTGGTCTGAGCAGCCGGCCGCAGCAGCAGCAGCGCTGAGCTGGGTTCACGGAGGCCACGGTGACAGAGCTGCCCAGGTCCACGGCATTCCCAACTCACCCCACACTGTCCCAGCACTTCAGTGACTCTGCCCGTAGCCCCACAAGTCTCTGAGGGAGCTGCCATTAAAGTCGTTTTCCAAAAATGAAAAACAAGATCAAATCAGCTGCAAAAGGTCCTATAACCAAGTGACAAGGTGGGGAGCTGACGCTGGGCACCCCAAATGCCTGAACCCCAAGCAAGGCTCCTCAGTCGGTCCTCCAGGCTGACGGCTGGTGGACGTGTGATCCAGTTCCCACCAAGTCTTTCCCACCTGTTTTGGTTTTGGTTGTTTTCTCAGGATACTGCTAAGGCTCGGTTGTTCCCTGCCAAGGAGCTGGGGATGGCTGCAGAGATGTCAGCGCGAGTCACTAAAGGAAGGACCACCGCCCATGGTCTGCCTCCCCTGGCTGTTGTTCTTTCCTGAAGGCAGGAGGAAGTCAGCCAGGTAAACAGCTGAGCTGTCCTAACGGCCACGGAAGGTCTCAAGAATGCATCACACTGTCGCAAGGCCCTACCTCTGACAACCTGAGATAGTCATTCAGCAAGCATTTACTGTGTACCTACTGTGTACCAGGCACTGTGCTGGGATCACCTGCAATCCAAGTCCCCCAGTGGGACCAGAGTGATTTGGGAGACGGGCACCATTGGAGCGGGTGGTCTGCTGACCTGAGACCCATCTGGTGAGGAGGGGCCGGCCTTGGCTCTCTGGGAAAGAATGTCACCAGCAATAGTTTGGTAGTTCCTTAAAAAGTGGACCATGAGGGACGGGGTGTGGCTTAGTGGTAGAGTGTGTGATTGGCAGGCAGGAGAGCCTGGGTTACATTCCCCCTGTTGCTGGGCAGTGGGACGAGGAGTTATCATGTGACCTAACCCTTCTACTCCTGGATGCCTTGAAAAACTGAAAACACATGTCTAGACAGTAGCTCGTACGCAGACATTCGTAACAGCATGATTCCCAAGAGTCAAAGGTGGAAATGAACAAATTGTGGTTCCTGCATACAGCCAAACAAGTCAGCCATGAAAAGAAAGCCGCACTGTCACCTGCTACAGTGTGGACGAATCTTGAAAGAACGATGCCAGGGAGGAACAGCTGGACAGGGCAGGGCACGAGTTGTAGGATTCTTTACGTCGAGCTGCCCAGGCTGGCCTTGACCTTGGGCTCTCCCTGCCTCCCCCTCCCCAGTGGCTGGGATGACAGGTGTGCACCGCCAGCCTGGGATTCTTTTTGTGTGAACAGGTGAGGGCAGCCACCGAAAGCCGATTAGAAGTTCCAGGCCTGGGAGGGGGCAGGGAGGGACTACCTAATGTAGACAAATGGCTTTATGGGACGGTGAGGAAGTTTTGAAACTGGAGGGACCTGTGATTGCATAACACAGTGAACACACCCCATGAATTTGCACACTTTGAAATTAAAACGAGGGGCTGGGGCTGGGCTCAGTGGTAGAGCGCAGGTTTAGCACATGTGAGGCACTGGGTTCCATCCTCGGCACCATGTAAAGATGAAGAAATAAAAAACAAAGGTGAAAGAAAATTAAAATGGGTAGTTGTATGTTATGTTTTTCACCTAAAAAAAGGGGGGGATAAAAAGAAAAAGACGGTGCGGGGTGGAGGTAGGGTCGATCTTGCACAGGAACGGCAAGTTCAAAGACCACAGGCAGGAAGAAGCTGGGACGTCTGTGGGGCAGGCAGTGGACAGCGAGACGGAAGGATGTAAGGGAGGAAGGAGGAGGGGACAGGAAGGCCAGTGGGCAGTGACCATGTGGGCCACGGGTAGGTGTTTGCCTTTCAATCAAAGATGGGAGGACTTGGAAGGTTTGATGGGGCGTGAAATGGTTGCCCGCCTAGCTCGGCGTGCAGAACGCAGCGGAGGGCCTGAGGAGGCCACGTCCATCCCCGGGGCGGCTAGGGCTGGGCTCACCCCACTCGGCTATGAGGAAATCAGGCAGCAATTGCATCACACGTCAGCCCTCCTGGAATGAGAATCCAGGATGTCCTGCTGTTATTTATAACTGCAGGAGCCTTGTGAATCCAGAGTACTGAGAAACATTTCAAGGAATTTTCTGCAAAAGGTTTCAGTCAGCAAAGGCCCTGGGGTTGCCACCGAGGCCCGTCACCTTCCCAGCCCAGGGCAGTGCTGGGCACGCCCCAAGGTGATTAGAGGCAGTATCACCTGGGAACAACTGACTCACAGCTCCGTAATTCCTGCATGAGGTCCTGGTGGATAAGGCCTGGTCAGCAGCCAGGTGTGAGTGCCCTGACCTCTGACCCTTAAGTATCTGGTCTTTCGGGACAGTAGCCTAAAGGAAGGGAAGGCATTTTCCAAATGAGAACCTGGCTGGAAGCTGGTGACAGCAGCAGCCATGACGTGCCTATTAAGAGCAGGAAGATGGCTGATTTAAGGGTATCCACAGCTGCAAATCTATTGTGCTCTGCCGCCTCCAGGCAGTCTCCCGGATTTCTTCTGTCTCCACTGGTCTTCTCCATTCTCATTATTTGGACTGACTGGGCTTCCCTAGCATTTCGACTGTTCTTCAAACATGCTAGAAGTTGCTGGGCACCATGTGGCACACCTGTAATCCTAGCGACTCTGGAAGCTGAGGCAGGAAGATCACAAGTTCAAGGCCAGCCTCAGACACTTAGCAAGACCCTGTCTCAAAATAAAAAATAAAAAGGACTGGGGTGTAGCTCAGGAGCTGTTGAAGGCAGGAGCTGTGTCCTTCATCCGGGAGGTGCGCTCCTAGCTCAGAGTACGCGCTGTTGCTCACCTGCGTGAATCACTCACGTCCCTGCCTTCGAGACAGCCCCTTCCTGCTGCTTCATAGCACTTCAGACGCCGTGGCGGAAATGGAGCTTCTTGAGATTTTCTCCCAAACCTGTTTTCCTCCCGCTCAAGTGCACGGAGGGAATGGCGTGGTGTGCCAGCTGCTCAAGCTGAAAGATCTCGGGGTCTGACCTGACGCCTCCCTTTCCTTGCCTCCCACAGTTCATCTCCTGGCGAGACCTGGCAGCCTGGCAGCTGGACTTCCTGCCCCGGATCCTGTTTCCCCATCTCCTTTGCCCCACCCGGTCCAAGCCACTCCAGGTCCCTCCTCCAGGGCGCGGTCACGACCTTCACCCTCTGCTCCCCTCGGGCCCCACCCCTGTAACCCAGGCTCCACACGGCAGCCAGGGGAATTTTTTTTTCAAACTAGACTTCATTTTCTAGATCAGTTGTAGATTCACAGAAAAATTGCAAAGATAATACAGAGTTCCAGTATACACCTCGCTTCCTATTTCCTTTGCTTTGCTTTTCTATTTTTGTTCTGGGATTGGACCAGGGCCCTGCATGTGCTAGGCAAGCACTCTAACCACTGAACTACCCCACCAGAACTTTTCATTTTTTATTTTGAGACAGGGCCTTGCTAAGTTGCCGAGGCTGGTCTCTAAGGTGTGATCCTTCTGCCTCAGCCTCCCGAGTCACTGGGATTGCACCCAGCCTCAGATGTGTTTTTGGTGACTGCAACTGTTGCAGGAGGCACTGGTCAGGGTTTTGAAGATGGTCCTCGACTGGGATTGTTCTGATGCTTTCTCATGATTGGCGGGGTGGTGGGCTTGGGGAGGAAGAGCACAGAGCGTTCTCCTCACAGTTGGTCGAAGGCGCAGGCGCTCAGCACGACCTCCCTCTGCTGACCCTCAGCCAAGGTCGTGATTGTCAGGGTTGGTTTTTGTCTTATTTTGCTTTAATGTAAAATTACTCTTTTTTCTTCATTTCCTCTTGGAAGAAAGTCACGATGCACAGCTCACACCTGACGCGTGCTGATTGACGGAGATCTTTCAAACTGTAAACCAGATCTTCTCACTCCTGACTCAAACCCTGCGAGCATGGTGGGGACTCAGGGACTCAGGAGACTAAGGTAGGAGGACTGCAAGTTCAAGGGCAGTCTGTACACCTTAGTGAGACCGCAGGCGTAGCTCGGTGGTAGAGCGCCCCTGGCTTCGCTACCCCGCGCTGCCCAAGCAACACCACCAACAAACCCTGGAGACGACTCCTCCCTGCACTTGGGGTGCAGCTGACCCCTCAGGTTCCGCGTGGCCGGCTCCTGTCCCCAGCCTGGCCTCGGCTCCTGCCACTTCCCCGTCACTCACTACATTCCAGCTCTGCTGGTCTTTCTTGTCCTCAGATACCACCCCACCCCACCTTGGGCCTGTGCAGTTTCCTCCTCTGCCTGGGACTGTCGCCACCCAGTCTTCCCTTGGCCGGCTGCTTTCTGCCACTCGGTCTCTCTGCAGGAACGCCTCCTCTCTCAGAGAACACCAGGAAAGGCCTGACCCCTGGCAGAGTTCACCAAAGCTTAGACTCCAGGGCGGGGCCTCCTAGAGAGTGGCCAAGATGACCCAGGACAGAACCGCCCAGACCTGTGAGGGCCAGGGGTGCTGTGTCCTCCAGACTCCCCGTGGTGGCTTCCCGCGGTGGCTGGGTGCACTGTGGAGGACATTGACGCCACAGCACTGCGGATCAGGCGGCTGGCGCTGCACTTCCACCCGGATACCGCCGAGGGGCATCAGGGGCTGCACCCCAAGGATGGGAAAAGCTTCTCTTGATGTTGGGTCAGCCAGAAAAAGCAAAAGGAACAAGGAGAGAAAATAACCCTGCAGAGGTGGTTGTCCCAGACCCGAAGGTCACAGATATGTGCCAACGGGGCGCGCAGGACCTGGGGCTGGGGACTTGGGTGTGGTGGCCTAGTGGGCGCCCGAGACTTTTCCAGAAGTCAGCTCTTTCACTCAGGCCTGAGAAAGTCCCTGCAAATGACTGCAGATCACAGGGCCGCTCTGGCTGGAGGCGTCCCCCAAGGCTGCGTGGTCGGAATGTAATCCCTGCTGTGAGATATTAAGGGCTGAAACGGAATCCAGCTGCGGGTTGGAGGCAGGACCTTTGGAGGTGAACTGGACTCCATGAGGCCATCAGGGCGGAGCCCCAGGATCAGATCTTGGTGGCCCCGTGAGCAGAGGGAGAGGACAGAGACATACACGCGTGCGCCCCATGGTGCCACGTGTCCCTCTCCACCTCGGGACTCTGCCTCAGGTGCTCAGTCACAGTTAGAACAGGTGGCCCGGTGTGCTGGCCCACCTGGAAATAAGGCCACCCAACAAGGGCTGGGAGAAAGAAGGCTCTGGAATCGTCTGGCGGGTTCCAAGGCCACTGCACTTAACTGTTGAAAGCAGTGATTACCAAAAAGAGGAGTGATAGATAAATAAAGCGATTACCAAGCTGGGAAATGTTTGCAGGGAACATTTAAGGGAAGACCTTAAAAAGTGGCAAGACAGGTACTAGGGAGGCTGAGGAAGGAGAATCCCAAGATAGAGGCCAGCCTGGGCAACTTAGCAGGACCCTGTCTCAAAATGATGGAGCACTGGCCTAGCAGGCTCTAGGCTCTGGGTTTGATCCCCAGAATTGAGAGAGAGAGAGAGAGAGAGAGAGAGAGAGAGAGAGAGAGAGAGAACAGAGATATGACAGATTTGAAAAAGAACAAAACAGGAAAAAAAAATCAAACCCAAAATAATGAACTCAATCATTGTATTTGACAGAAAAATGGACATGGCAGAAGAATCAGTGAGAAAGCAAAAGAAACCATCCAGACTGCAACACACAGAGACAAAAGATGCAAACTACCAAAGAGAGGAAATGAGCTTGAGAAAAACTCGACCTACATTTCTTGGGAGTTTCAGACGGAGAGGCAAGAGCTGAGGGCTGAGAGTCGTCTGGACCTGCAAAGGACAGTGGGCGGGCGGGCGGGCGGGCGGCAGCTCTGTGCCCGTGGCCCTCCCTCTCCAGCGCCGGCCTCGGGACTTACAAAACCCTTCTTCCCCTGGCTCGGTGCACAGTGGGAGCCGGTCCTTGTCACTGGGAGCTGCCAGCCTGCCGCCAGTTCTCGCTGCCAGATGTCCCTCACCCCCTGTTCAGCCTTTGTGGTCCTGCCCCTGCCTGCCTGGTGGTCTGTGGGTCTGAAACAGACAGGCAAGGGGCAGAGGGCGGCCAGCCTGGGACCTTCCACACTTGGCCCTGGAGAAGAGCAGCATCTCCGCCTGCCTAGTGGGCTTCTCTCCTGGACCGAAGGAGACGTTTCAAATCAGAAGGGCACCCCACACCGCGTTGCTGCTGAGGGTAGAAGAGGAGAGGGTAAAGGGGCTCTGGAAAACAGCCTGGACAGGTTGCGAGCAGCCGTGCCCACGACGCGGCTATAAACACGGTGCTTCCCGTGGGCAGCGAAGCCCAGATGGGAACGCTGAGGTCCAGGAAGCATAGTAATCTGCTTCTCCTCTGGCCAGAGCCCAGGTCACCCACACCGGCCATCTCTTCTCGCTGAAAGGCACACCAGCCCTCCTACCACGAATCAGATTCCTTTTGCACGCAGGGTACAAGGCCAGAATCAGTAGAGAAGTTCGTTTGGTTTTTCTGGCCCCAGAGTTTACAGCTAATTGGCAGGGACAGGTCAAATACAGGTGGAAAAGGTTTCAGGTAGCTTGCAGGAAGGAATCCAAATTGGACAGATCAACAGAGAGCGAATGGAAGGGGTGACTTGCCAAGCAGGAGGGAAAATGCACCGGTCAGCAAGCCCAGACTGACCTTCCGTGGTCCATCCTCCACAAGAGGCAGAGGACCACTATTTTATTATTTTATCATCTTACCTTTATGGTACTGGGGATTGAAACCAGGGGTGCTCTATCACTGGGCTACATCCCCAGCCATTTTTTTTTTTTTACTTTGAGACAGGGTCCCACTTAGTTGCCCAGGCTGGCCTCAAATTTGTTATCCTTATGCCAAAAATGAATCTGTTGAGAAAGAAATTGGTAAAACAATTCCATTCACAACAGCCTTGAAAAATAAAATACCTAGGAATAGATCTAACCAAGGAGGTGAAAGACTTTTACAATAAAAACTATAGGACATATTTTAAAAAAGATAGAGGAACTTAGAAGATGGGAAGACCTCCATTCTTCATGGATAGGCAGAATTAATACTGTTAAAATGACGATAGTACCAAAAACGATATACAAAAATGCAATTCCCATCAAAATACCAATGACATTCTTCACAGAACTAGATTAAAAACAGTCCTAAAATTCATTTGGAAGAAGTAAAGACCCAGAATAGCCAAAGCAATTCTAAGCTAAAAAAAAAAAATCAATGCTGGAAGCATCACAATACTGGACTTCAAATTATACTACAGAGCTATTAGTAACAAAAACTGCATGGTACTGGCATAAACACAGACACAGACCGGTGTCACAGAGACGAGCCACACAGGCGCAGCCATCTGATCCTTGACACAGGGGCCAAAACATACGTTGGAGACAAGACAGTCTTTTCACAAATGGTGCCGGGAAACTGGTATCCACGTGTAGGAGAATGAGAGTGGACCCTCTCTCTCACCTGCTCAAAAGTCAACTCAAAATGGAGCAAAGACCTAGGAACTGGCCCAGAGCCTGTGCAGCTCCTGGAGGAAAACACAGGGTCAACACTCCAGCCAGAGCCGCAGGCACGACTTTCTCAACAGGACCCCAGAGCTCAGGAAATAACGCTAAGAGTTAACACTGGGATGACATGAAACTAAAGAGCTTCCGTGCCGCGAAGGAAACAGGAGTGTGGAGAGAGAACCCGCAGAAGGAGAAAGCTTGCCAGCTATTCTCCTGACAGAGGAGCAATATCTAGAATGTGTGAAGAACTAAAAAAACTGACGCCACAGAACCAAAGAACCCAACCAACCAACGAGCAAATGAATTAAACAGATTAAACAGACACTTCTCAGAAGAAGAAATACAAATGGCCAACGAATATAAGAAAACACATTCAACATCATTAGTAATTAGGGAAACGCAAATCAAAACAACACAGATTCCATCTCACACAGTCAGAGGGGCCGCCATCGAGAATACAAACCATGATCAACGCTGGAGAGGAGGTGGGGACAAAGGGACACTTCTGCACGGTTGGTAGGACTGTAATTGAGTACAGCCATGATGGAAATTAGCAGGGAGGTTCCTCAAAAGACTGGGCTTGGAGCCACCATAAGACCCAGCTATACCACTGCTCGGTATTTACCCTGGAGAATTCAAGTCAGTATGCTATCGTGACTCAGGCACACCCATGTTTATAGCAGCACAATTCACAAAGGCCAAACTAGGGAACCAGCCTAGGCGTCCATCCACCCATGAGCAGGTAAGGAAAATATGGTATATATATACACATATATATACCATATGGTATATAATGGTATGTGTATATATATATATATATGCATATATATATATATATATGCATATATATATATATATGCAACTGAGTTTTTTTCAGCCATAAAGAAAAATAAAATTATGTCATTTTCAGGAAAACAGATGGAGCTAGAGACCATTATGTTAAGCAAAGTAAACTGAACTTAGGAAGTCAGGGGTGGTTATGTTTTCTCACCTAATGTGGAAGCTAGAGGGGTACAAGAAAAAGAAAGTGGTGGAAGGATCTCAAGAAAATAAAAGAAAATATTGTTCACCCACTCTTGTTTTTCTCTTGCTGGTTATATCACAATTCTGAGGTTGCTTTGTTACTTTCATACCTGTCTGTCATCTGTATTAAAGCTATTAAAGTATTAAAAAAGAACAAACCTTGTGATCCTCCTGTCTTAGACTCCCAAGTGGCTGGGATGCTGGGTGGGAGGGCCACACGGGCTCCAGAGGGGCCTTTATGTGCATGTCTGTTTCTGTGCATGTCTTATGTGGAGATATAGACATAAAATGTGAATTAAGTCATTTTCCTATTCAAAGCTCACCACCGCTTTCTGCTTTCTCATAATAATTCCATCCAGGTCTGCAGCTGTGACTTGAAAAGCTTTGTGCAGTAGCAGTGTTGTCCCTGATGAGGTTTATCTGAGGTGTGATCATTGCTAATTGAAAACCTTTGCCAACAACCTGCCATGGCAACTCAAAATACAGTCGGCACTGGCAATTTTTGACAGTCTCTACGGAGACTAAATTTTTAAAAAGTGGTCCTACGTGCCGGGTGCAGTAGTGCATGCCTATAATCCCAGCAACTCAGGAAGCAGAGGAAAGAGGATCGCAAGTTCAAGGTTAGCCTCAGCAGGTCAGCAAGGCCCTAAGCAACTTAGTGAGACCCTGTCTCAAAATAAAAAGCAAAAAGGGCTGGGGATGTGGCTCGGTGGAAAGGCACCTCTGGGTACAATTCCCAGCACCAAAACAACAACAAAAACTCCTACATGATGTGGTTGATTATGACCTGAAAGTCTCTTGTTGTACAGTTTGTTTCCTTGGTTATCATAGACGCCTCCTCCGTGGAACGTAAACCTCACGAGGACAAAGGTCTCGCCTGCTTTGTTTACTGTTCTATTCTCGTATGTGGAACTGGGCCTGATTCACCATAGGTGCTCAATAAAAGTTATGAAAAGATGATCAAATGAAAGGAGGCAGTTGGGATTTTGTCTAGAAGAGGAAAGCTTAAAGGAATACACAGAGCTGGTGCCACGGCATGTCTCAGACACGGATGTCCCTTAACAGTGAAAGATGCTGTGCCAATTTGTGAGATCCTCAAAACGTTGTAGACGTGTTATATTACTCCTGATTTTTTGCTCTCTTCCCTCTAGAGGGGTTGCCTTCTATGATCCATGCAAGATTGGCTCTTCCCAGTCTCCAGTCTTTTGTGTGTATAGTTCCATCATGTTGCATTGCACAGGAGCCTGTTGCAGAACAGGACGTCATTTTTGAGGGGCAGACTTGGGGTGGATGAGATGAAGCAGCTCCCTCTAAAGTTGGGGGAGGCTGGGGCTGGGGCTCAGGGGTGGAGCGCTTGCCTGGCACATGTGAAGCACTGGGTTCCATTCTCAGCACCACATATAAATAAATGAATAAAATAAAAGTCCAGCAACAACTAAAAAAAAATTTAAAAAAAAAGAGAGAGAGAGAGAAGAAAGCAGGGCAGCTTCTGGAACAGGGAGTCAGGAACAGGAGGTGGAGGAGGTGGGGGCAGCTAGTGCGAGATGATGTAAGAGGATGAGCCACAGAGCCGAGAGCCACAAGGTGTCCCACAAACACACGCTTTTCACACGTTTGCGGCCCGCGAGGAGGTTTGGAAAGTTCACAGTGATTAGAAGCTTCTGGATTTGGTGCCTGAATTAACACTTTGTTGAGAAGAATCTTCACTAGAGAGAAAGAAAAGAAAGAAAGAAAAAAAGCATGGAATTAAAAGAAAAGTAAAACACCACCTAAACTATTTTCAGTAGTGACAGAGGAAGTGTGAACTTGGGCCATGTCTGCCGCGTGAATGTCAAGTGCTTCTGGAGTGTCGCGGGGTCGGGTGACGTCATGAAGGTGTCACACTGACCTGTCTTCTCCAGCTCTGTGATTTCATGATGACGCAGTCCATGCGCTTTCCTACTTTAAAAAAGAGGGGTGGTGGGAAGTGGGTGGCAACAGCTCGGCCTGAGCAGGCGTTGTAAGTCCCAGAAGGAAACAGAAGCTGGACGTGTCGTGGAGACTGCGTTCGGGCGCGCTGCTCTCCCACCAGGACACATTCCCAGCCCTTTTTTTCATTTTTTCAATTTTGATGGACAGGGTCTTGCTAAATGGTCCAGGCGGGGCTCAGACTTGCAATCCCCCTGCCTCGGCCTCCTGAGTCACTGGGATCACAGGTGCACACCACCAAGCCAGTTCTCACTTCTTAATATTTTTTCTCCTTCCTCCCTGCCTGCCTCCCTCCTTCCCTCCCTTCCTTCCGTTTCTGTGTGTGTGGTGCTGGGGATTGAACCCACGGCCTCGTGCTTGCCAGGCAAGCACTCTTAACATTGACCGCCATCCCCAACACTCACTTTTTAAATTTTAAAGGTTATAAAATGGGGCTTGGGTGGGGCGCAGCGGCGCACACCTGTAATCCCAGCAGCTTGGGAGGCTGAAGCGGGAGGGTCACAAGTTCAAGGCCAGCATTGGCAATTTAGGAAGACTCTGTCTCAAAATCAAAAATAAAAAGGGCTGGGGCTGGGGCTTGGTGGTAGAGTGCTCCAGGCTGGATCCCCAGTACCACAAAAGAAAAGAAGTTAGAAAGGCAGGGGTGCGGGGGCTGGGGCTCAGAGGTAGAGCACTTGCCTGGCACGTGTGAAGCACTGGGTTGAAATAAACAGATAAATAAATAAAATGTTTTAAAAAATAAAAGAAAGTGAGGGGTGCTCTGTCCCTGCAGCGCCTTCCCTCTGAGAAGCACAGCAGCTGGGGACAAAGAGGAACTGGACACGGGGATCCCCACCCGGCCGGGGATGGAGGTCAACATCGGCCGTGGCAAGTCAGGCGGGCACGGTGTGGCGGCGGTGGCGCCTCAGCCCTGCGGTCCTCCTCCCGGTCTGACTCTCCAGCCCAAAGCAGAAAACCCCAGAACGAGCAGGATGGGGGCCGTCCTGTAATTGCTCTGACCAGCACTACTGAACCCTGCCACCTGGTCAAACCCTGGAAAGTCCGAGAGACCGTCACAGCCAAGGGCGCCTGAGGTGGCGTGTGACCAAATGCCAGGTGATGTTGGAACAACACGGGGAAACCGAGGACAGCCAAATCCACACGGGCTTGAGTCGGCACTAAGGATCAGTATGGGTTCACCAATGGTGGCGTAATGAGACAAGGAAATAATAGGAATTGCTATAGTCGTGTGTTATACAGTAATAATAAGCTGTATTTGGTTTTTGCCTGGACTTGTAAAACTAAAATAAAGACGCCTGGTGACAAGCTTGCAGTGTGGCAGGACGACACTCCTGAACAATGCCGATATGATCCTTTACCTATGTCTGAGGGGTGGTTCCTAGTCTAGTCGTGTTCTGGTCTTTATCAATGAGCACCAGAGCATGACTGGGTGAAAATCACTGCTTAAACCCCTGGACACTAGGAGCACACTGTCAGCAGCACTGTGACCAGAGGACTCCACGTCGCTCTGTCTCTTGACGGCCCCAGATGCTGTCCACTCCATCACTGATTGCTGATCGACCATTGTCACCGAAGCCAGACGACTGCCACCCAGCCTCCGGCTTATGGGACACCCGAGGACATCCAAAGACATCCGAGGAGCTGGGAGAGGCTACGGCTGAGAAGAATCCCCTTGGTCTTGCTGACTGACTTCTTGATTAAGAGACATTGCGTTGAGTAAGTCCATGGGGAGTGGACTCTAGGTGAACACGGGAGTGAGTTTCAGTGTATTTGTCACTTGCTATTATTAGGAATGTTGAGTGTGCACTGTATGAATAAAATCCACTTGTTGGAACCAAACTTGATTCCTCTTACTGCTCGCAACAGGTGGCAAATGGACATACATTCTGTCGTAAGATATCAACAGCGGGGAATATGGGCATTTTCTGAGCCATCTTCTCCACTGTCCTGTGAATCTAAAATGGTTCCAAAACACCTGTTAACAAGTTAAAGGCAATTCAATTAAATTTGTCAGAGATTAGCGTACGCACCTACTTACAGATGTGCACAAAGACGCAAACAAGAGTGCTCACTGCAGTGCCGCACGGAGAACAAGGAGTCTACACGTCACAGCAGAGACCCTGGGGCACAGAATGCGGTGTGGCCCGAAGTACTAAAATGCCAGTGCAGTGTAGTGACATCCACTTCTACGAATGAAAAGTTATTTACAAACAGTACCTGTTTATCCATATTACAGAAATCCTAGAAGAAGAAACACAAAATCGTCCATCACGGTTACTTCTGGAATATAGGATCAACAGAATTTGTCTTTAACTTTTCAGTTTATGTATTTCTTTACTGGTTAATTTTAATTGTTTGGTACTGAGGATCGAACCCAGGGGAGCTTAATCACTGAGCCACATCCCCAGCCCTTTTAATTTTATTTTTTATCCAGAGACAGGGTCTCACTAAGTTGCTTAGAGCTTCACTAAATTGCTGAGGCTGACCTGGAACTTTCGATCTTACTGTCTCAGCTCCCCAGATCGCTGGGATCATAGGACCACTCTGCTCAGCTATACATTTCCTTACTGTTTAGACAGGTTTTTTGTTTTTGTGGTACTGTGGATCAAAATCAGGGCCCTGTGCGTGCCAGACAAGCACTCTGCCACTGAGCTGTATCCTCAGTCACAGTTTTCATAGTAAGTAAATATTTGAAGTATTTGAACATTAATTGTATATTTTATTATGAAATATCTCAAATTTGCCAGAGGGATAGAGAACCATACCATAAACCCATCACCCATACACAATGGAATATTATTTAGCCATAAAGAAGAATAATATTATGGCATTTGCAAATAAATGGATAGAATTGAAGAATATCATGCTAAGTGAAATACGCCAATCCCAAAAAACCAAAGGCCAAATGTTTTCCCTGATAAGTGGAGAATGATATATAGAGGGGGTGGGGGATTGGGGAGTGAGAGAAGAATGGGGAAACTTCAGATTATGTAGAAGGAAATGAGAGGGAGGGGGTATAAAAAATGGTGGAATGAGACAGACATCATTACCCTATGTATATGTATGATTACACGAATGGTATGAATCTATATCGTGTACAACCATAGAAATAAAATGACATACCCCATTTGTGTACAATGAGTCAAAATGCAGCCCGTAAAAAATTAAAAGATTAAAAAACCCCATCACCCACTTGAGAAATGAAAGATGCAAATTACTTTTACAACTAAAAAAAAAAATCTATGAAGTTTCTTTTTAAAAAATACCACCTTGAGAGTTTCAGTTTCAACCTAAAGAATTTGAAGATCCATGGCCTAGAAATCGTGTGTCTATAGTTCTATGGTGTAAACCAACTCAGGTGTTATAACCGCTACCTTTGTGTTAGTTAGTTTTTTCTACTTTCTCAGAGTTGGAGTGATTTCTAGAGCTGAATTAATTTCCTGATGCAGGAACCTGACATTCTTGAAATCCGGCTTATTATAATGTATCGATGCACAGAACAGAGAGTTCTGTGTGTTATCTACAGTATCAAGACAAGGAATATTGTTAAGTCACTCTGTAAAGGCCATTTTGGGGAGTAAAACAAAGTTCTGGGATTTGAAAGCTGCTGGTCCTTTCCAGGGATGACCAGGGAAATCCCTCTTAAGGGAAGAAAAATTGAGACACCTTGCAGAGATGCCCGCCTCTTGCGGAATGGGATGGGTTGATCCACACAAGAGCTAAAAAGAGCTTTAGTACCTCTTTTTTGTTGTTTGTCTGAAATAATGGTATAAGACAGGAATGTTATTGGTGACAGATACAAAAAACAAAAACAAAAACAAGATGCAGACCCCCTTCTTCCTTCAGTTTGTTAGAAAAGTTCAAAAATTATTTTACAGTTTTCTAAATTTTTTTTACCTTTGTTTTATTTATTTATTTATTTTATGTGGCACTGAGGATGGAACCCAGCGCCTCACACGCGCTAGGCCAGCGCTCTGCCACGGAGCCCCAGCCCAGCCCAAGCTCAAAACTTTTTAGAGTAGTCTAAGCTCCCAGCGCAAGGGAGAGGAAGAGGCAGCGATTCCACCACACCCTCTGCCCACCAACACCCCCACCCAAGTGTGTCCCTCACAGCTTGGCAGCCGTCATCTCCCAGTGTCCCGGTGTACTTTAGGGTCACCCCAGGTTGTACGTCCCCCTGATTTGTACAACTGCATACGGACACACAGCTACCATTACACTATCTGGTAGCATAATTTCACTGCCCTGAGAATTCTCCATGATCCCCGTTCCTCTCTACCCCCGACCCTGGCAACTGTGGATCTTTCTACTGCTTCCATGGTTTTGCCTTGGCCAGAATGTCACATGGCGGGAGTCACTCGGCAGTTTTCAGATTGCCTTTTCAGATGGGCTCTCTGACTTAGTAAAAGGTGCTCAAGTTTCCTTCATGTTCTTTTAAGATTTCAGCTCTCTCTCCCTCTCTCTCTCTCTCTCTCTCTCTCCCCCTCTCACTACTGATGAGGCAGGAGAAAGGGTTAAAATAGTAGACAGAAAGGAAGCTTGGACCCCTGCAAGGTCAGGCCTCTATGAAGTGGGCTGAGAAACTAGACAAGCCAAGTGTCACCCAGGTCAGGTTGGTACCCATGCAAGCAGAAGAACTAACCGGTAGACACCTGTTGCCTGGTGCCCAGACTCCCTCCAAAATACAGGTCCGGTAATCTGACTGCACCAAAGGGCATATGAGGAGCTAGTGACACCGAGTCCTGCCCCAGGTGTGTCGGAGGCTAGCGTCCTTAACCCCGTGGAGTCACAGAAACCCCTAAACTACAGACTCCCATGGGCAAGCTTCTCTTCTCTGCCATTCAGGACCTCTGCTCTCTTTTTTCTCTATTAGCCTAATAAATTCTGTTACTTTGCCTCTACCCTTGTGTCTGGATTTCATTCTTTGAATTCACAGGACAAAGACCCCTCCCACTCCAGGTTACACCGAGGATTGAACCTAGGCTGCTTTACCGCTGAGCTACACTCCCGGTTCTTTTTTTTTTTTTTTTTTTTTTTTGGTGGTGCTGGGGATTGAACCCAGGGCCTTGTGCTTGCAAGGCAAGCACTCTACCAACTGAGCTATATTCCCAGCCCCACTCCCGGTTCTTTTTATTTTTTTATTTTGAAACAGGGTCTCACTAAGTCGCTAAGGGCCTTGCTGAGGTGCTGAGGCTGTCTCCGGCCTCAGTCTCCCAAGCCGCTGTAATAACAGGCATGTGCCGCTGCACCAAATGCAGGACTGATACCTTTTATGAGCTGAACGATACTCCATTATGTGGACACGCCACAGTTTGTTTATCTTCATCTACTGAAGGACATCTTGGTTGCTTCCAGGTTTCAACGATTATGAATAAACCTTTTGCAAACATCCATAGGTGGGTTTTTGTGTGGACTTAAGTTTTCGGCTCCTTCGGGTAAATACCAAGGAGCACAATTGCTGGATTGTATGGTAAGAGTATGTTTGGTTTTATGAGAAATCACCAAACTGTCTTCCAATGCAGCTGAACATTTTGTATTTCCTTCAGCAATGAATGAGAATTTCTGTTGCTGCACATCAAAAGAGGTAAGTTTTGCTGGGCGTGGCGGCGCAAAGGAGGACCAGTCTCAGCAACCCAGCAGGGAGGCACAATCTCCATAGGGAGGTTGTTGTCTCGTGGGTCCAAAGAATGAAACCAGGGACCACAGAGGGTAAGAAGGAAGTAACAGAATTTATTTTTGAAACAGAAAGGAAGCAGAGCTCCCACAAGGGAGGGTCCCCAGCGAGGGCTGCCTCTGCGAGAGACTATCTAGGGTCTTCGTACAGAGGGTGTGGCTGGAGGCGACCTTTAAAGCTACCGACTAATGACTTGAGGGAGGGGAGTTTCCATCAGTCAGAGTGAGACACCTGGTGATCTCCATGGGGGTGGCATCCGCTCAGCATGTGGGTCATGTGCCCATCACGCCGTCTGGCTCATCAGATGCTTCGTTCGCCAAGTTGGGCTTGCCTGGATGAGGAACGCGGACTGGTTGCCGCCGAGGTCCCTGCCTGTCCAGCCTATCCATTCCTGGCTCCTGCTCTCAGCAAGACCCTCAGCAATTCAGTGAGACCCTGTCTTAAAATAAAAAATATAAAGGGCCGGGGTTGTCACTCGGTGGTAAGCACCCCTAGGCTCAATCCTTAGTACCAAAACAAAACAAAATAAAACACGACAAAATCCGGGAACATAAATTTCGAGTGACCCTGAGGTAGGCAGTTTAGAGTAAATCAGAGGGCGGGGTGTAGCTCAGCAGTGGGACCCATGCTCCCAAGTCTAGGCCCTGGGTTCAGTCCCCAGTGATAAAAAGTGAAGATCAAAAGGAAAAGAAGCCAGACACAGTGGCATATGCCCGTAAGTGCAGCTACGCCAGAGGCTGAGGCAGAAGCCTGAGTAATTTAGTAAGACCCTGCCTCAAAATAAAAATTTAAAAAAGCGGCTAGAGGCACATACACGCACGCGTTATATGGCTGGTGTCCACTTTCCGTCCTATGGCCAACCCATAGATGCTGCATTGGTTATCTGCTGCTGTGTAATAAATTACCCAGCATTCAGCAGCTCAGAGCAGCAAACATCCCAATTTATCTCAAGTAGTTTATTTCTTCCTGCTGTGCCGGGGATTGAACTCAGGGCCTCACACATGCCAGGCAAGCACCCTCCCACTGCGCTGCGTCCCCAGCCCGGTTTCTTTCTTCTCTTTTCTTCCAGTTGCTATTTTTGTCTGTTTCTTTCTTTTTTTTTTTTTTTTTTTTTTGGCGGTGCTGGGGATTGAACTCAGGGCCTTGTGCTTGCGAGGTAAGCACTCTACCAGCTGAGCTATCTCCCCAGCCCTGTTTCTTTTCTTATCAGTACATACAGTCAGGGCATATTTTATGAGGTGAAGTGTGGTATTCAGGTCTCTCAGGAAGCTGCATTCAAGTCCTTGGTCAGGACCACGGTCATCTGGGATGGTTGCCTCAGTTCCTCTTCACCTGGGCCTCTTTAAAGGCTGCCTGAATGTCCCCAGGCAGTGACAGCTGACTTCCCCCAGAGCTAGGAATGGGGGAGCACAAAATAGAAGCCACAGGGTCTTTTATGACCCAATTTTTGCAGTGTTGGACCGTCACCTCTGCCCATTTTATTGATCGCACAGACAACCCTGGCACATGTAAGAAAGGACTACTGAGGGGTCTGAATATCAAGAGGTGGGGCCCTTGGCAGCGTGGATCTTTCTAACCTGTCAGCCACTGCTTCCTGCTTCTTCTTCTTTTTTTTTTTTTTGGTCATGTTTGAATTACGGGTCTTAATCTAAGGAAAGTTTTGTTGCAGGACCCATTTGCCACATCCTTGATAAACCAGAATTTGTTTTCCTCTCCAGCCAAAACTCTCTCGCATCCTACTTCCTGGATTGTAGGCGTAAAGAAAAGCTACCTTTATGGATAACAATTGGTTTCTGGAACTTCTCAGCCCCCTGCCTCTGATGTGTACTGAGTGAAAATCAAGGTAATGCACATCTTTCAAAGTTTATTCCTGCAGCGCAGGACCCTAATTATCAACTCCCTCAAACGACAGCAGGGAGCTATGGCTATAATTATCTTTTGGTGCTGGAGATTGAACCCAGGACCTTGCATCTTGGTAAGTGTTCTACCACTGAGCTACACCCCCAGCCCTGTTGTTATTAAAAAACCAGAACCCAAAAAAACCCCAACAAACAACAGAAAAGGACAAGTTTTGGCATGCATGTAGAGATGTCGTAATCCTGGCGTGTTGCGGTGCAACTGCTACAGAAATCAGTAGCATTTTGGAAATGCCTCAAAAAGTTAAAAATACTCTATGATCCAGCAATCCCTCTTTTGGGTATGTCTACAAAATAACCAGAAGCAGACACTTGAATAGATAATTGTACACCCAAGTTCACAACAGCATTATCCACATAGCCAAAAGGCAGAAACAGCCCAAATCTCTATCAACATAGGAATGGATAATAAAATGTGGTCTCTCTGCACAATGGAATGTTATTCAGCCTTAAAAAGAATGAAATTCTGATATATCCTACAACACAGATGAGCCTTAAGGACTTGCTAAGTGACAGTAGCCAGTCACAAAATCCCCAACCCTGTATGATTCCACTCACATGAGGGGTCCAGAGTAGTCGAACTCATAGAGACAAAAGAGAATGAGGTAGCCGGGCCTAGGGGAGGTGGGGAGTTAGTACTTGATGGGAGTTTCAGTACCGCAAGGTGAAAAGAGCTCTCGAGCTGGAGGGTGGAGATGCACGGAGCCCATGAGTGTGCTCGATACCCCTGAGCCACAGACTGAACAAGGAGTACAACGGCCACCCCATTTACAAACTGTTTCGAGAGGAAGTTTTATGTTACATAAATTTCACCACATTAACAATTACTGGTGCAACCACTTTAGAGGGCAATTTGGCCATGTTGAAGAAAGCTGGAAATGTAAGTACCCATCAGCAGGAGAAAGGATGGAAAATTATCACGTGAGTGTGTGATGGAATACAAATACACAACGGATCCCATCACACGTGTCCACACATAAGTACCTACACATAGGGAGTGGTAAAAAATCTTTTCCCCTATATAAACGTGTAGTTTGGGGATTTTTTCGTGGTGGTGGGAATTGAACTCAGGGTCTCGTGCATGCTCTCCCTAAATTGCCCAGGCTGACGATGAACCTACTGGGTACTGGCACTGGGGATTTAACTCAGGGGTGCTCAACCACTGAGCCACGTCCCCAGCTCTCTTTCTTATTTTTTGTTTTGAGACAGGGTCTCACTGAGTTGCTTAGGGCCTTGCTAAACTGCTGAGGCTGGGCTTTGAACTTGCAATCCTCCTGACTCAGCCTCCCAGGCCGCTGGGATTACAGGTGTGTGCCACTGAGCCCAGCCATCCCCAGCCCTTTTTATGTTTTGAGAAGTTTCTGAGAGCCTCACTAAGTTGCTGAGGCTGGCCTGGAATTGACAATTCTCCCGCCTCCGTCTCCTGAATCACTGAGATTACAGGCATGGACCCTCGCACGCCTGAAATAGTTCATGCTCTTAAAATAGCTCTTAAAATAGTTCATGAAACTAACCCCAAATGGTAACAAAACATAAGTAAATAAACAAAGAAAAAAAAAAAAAAACAAGTCAAATCTCAAGTCAAAATAACCCAAATTCAGCATCCTCTATCTTTGTAACCAACCCAAATAACATCGACCTTAAATATAATTATTAAAACACAGTTTTATGTTTGTATATCCTCTCTTACCTTCTAAAGTGGTGACCGTATGTAAAACATTTTTTCCCATGGGGTGACTAGTATGTAGGTCATCTGGGGAATTCAGGTGTTAGTACATGACAGTGACCGTGGTGGTGGTGACATTAGGCTGTGAGTCTCAGTGCCTTCAGGAATAATTCCTCTAGTGCTTACACACAGCTGCATGTGGTGTGTGCTGGTGATCTTCTAATCACATCAACATGTGTTCTCCCAAACTGGAAAACATTTATGAATAATTCTACCAATGACCATCGGAGAGAAAGAATTCAAGGTTAAAACATCATATGGTCCATTACACGAAGGTTATCTGTTTTTTTGTGTGTGTGCCTTCCAAACAATTCCTGATATTGTGAACCGATTTGTGGCTCAGACAGCCTCAGTGCTCCGGTTGAGAGAGAGATCCTGGCACATACATACATTGCCCTTGACTTATACAGCAGAATCCTAGTTAACCCACAAATATTACAGGACACACAGGTGTGTAGAGCAACCCAAATTTCAGTCAACTGAAAAGAAAGGAAAACGACTACAAGTCCATTCGTGCATTAAACGGACAGGTTTGAGACATCAGTACGAGGAATCAAGTTGATTTTCTTTTCTTCTCTCAGCTATGTTTAAGAGTGATGAGGAGTTTTGAGAACAGCAGAAAACAAGACGGTCCTGTGGTTTGCTCTGTTTGACAAAGGAAGTGGCATGTGACTTGAATAGTCTGGTGGCAGAAAACAGGTTTGAGAAGAGTTATAAGAGGCCCTGGTGAGGCTGGGATTTGATCATTATTTAAACTTAGCATTTGAGGGATCACTGTATACAGTGTACCATTTAGAAGGCAGGCGTGTGTGTGGTCAGTTCCTAGCTAAACACCCCTTCTCCTGAGTTCTCTGACCCCAAATCTGATTTTTATCTTCTCTGGGGACTGTGAACATTCTCTGGACAACTTAAGCCGCATAGGTGAGAATTTCCTGGAAATAAAGTTACAATTCTCAATTCAGCAGGTCTACTCTTTTTCAGGAGAGAAAAGATTTTAAAAAAGTAAAACACCCTGAACCTACATTCAACTTCCTACATGAACTTCCCTATTTCGTGTCCTTTCCTTCTCAGGGTCATTTTTCTTGACCAAGTATAAAGGGTGAAAAGTGTGAGTACTCTTAGTGAACTCAGTAAAACACGTTGCTTACAGATGATATGAAATGCTGCTTCTAGCTTTCCTCATTTTTCTACAGATGTGGGTCCTTAGTGCAAGAGGCTGGTAGGACAGAACAGACCAAAGAGCCCAGGACAATGTTTGGCTGGACAACTCAGACCTTGTGTTCTACTGATGGAATCAGAAAGCCATCATCTCCATGCACAAAGCCCATCAGTCGGCCAGCAAGCCCTGACTGAATGCCTCGACTGTGCTCAGGGCGACGAGATCAGTGTGGTATGATGCCAACTTGATGGGTACCAGACTGGGAACCAGGAGACCAGCCAGTGACTTCATTTTGGTCTGCTAAGATGTTTCCCTATGGGTAAAATGAAGGGGCTGGAGTGATTATAGTCTCATTCTTAGGTTTCTTCCAACTAGAACTGTGGGGGACTCCAAAGCAGGATAAGTTTCCAGACTTCTGGATCTCCAAAGGCTTCCATGGGGGGGGCGGGCAACTGAACAGTTCTGCTCTAAATCATGCACGGTGAGGCACACTGGATTCTGGGCACCGTCCCCTGAGGTAGTGCAAAGGAGCCTCTCACATTTGTCCTTGCCCGTAGTGCCTCAGCCATTCTGGCTTTCTCCCATTCCCCAAAAGTACTAAGATAATCCTGTCTCAGGGCCTTTGCACATGCCCGACTTGCTGCCTTGAGTTTCCAATGGAACTGATGGCTGGTTCCTTCCCTCTTGTTCCTCACATCTCCTTAGATGCCACCTTCTCTTACTGCTCTCTCTAAAGGTAACCCCACCCTACATAGGGTTTCCTTATTACTCTTATTTCAGCATCCGTTCTCTCTGGGGCTCTTCCGTTATATAACCATTTCGCTTGTTTCTTGTTCGTGTTTGTCTGCGTCCCTGGGGTCCTTCTGGTTTTATTCAGAATCGAATGTCTCGGTAAATATCTGTGGCATGAGTGACTTGCCAGACCCGCCATTCCGAGTCGCCAAAGGGTACCCAGCACTGTCCCGGGCCGGGCTCCCACGGGTGGCAGTCACTTCCCACCACCTTCTTTCTTGGGATTTCCTCCTTTTCCTTGAGGAAAGAGGCCCTATGACATCACCGGCGCCGCTCTGACCTCACCACCGCGCTCTCTGCGTCACAGGCCGGCCCCTGCCCCCCTAATTCCGCGGGAGACCCCAACGCCCCGAAGGCAGCGCCCGCCGCGGGCGCCTCGCGGGTCCGCCGCCCGCCACGTCACGTCCGCCCGCCCGCGCGGCGATGACGTCACGCCCCAGGGCTGGCGTCACGCGCCCCCCCGCGGGGGGCGGGCCGCGAGGGCGGCGCTTCCGGTCGGCGCAGCCTGGCGGCCCGAGCGGCAGCGGCGGCGGCGGCGACGCGGGGATGGCGGGCGCCGGCGGCGAGGCTCGCTTCGCCGGGCTGTCGCTGGTGCAGCTCCACGAGCTGCTGGAGGACGAGGGGCAGCTGACGGAGATGGTGCAGAAGATGGAGGAGGTGAGCCGGCGGGCGGCTCCGCGGCCTCGGCGGGGCTGGGCGTCGAGCGCTGGCCCGAGGCGCAGGCGACCGCGCGAGCGCAGGAGACGGGGCGGCGTGGGCGGCGGGCGTGGGGAGCGGACCCGGGCCCCGAGGCCGGCCTGGGCTGGGGGCGGGCGCGGGGACTCGAGGCGGCGGTGGGCGGACCCCGACTGGGCTGGCCGGCGTGGCGGGGCACGGTGGGCGCCTGGCCGTGGAAGGGCCGTAAGCCCGGGGACCGCGGAGCTCTCGCGAGTCCGAGGATGGGTCTTGGGGCTGAGTGTGGACGACCGGGTCGAGGGTTCCCGGCGGGCTGGGAGGAGGTTCGAGGAGGACTTTGGGATCGGGCACTCTGGAGACATGAAGCCACAAACTGAGCCAGGAAAGAAGAGCCGGCGGTCTGAGGGGCCCCAGGGGTACAACTGGAGTGTGCCTCTGCGTGGACGTGTCCCTCGCCCAGGTCTCCCAGCGAGTCCTTTTTTTTTTTTTTTTTTTTGGCTCGGTCGGTGACTGGGCCTATGGGTGGCAGCAGGATCCCTTCTCCCTGAGCGTTGTCCTGGGAGGAAGAAGGGAACGTGGGAATTGTGGCATGACTGTTAGCCCCACAGCGTCCTGCCTCTCTGGGCTCCTGAAGCTGATTCTGGGAGAAGATAAGATGGGGTTTGGGAGCTGACTGCTAACCCCCACCGCGTTCCTAGTCCAGGCCAGCCCGGCCTCTGGAAGGCATGCGCCCGCCCCTGTTTCTGGTTATCTTCCTCCATACCTTGTGTGTAGTTTGCTTTAAGGCGAATAACTTTAGCCTTGCGGATGGATTTGCATGGATTTGCAGTGTGTGCTTCTTTCTCGCAACCCTTCGGGGATCTTTCTTTGAAAGCCCAATTCTGTGGGTCTGGGTCGCCACCAGGCAGGTGGACCCAGGGATGCAGCTCTCCCTGACCCACCTACCACTCCTCCTTTGTCTCAAGTCTGAGCCTTCCCACGCCTGCAGTGCTGAGCTTCTCGCCCCAGAAGCCCTTGTGGGGGGCTTTTGGCTTGCTTTCCCAAGAGGGATTATTCAGTCCTGGGCCAGCCCCCTTAAAAGGGGACTTGTGTGGAGGTTGCACATTCAGAATCCCTGGAAAACCCTCAACAGATCATTGTCTGGAGCTACAGAGAGGCCACTGTAGTAAGATGGTATCAGTCTTTCCATTAATACACCCCTTGTGTTCACAGGCTTTGTAACTTGGCACATGGAACGTTGCTCTGAGATGCAGTTTACCCCATTTATGGTCTCCATGTGGCACTTTCCATTTTAGAGAAGAATAAGTGACAAAATCCATCTTTCTTGACTGAATGAGCGTTTCATGTCTACAAAGAAAGAAAAGCTTTGCTTAGTTTCTCTGCTTTTCAGTTGCTGGGAGACCTTTTGTTGATTGTCAGCAGGGTGTCTTTCTACTTTAATAATAAAATGATAGGTGTATTTCTCTAATGTGTAACACTGACTAAAGTTACCTTGCTCTGTGTGACTATTCTGTTGCAGTAAGAACAGAATACTAAAGCTTTATTGGTGGAACATTAATAGAAATAAACTGCCTTTTAGCAGAGGGAGGTCTGGGGAATGAGTCAGTTTGATTCCAAGGCCGTTAGGGACAGCCTCACTTGTTTCCTCTGCCTAAGAACCTGGAGATTTTTTAAAGAGGAAGGCAAATTAATCTAGCAGGGTGTTTTTTTGTTTGTTTGTTTGTTTGTTTTTTAAGTGTTAGAGTACCCTTCAGAAATACTGAGGACTGACTGACTCCACTGACCATGTAGTTCAATTTAAATTGCTCAACAGTGGTTTGTTCTTTTGGGTGTAGTGCTTTTAAAACAAGGAAATTGAATTTGAAAATCAGAATAACATAGGCAGATCCTCTAACCAGCGTGACACTGCAAATCTTGTTGCCCTGGTTATTTGTGTGGTGTGTTTCTAAAAGAATGGGTATAACGTGAACAATCAAAGTTTGGGCTGTGGTACTTTTGCTCGCCTGCTAATGTTATGCATTGATTTATTTTCAAGTGGTCTTAACTTGGTAGAAAATATTTTATGGGGGCTGGGGAGATAGCTCAGTCGGTAGAGTGCTTGCCTTGTAAGCACAAGGCCCTGGGTTCCATCCCCAGCACCCAAAAAAAAAAAAAAAAAAAGAAAATAATTTTATGAACAGTCTACTCTTTTTATTTTCTTAAGTATATATATATTATATATTGAGTTATAGATGGACACAGTATCTTTATTTTATTTATTTTTATGTGGTGCTGAGTATCGTCGAACCCTTACCTCGCATGTGCTGGACAAGCACTACCCCTGAGCCAGGACTCCAGCCCTGAACTGTCTACTCTTGACCAAAGGAACATTGATGATAGGCTTTGGAATCATTCGTTCTAGCCTGAACTTGGTTACTTCTTAACTTTGTGATGGCAAGGCATGTCACTTTACCTGTCCGAGCATTGTTGAAAAAGGATGATATGATAACGTCTGATAAGATCAGATGAGATAGTGACTGTTAAATACTTATCACAGCCTGTATTTAGTGCTCAATAAAGAGTAATGGCTTTAAGGGGCTCAGTGTTAGAGCGCTCGCCTAGCATGCGTGAGGCCCCGGGTTATCCTCAACACTGCATAAAAATAAAATAAAGGTATTGGTCCTCCTACAACCAAAAACTAATAATAATCAAAAAAGTAATGGCAGCCGTGAAAGGTGGTGCACACCTGTGATCCAGCTACTCAGGAGACTGAAGCAGAAGGATCTCAAGTTTGAGGCCAGTCTGGGCAACTTAGTGTGACATATAATGAAAAGGGCTGGGGGGCCGGGGTTGTGGCTCAGTGGTAGAGCGCTTGCCTAGCATGTGTGAGGGATGTAACTTAGTGGTAGAGCACCCCTGGGCTCAGTCCCCAGTACCATAAAATAAATAAATAGGTAGGGCTGGGGATATAGCTCAGTAGTAGATTGCTTGCCCAGCCGGTGCAAGACCCTAGGTTCAGTCCCTAGTGCAGAAGCGGGGAAAGAAAAGACATTGCAATCAGTGACAGTCACTTGTTCTCTCTGTGAAAGATTACTGGCAGTCATTAATACCAAGTCATCTTGACAGTTAAGAGTCTCATTTCAATGTTAAGTAGATTTCTGATTCACCTCTAACCTGGGAAACAGTTTACCTTCCTGTGTGGACATGGCGTGTGTCGCAGGCCTTTCATAGCATCAGCTCTCTTAACCTGAATGGAAGCCTTTTTTTTTAATTGGCAGAGGAAGTGTCTTAAATTGTAGAGTGAGGCGTCTGCAAGCCTGAGGGGATATTTTGTGGTATTGGGACGTGTGGCTGGGTTTTGCAGGCATTCACTGTTAGGTTTAAGTGCAGCTGTGCATTACGCTTCGCTTACATTGTTGTAATTGTGGGGTGAGAATTTGAAGCAGGTCAAGACATTAAAATGATGTTGGAGCTATAGACTGTGGCCCTTTTTTTTTTTTTTTTTTCCTTTTCCTCTTTCTCCTGTCCATTGTGCAGTTCCCTAAATATAGTGTATCCTTTGTGTTCGTTTGCTGTGGGCTGACCTTTCATAAACCTTTTTTTTTTTTTTTTTTTTTTTTTAAACTGGGGATTAAATCCAGGGGCTCTTAACCCCTGAGCCACATCCCCAGCTCTTTGTATTTTATTTTATTTTGAGACAGGGTCTTGCTAAATGCTCAGGGTCTTGCTTAGGACCTTGCTAAGTTGCTGAGGCTGGCCTTAAACTTGTGATCCTCCTGCCTCAGCCACGCACCTCTGCTCCTGCCACCTCCGGTTGCTGGGATTACAGACGTGTGCCACCACTCTCGGCTGTATGCATACGTTTTAATTTTTAAATTTTTATGAGACTGGGTCTCACGTGTTGCCTGGGCTGACCTCAGACTGCAGTCCTCTGCAGCAGCCTCTGAGTAGCTGGGATTACAGGGGTGCGCTGCTGCGTTCGGCTCCTTTTTGTTTAAAATAACATAAAGTTATTTTTATGTGGCAGTGGAATGTGCCTTTATCTGTCCACATTAACCCCACTGGACTGCCAGGGCACTCCCTTAAAAGGAACTGTCACTTAGGGAATTAGGCAAGTAAACCAGGCCTCTTGGGTCACTTGTCCCTGCACTTTCTGAGGAAATGCTGTGTGGTTGATGCTCAGTAACGGTTCCACTAGGCATTCGGATTCCGGATCTTGGTTCCCATGGCAAGTGAAAATGCCAGGGATCTGAAGAACTCGGGTCTCAGAGCAGCCACTTGCCCAAGGCCTGGGGCTGCGGTTTGTGCGTGAGACTGGAGGGCACTGTGGGAGTGGAAGGGCTCACTGGAGTGGAGCCCTTGCTCTGAGTCCAGGGGCTGGACCCTCACACAGGCTGGGTGAGTGCAGGACGCTGGGGTTCTGCAGCCAGCATTCCAGCTCCCGAGTGTACGCCTCTGTAGTGCTTTCTGTCCATGTTGTGTGATCATTAAGTGCTTGTGAAGGCTTCGACTTTTGTGGTTCTGTCTTCTATGGATCGCTTGAGTACAGAATTACTGTGCCCAGGAATATCTTCTGAAATTCACCTTTATCTTGTTTTATGTGTTTTTTTTTTTTTAAGAGGAGGCATCCTGACATCGTAAGAATATAGTAAGAGTTGTGTGACTACACTTAAGTTAAATTCTCTGTGCTTCAGTCTTCTCTACTGTAAAGTGAAGGCAGTAATAATGCCTGCCTTTTAGAGTTCTTGTGAGCCTAAATGTTAGCACTTGGCATGGAGGAAGCCTTCAGTAGAGATTAGTTCTCCGCTTTTTTTAAATACAGGGATTGAACCCAGGGGTACTTAACCACTGAGCCACATCCCAGCCCTTTTTTAACTTTTTTATTTTGAGAGAGGGTCTCATTTAGTTGCCTAGGGCCTTTTTTATTGCTGAGACTGGCTTTGAACTTGTGATCCTCCTGCCTCAGCCTCCCGAGTTACTGGGATTATACATGCACCATAGCACCCAGTACTCCCTTTCTTTAATGAGATTTTCAGAATTGTTGGATTGCCTTACATGAAGTTTAATCCACTTATTTAATTGGTCTTTACTTCCTTTGCATTTTTGTTTTTTTGGTTTTTTTTTTTGCGGTGCTGGGGATCGAACCCAGGGCTTTGTGTTTGCAAGGCAAGCACTCTACCAACTGAGCTATCTTCCCAGCCCTTCCTTTGCATTTTTAATGCAGTGGGGGCATTGTGTGTAGAACTGATACTAGAGTCAGAACTGACTTTTGATACTAGCGGTGCCAACTTTGGCAAGCATTTAGTCCTTCCAGTTGCAATTTCCTTGTTAGAAATAAAGGGGACAGTAATAATAGTTTATTTCCTAGAACTGTTGGGTGGATTAAGTAAATCTGTAAGTTGCTTAACGTGCTACCTAGTGCAAACTGAACACTTGGTAAGCAGTTATTAGTGGCTGTTATTGATAAAAATACAAGACACAGTATCTTTACTGCCCAAATGGAAGATTCCATTTCAGTTCCACAGCTCTTCAGTGCTTAGCTGGTTGCAAGGTATTGCAAAGAAAACACCAATAAGACAACAGGACATAACCCCTATAGTAGAATTGGGACTAAACCAAGTACCTACATATTTGTAACACAAGTGGTGTAGAGTTTCATCTTGGGAAGATGGAAAGAGTCATGAAGGTGAATCGTGGCACAGTAATGTGACTGTACTTAGTGCCACTGAATTGTACTCTTAAAAGGGGTTAAATGGTGAATTTGGGGTAAGGGCACTGGGGATTGAACCTAAAGGTGCTTTATCACTGAGCTAAATCCGCCCCCCACCTCACCTCACCCCACCCCACCCCACCCCGGTTTTTTTTTGCAACAGGTTCTCACTAAGTTGCTGAGGCTGGCCTCGAACATAGGATCCTCCTACCTCAGCCTCCCAAGTTGCTGGGATTACAGATGTCTACCACCATGCCTGGCTAAAATGGTTTATAAACTTTATGTATATTTTACCATAATTTTTTTTAAAGAAAATGAAAAAATCCCAGATGTCAATAATAAGTGATGTTGAAGGTCAGATGAAAAGAAGCTCTCTGCCTAGATTAGGTTTCTAGTATAAAACTGGACTTTGTAGGTAGGTTAGCTTTAAGAAAATAAGTTATTAAATGCAGTAATACCTACCAGAAGATATAGAGAACAAAGAACAACTGTGTGCCTGTCATCCATTCCAGGAGGTCAATGCTGTCACCCCCACATAAACCACCCGTGTGCACTGTCATAAGCACACTCTCCCCCTCTGTCCCCAGCCATTATCTTGACTTAGGTATTGATTTTTCTAAGAAGGATTTTGATGGACAAAATAGGGGATCAGAAAGAAGCAACAGCAGGAGCAGAGACACAAAACCAAAAGGCGGGGGCAGACTGTGATTTGTGGTTCCCATCTACTCTGGCCAGGTGGGATCTGCTTGTGTGTAGGGAAGGGACAAGAACTAAGGCTGGCGAGGGCGGAATGCAGGGTTGAGGGCCGTGTAGTTAATGTGGTGGTGGGGAGCAGAGGAGCAGTGGAATCAGAGCTGTGAGGCTGGAGTGTGGGAGACCCAGGGAGACAGGCTGGAGGCAGAATGGAAAGTGCAGGTGAAGAAGCAGTCAGGATTGAAGCTGGGGCTTGGGGAGAGGTGGGACCAGCACCCCGTGTCGCGTGACGGAGGCCTTCCCAACTTTCTCTTCCAGGGCTCTCCCCTGACCTCAGTCACAGATTCGTGGTCCCTTAGCCTCTTTGGTTACTACATCTTTTGCACTTGACACTGATTTTATGTCACTTACTTCCCTGTGTCCCCAGGTAGCACAGGGGCTCAGATTTTGTCATGTTTGTTTTGAACCCTGGTGTTCAGCACAGTTTAGCCTGGGACAAGGATGTACCCAGTTGGTGCTGCAGAGTGAGTAAAGTGATGGGTTCAAGTGGAGAATGGGCACAGTGAGCCAAGAAGAAGCGGGTGAAGGTCAGGGTTAGCAACTGCTCGGCCCTGTCCAGCAGACGAGAGGAGCTCTTCCACTGAACCACATCCCCAGGCCTTTTTCAGTTTTGACACAGGGTCTCGCTGAGTTGCCCAGGCTGGCCTCAAACTGCCGTCCTCCTGCCTCAGCCTCGAGAGTCCATAGAATTGCAGGTGTCCACCACCACACTGGCTCTTCCAAGTGCTTGTTGAAATCAAGGGAAGTATAAAGTGTGAGAAGCCATTGGGAGTAATTAATGCATTGGGAGAAGAGGTGCCATTGAAGAACAGAAAAACCCAGTCCAATGACCTTTATTTTATAGGCAAGTTGACATTTTGTTACGGTGCTTGTAATTACATGAGACTGACCATAGATGGAACGTAGAGGTAGACTGGACTGAACTGAACCTCCTCCCTCATGTGAAGAGTGGATGTGCCCTTGAGCTCATGCAGGCCAGCTGTGCTGATTATTTGGCTTTGTTTTTTCTTCTGCATTGTTTGTAGCAGAATATTTTTATGACTATTCATGCCAAGTACACAGTGCAAGGTTATCTGCAAAGACCTGTGTCAGCCACTGTTGACTGGGTAATCACTGGTGCTGAGAACATGCTTAGACAAGCGTTGTTTGGTTTATTTCCTTCCTTAGCGAGGTGAGTTTTCAGATTCCATCATTGTTCAGGAAAACTGTCTTACCCAGTGGTACAAAGGCAGAGGAAAGTTCTTTGTTGAATTTCTTCATGGGGAAGAATGGAAGTAGAGAGGTGCACTTGCTTTCTTGTTTCTAGGTTACTTTATAGCATGTCAGCGGAAAACTTTTGAAAGTATTTCTCATAGAATTGTGAGGAACCTTCTTGGTGAAAAGTAGGTATTTGAATAATTATTTATACCTCAAACTACATCATAGTTGATGCTTCTTTTCTTATTTATTTATGTAGAGACAGGGTCTTGCTAAGTTGCTAAATCTGGCTAATGTTTCTTTATTTATTTATTTTTAAAATATTTTTTAGTTGTAGATGGACACAATACCTTTATTTTGTTTGTTTAGTTTTTTTTTTTTTTTTTTTTTAACGTGGTGCTGGGGATCAAACCCAGTGTCTCACACTTGCTAGGCCAGCGTTCTGTCACTGACCCACAACCCCAGCCCGCTAATGTTTCTTTTAAACCAGACCTTTTGTTATTGCTAAGATTGACTAACGGCATGGTGAAGTGAGGGTTATGTCCATAGTCTTGAGGTTATATATTCCTGTCTGTAATCCAGTGCCCAGCGTGTTGGAGGGACACAGTGACTGCTAATTGATGTTCACCCCAGGCAGCAGTTTGGGTTAATGTGAACACAGCTGAGTTCGAGAAAAACATATTTACCTTCTCAGCCTTTATGGAGAATCTAGTGTTTATGACTTTGGAGAGGTAAAACCAG
The DNA here is from genome assembly GCF_902686445.1 of Sciurus carolinensis. Lineage (NCBI taxonomy): Eukaryota > Metazoa > Chordata > Mammalia > Rodentia > Sciuridae > Sciurus > Sciurus carolinensis. The sequence goes on along the minus strand of NC_062220.1, from coordinate 147,586,993 downwards.
TAGGTCACAGTTTTCTTTCTCCCTTCCCCCTCCATCCTTTCCTTCCTTTGCTGGAGATTGAGCTGAGTGTCTACCGCTGAGCTGCACCTTCAACCTCAAGCTCTCATCTCTTAGGATCGTGCAGGTATACAGAAGCCGATTTCATGGAGCATTGTACATGATAAACAGTAGTGAAGCCTACGCACCCTGGTTGGGGGAGACCCAGCAAGTCTTTGGTAGGTGGGGAAGTCAGCAGGGAGTGTTTCCTGGAGGAGACTGTGACTCATGAGCTGTGTGATTCAGCGGATGAGGTAGGGTTCACCAGGTAATGAGGGAGCAGGACTCCGGGGCATGGGGGTGGGCAGCAGCACCTAAGCCCAGAGGAAGAAGCAGGAGAGGGACACAGAAGTATTACAAGCGGTGTGTGAGGGACCAGCAGAGGGAACGGTGGGGGGTAAGGCCAGAGAGGCAAGAGGAGACCAGATGGCCTCATCTGCTGCAGTAGTAAGGAGCTCAGGCCTGATCCTTTAGCCAGAGAGCGTTGGAGGATTTAGTCAGGGAATGCTGCGGTTAGTCGCCCTTGATATTTATGTAGGTGATTCTGGCAATTGGGAGGAATGGATTTGAGGGGGATAAAACTAGAAAGCAGGGCAATCAGTTAGAAGCTGAAAGATAATGGAGGGACTGGGACTGGGGCTCAGTGGTAGAGCACTTGCCTCACACGTACAGGCCATTGGGTTTGATCCTCACACCACACAAAAATAAAGATATTGTGTCTGTCTACAGCTGAAAAATATTTAAAAAGAAGAAATGGCTCTTAAAAAAATGAGAGATAATTGATAAAATTGAACTTCGGGTAGCCAAAAAAAATGGACTTTGAGGGCAGAGGCTGAACTCGAAGCACAGCCTGCTGAGTCTTGCTTTGCCCACTTTGATCATATGATGTATCTGTCAGTGGCACATTTTAAAAGAATTGAGGGAAAAACTAGTAGAGCCAATAACATCAAGAAATATTGACCCAGGTTGGGGTTCAGTGGTAGAGCGCTTGGCAGGCTGCGTGAGGCACTGGCTTCAGTCTCCAGCAAAACACACCCGGCCGCACTGGACTGGATGACAGCCGGGTGCGTGGTGCACACCTGTAGTCCCGGCTACCTGGGAGGTTGAGGTGGAAGGGTTGCAAGGTCAAAGTCAGCCTGGGCAACTTAGTGAGACCCTGCCTCCAAATAAAATGGTAGAGCGCTTGCCAACCCGTACACGGCCCTGGGTTCATGTACAAAGCCTTAGGGCTGTTGAAGAACTACCTATGTGACAGAAAAAGAATGCAAAGTTTATAAAAATGCATGAAAATTGGGAAGTCAACTATTAAGCATAGTGGTTAAGATGAGATTTGGATTTTTAGTAAATTTTGGGGCAGGTGTTTCTAAATGCCACTTTCTCATCATTAACTTTAGTAGCATTCTAGGGTAGATGTGATGGCATATGCCTGTGGTCCCAGCCGTTTTGGGAGACTCAGGCAGCAGAGTCATGCATTCAAGACCAGTGTAGACAACACATCAAGATCCTGTCTCTTAATCAGAACCAAAACCAAAACCCAAAATTTAATATCCTTATTGAGTTATTCTGGGTATTAAACAAGATGATGTGTATAGCCAGTTACACTGGTGCATGCCTGTAATCCCAGCGGATAGGAAGGCTGAGGCAGGAGGACTGTGAGTCCAAAGCCAGCCTCAGCAACTTAGGGAGACCCTGCTTCTAAATAAAAATATTTTTAAAATGGTCTGGGGATGTGACTCGGTGGTTAAGCATCCCTGGGTCCAATCCCCGGTTCCCCCCACCCCCTACCCCCCGCCAAAAAAAAAAAAAAAAAAAAAAAGTGTGTAAACTGTTTTAACACTGTGCCTGGCAATAAAAACACAATAAATGGCAGTCATTTCTGTTGTTCAAACTGTGCCATGGGACTGTGTGATTTGGGGTAGGGTTTTCCTTTGAGCTTTAATTTGTGAATGTTAGTGATGATTACATTAACAAGGGTACCATGGTAAATAGATTTGGAAGCCAGTGAGTTACAGGGGGTTCATTTTGTCTCTCTGCCTTCCTGCTGCTGCTTTCTCACTGCTGGGATATGTGCCGGAGCTCCAGAGGGGCTTATGTGTATGTATGTAGTAGTGTTCTCAGACTTAATCCATCACAGAACTTTTGTGGAGATTCTTATGGGACTGGGTCCCAGGAGCCTGCTTTGGCAAATGTTTTTTTAGGGGATAAATGTATCCATCTGTTTCCATAGCCCACAGTACTGGTCTGTCTAGAAAGTGCAATAGTTGCTGGATATCCATAATGAAATTTCTATATCATCAAGGAAAGCCTACCTTAGTTTCACGGAATCAGTTTAAGAAGGCAGGGAAGTATCTAGTGTTTTTCAAACCTTTAAATTTAATATTTTTACAAGTTTATTATAGAAAATTTGGAAAATACAGAAAATTATAAAGAAAATACAATCATATAATACCACCAGTGAGAGGTAAACTGTTAAAATATTTTATGGCCAAGTGCAGTGGTGCTTGCCTATAATTCCAGTTACTTGGAAGGCTGAGACAGGAAAATTGCAAGTACCTGCCCAGCCTGGGCAACTTAGTGAGACCTTGACTCAAAATAAAAAGGGCCGGGAATATAGTCAGGGTTAGAGCACTCACCTGGCATGTGCAAGGCCCTAGCACCATAAAACAAAAACGAAAACAGCAAAAACCCATATTTTTATCTTTTCTCTCTGTGTTTTCTTCATTGGGATGATTTTGTATTTTGAGGTTTGCTTATTTATTTTTAATCTAAAGTTATACTTCAGACCTTCAGACATTCTTTTAAAATCAGAATATTATTATAAGGCATGATTTTTTTTTTTTTCCCCTCGGTGCTGGGGATCGAACCCAGGGCTTTGTGCTTGCAAGGCAAGCACTCTACTGACTGAGCTATCTCCCCAGCCCAAGTCATGATTTTAATGGTGATATGGTATTTCATCTTGTGGCTGTGTCTTGATTTATGTATTGTTGGATATTTAGGTGCTTTTTTCTATCATAAAGTTAACATCTTTGAAATCTGTTAAAGTGGTCAACATTTAACATTTAGGAAAATGAGTAAGTCTTAACTTTTTGCCATAGTTTGAATCTTTTTTCTTAAATTTTGTTTTGTTTTGCTTTCAGTTGTAAATGGACACAATACCTTTATTTTATTTATTCGTGCAGTGCTGATGATGGAACTCAGTGCCTCACACATGCCAGGCAAGTGCTCTACCACTGAGCTACAACCCTAGCGAATTTTGAATGTCCCTCACAGGCTTGTTAACGGCTTAGTCACCATGGTGGTACTATTACCACCCTTAAGAGATGCGGGGACCTAGTGGGCTGGGCACAGTGGTGCACACACGCCTGTCATCCCAGCAACTTGGGAGGCTGAGGCAGGAGGATCATGAGTTCAAAGCCAGCCTCAGCAAGAGCGAGGCTCTAAGCTACTTAAGCGAGACCCTGTCTCTAAATAAAATACAAGATAGGGCTGGGGAGCAGGTCAGTGGTTGGGGGGCCCCAGAGTTCAATCCTCGGTACCTGCCCCCCCTGCAAAAAAAAGAGATGGGACCTAGTGGAACCCCAAAGGGGATTGTGGGACCCTGGCTGGGTCCCTGCTCTTTTTTTTCCTGGGCATGAGGGGAACAGCTTTGCTCCCCCAAATGCTCCCCCACCAAATGCCTAAAAAGCAATGGGTCTGCCTCATTGTGAACTGGAACCTTCAAAACTGTGAGTCAAAATAAATCTTTTTCTTTATACGTTGATTATATCAGGTATTTTGTTATAGTGATAGAAAATCTAACACATACATCTAGGCAGTCCTTTTGGCTAAGATATCTGATACCCTATATCAGGTATAATTGTGTAGCTTAATTTGTTCGTTTGTTTATTTTGATACTGGGGATTGAACCCAGGAGTGCTTTACCACTTAGCTACATGCCCAGTTCCTTTTATTTTGAGTCAGGGTCTTACTGAGTTGCTGAGGTTGGCCTTGAACTTGGATTCTCCTGCTTCAGCCTCCCAAGTCACTGGGATTACAGACGTGTGCCACTGGACCCAGCGTTTGTATAACTTTTTGTTATGAAATTGAAGTAGAATAATCTAGAGTAACTGACTATCCTTTGACTAATTCTTTTCTCCACCCATGGACTAGGGGGGGAAAAAATCCCAATATTAGAGTAGCATTTTCTCATATTGAGAGGAAATTGCAGTCATGAGACTAAATTCTTGGTAGTTGTACAAAATTCATGTCATCATGTTTTATTAAATGTAAGAGTAAAACTGTCAAGATATAGTGTTAATAGACATAAATCCAGCATCCATCTGACAGGCATTTTCTTATTTGCACTTAAAGACTAGTTTGAAAATACTCATACACAAATTTCTTGAAATTACAGTTGAAAGGAAATAGAGATGAGAATAACCCACTAAACTCTTAATGAACATTGAATGCTTTGGTTGTTGGTTGTGGTCAGAACACTAGTAAACATATTAGGGTTCAGACAGGCAAGGTGGAGTACATCTGTAGTCCCAGCAACTTGGGAGGCTGAGGGAGGATTGTACATTCAAGGCCAGCCTCAGCAATTTAGTGAGAGACCCCTAGCAACTAAATGAGACCCTTTTTCAAAATAAAAAGACTGGGAACATAGCTTAGTGGTAAAGTACCCCTAGGTTCAATCCCCAGTACCAAAAAAAGAAAAGAAAAAGAAGAAGTAAATCAGGAATTCTATCTTCCATAAACTGCTGTTTTGGGAGGGGAGGGGAGGGAATGGAGAGGATTTTTTTTTTAATTTTATTTTAAAAATTTTTATAGTTTTGCTGGTACTGGGGATTGAACCCAGGGATGCTTTTCCACTGAGCGACCTTTCATTAATTTTGAGACAGGGTCTCACTAAGTTGCTGAGCCTGGCCTTGAACTTGCACTCCTCCAGTTTCAGCCTCCCAAGTAGCTGGGATTTCAGGTGTGCACCAGCTCATCTGACTATAAGAAGAGGATCTTGATTTTTAAATTACAGTAGAAGCTATTAATTGACCTCCTTCCACTTCACTAAATGTTCCAGTAATTTCGTGCTTCATGCCCTTCATTAAAAGTAGTGACTGGTCTGTCCCCCAGCCCTCCCCTCAAGGTGAGGTGGCTTTGTATGCTTCCTTGAGGGCCAGGTATGTTTGCTCTCAGACCTCTTCCTTCTGGTTTTGTTTGTTTACTAATTACATGATTTCAGTAAAAACTCTGGCACCTGACGAATAATGAGTAAGAAGAAAAAGTTTCTATGAAAACTGTGAACCAAGTGCTTTAGAAAGAGTTAATATAAAAGGTTTCACTAGAAAAAAACTCACTGGTGAATTAAATGTGGACTAGATTGAGGAAAAATTGAAGAATTCCTGGATTCCGTTTTCCCATTGCTTGAGCGGTGTCTGAGTTCTCACTTTTTATGAAAGGTTGTGGTCTATGTGAGGTAGAAAACTAGTGGACTCAACCCGGTCAAGTGTGGTGGTGCACGCCTGTAGTCCCAGCGACTTGGGAGGCTGAGGCAGGAGGATTGTGAGTACAAAGCCAACCTTAACAATTTAGGGAAGACCCTTTTTCAAAAATTAAAAAGACCTGGAGATGTAGTGCAGTAATAAAGTGCCCTTGGGTTCAATCTCAGTACTACCACCACCGAAAAAAAAGGCATATGTATATCTTTAAAATGTTTATTTAGCATGCGTGTGCTTTTACCAAACTGCTTGGTTAACTGGTTCTGAGTTCTGTGTGGTGGAGGATTCCCAGGTTCAACTGCTGAGATTGTCTTTAAGTCTAGGGTGGAGCTAAGTGTGACAACTCCCTGCTTTTGGGAGACAAGGGACAAAGGCAGTTGGCATTGTGATCAGTGTGGGAGGCCCATCCTGTCTCCTGGTCCTCACTCCTCTCCCCTCCCCGCTCCCCAGTCTCCAGTTGTTATATGGCCAGTAATTCTAGTAAAGTAACATTTTATAGCATGTGCAAAGTCTCAGAACTATTCACACCTGTTGTTATATTTCCTTGTTATATTTCCATTATCCAAATAATAAGTCTAAGAAGTAGGAAGAACTTGTTTTTTCTCTGAATATTAGGAAATAAGTCTTCTAGGAAAAAAACAAACCCCTAGTATGTTGTGCCTGTCAAATGTAGAAAACTGCCAAATTGTGTGTGCCCGAGATACTTTATTTCTTCTTTAGGACTGGTCCACTTATTTATTTATTTATTTACTTATTATTATTATTATCATCATCATCATCATCATTTGTTGTGATGGGGATTGAACCCAGGTCCTTGTGCATGCGAGGCAAGCACTCCATTTATTTTTGAGCCTAACATTTTGCAATTCTGTGGTCATTTGCATTAAGTGAATAACATACTGATTTTTAGATGCAAGCCACCTCTATATGGAAAGGATTGAGTTTGGATCCCATTGCCTACTACTTTCAGAGGGAAGCAAATTTCATTTCAACAAGGTTTTTTTTTTTTTTTTTTTTTTTTAGTTGTAGACAGACACAATATATTTATTTTGTATGTGGTGCTGAGGATCGAACCCAGGCCCTCACACATGCGAGGCAAGCACTCTGCCATTGAGCTACAGCTCAGTGCTCGACAGGATTTTGACATTTTTAATAAAAAATAAGATATCTGTATTAATTTGATGATTGGAAGTAACATGTTCTGTTTGTTGAGTGTGTTGTTTTGGTGGAACTTTTGATAAGCAGCCAATAAATTTCCTTCCTGAGTAGGCTGTAGCCTTGGAGATGGTTTCACACAGCCCCCGGGGATAATTGTATTTTAGGACAGTTTCATAATGTTCTGTGACTCTTTAGCTATATTTTCAAATCTTCAATTTTGTCACCAGGTTAAAATAGTCCCAACTCTGCAGCTTTTTTTTTTCCTTCAGTAGAACTGAAGGAACCAAGGGTCGTTAGGTTGTGTTTGTAGTACGCCTCTGGGATATTGTGGGCTTGGATAACAGGTTTCATCTGGAAACCAGAAATCAGCGGGAGAGGGTAGTGGGTGATGTTGACAAGGTATTTCTGAATGGAAATGAAGTTGGACTTTTTAAAAACCTAACTTTTTTTTTTTTTTGGTGCTGGGGGATTTGAACCGAGGGCCTTATGCATGCCAGGCAAGCACTTTACCACCCAGCCACATCCCCAGCCCCGTAACCTAACCTTTAATGTAAAGCCCAAACTCAAATTGCCTGTGACTTGGGCAAACTTTACTTAAAATTAATTGGTGAGATAAGTCAAAAGTACTACAATAAAAGGAAACGCAATTAACATTGCTGACTTTATCACCTGATCTATAAACCTGTTGTATTTAAGGTCGTAATACAATCTGAACTCTTTTACTAGTGGAAAGGTTCGAGAGCTAAGATTTCTTTCTTTTTCATCTTTGTATTATAGAAAACTTAATTTTACCTGGAGAGGAAAAGTTCAAAATTAGAACAGATTTTCCACCAAGAGTAACCAGCATTCCTTTGAGAAGGGCCAGGCCAGCATAACAGTGGATGAGTCTGAGACTGTGGTTGTCCTGGAGAGCAGGAGAGCAGGGACATCAACCTCAGAGGTGGCTGGCAGGGCCTGCGTGGGCCTTGATGGCAGTTAGAGCATCAGAGTGGTCGACTGCAGCTGGTTGAAACACATTGAGAGATTCAAATAACTTTTGGTCATTTGGACAAACGATCAAAAATGACCAAGCTTATTGGTCATTTGGGGGGATTGCTTAGGCACTAACTTAATCTTCCAAAAGTTGGTTCTTAAAAAAGAAGAAGAGGAAGAAGAAGAAAGAACTTTTTTTTTTTTTTTTTTAAGTCAGGTCTGGGCTTGTGGCTCAGTGGCAGCATGCTTGCCTCGCATGTGCAAGGCCCTGGGTTTGATCCCCAACCTTGGGGACATTGGGGGAAGAAATGGGGAAAAGTGGGCCGATAGAACAAAGATTGACTGGTTTTGCTGATTGATGACCCCAGGGAAAAGTTACCCATGGTTTCATCATCCCGCTCTCTCTACTTTTTGCTTTGTGTTTGATAATGTCCTCAATATAAAGTTAATTAAGAGATGTAAGTAGGAATGAACATAGATGATTATTGGAACTTGAAAATAGACGATAGTGAACGAGTGAGTCTCCATTAGGTTCTACAGCAGAATCATGTAGAAGATACACTTGGAAGCAGCATATGCAGAGGGTGTCATAGCAGGTCACTTGACTTCCATGAAATCACATTTCCTTCCTCCTGGGTGAAGATGCAGACAGATTTGCCTCCCTTTCATGAGAGGATGAAGTGGAGATAATAACAGGAGAAGGCGGCACAAGGCAGTGGGTGTTGGCATAGACTGAAACGTGGAAGACGCTTGCTGGCGAGCACCTGTGATCCCAGCTTCGCTAGGAGGCTGCAGAAGGCGGATAACAAGTGTGAGGCCAGCCTGGGCAACGTAGGCCTCTCAAGAAAGAGTAAAAAGCTGTGGACGCAGCCCTGTGGTGGAGCGCCGCCGGGTTCAGCCCCCAGAACTTAACAAAAAGAAGTGGAAGATGCTGAAGTAAAGAGCGAAGTTTCCAAATCTCCATCAGTGACTTCTTAATTTAATAGATCTTTACAGTCAGACCGGCGTTGGTTTTCTTCCCTTTGCTCTTGCACTCTTGCCTCATTTGAAAAGCACGTGCAGCCTGTGTGCAGCCTGTGTGCAGGGCTGTACTCTGCATAGCCAGATGAGTGGCCTGCCCGGACTGGGCTGTGGACAACCCACAGAGCCTCGTGCATGCCGATGATCTTGACCATGAGGTCCTGGAGGGCCAGACTGATCTCTAATCATTGGCTACTCAGAGCCTGGCATTTGGGGGTACCCTTTAAGTATTTCTTGAATGAATGGAGCCAACATTTACTGTGTTGGAGCGCATTATTGTGGCCGTGGTGATCTGTAGTCAGGGTACAAAAGTTCTGTGGTGACTTGAAGACCACCCTGCTAACAGTGCTTCCGTTCTGCCGACCTTTCCAAGTTCAAGGGGGCTGAAGCTCAGCTGCAGAGAAGGGAATTTCGCGAAGCCTCTGCGCCTGCGGTTTCCCCAGGGCTGCTGCCTGTCTCGTGGTAGAGCAGTTGTTTTCATAGCCCCGTTTCCCCTGTATGTGTCTCTGCCAGATTGTTGTCGCTCCTGTGGCACCTTGGAGTTCAGGTGGTTTCCCAGTCAGCAGCTGTGTTTAGTAATGGTAAGCATTAACCTGTGGTGTTACTGTTTAAAAATCTATGATATTCACTTAACAAAGCTAATGCTCAGAAGAGCTGAGCAAGATCTTAACAAAAACTGACAGTGGCTTGAGGCCCCCACTATCAAGATTCTTCGTGAAGAAACAGCGTTTTAGTGATGTGCCTCTGCTGGTCTGGGCGCTGTGCTCAGTTCTAGGATCAGGGGCAGGAACAAGGCACAGCTCTGCTCTTAAGGGGCTTAATATCTTCATCAAAAAGGTAGATGTGAGCATAAATGTTGCTTTAGTTCTTTGGGAAAATAACTCTAGAACTCTAAGTGAATCAGTCAGGCTTCTGACAAGACATAGGCACCTTCAACTTGTGAGATTTGATTCTTTTTTTTCTTCCTTTTCCCCTCCCTACCTCTTTCCTTCTCTCTCGCTCCCTCTTTCCCTCCCTCCCTCTCTTCCTCTTTCCCTCCTGAATTGAACCACTGAGCTGTGTCTCACTAAATTGCCGAGGCTGGCCTTGAACTTGTGGTCCTCTTGTCTCAGCCACCAGAGAGAGTTGCTGGGATTACAGGCCTGCGCCACCACACCTGACTGGGGATTTCATTCTTTTTTTGCAGGGGGATGGTACCAGGGATCGAACTCAGGGGCACTCGACCACTGAGCCACACCCCCAGCCCTATTTTGTATTTTATTTAGAGACAGGGGTTCACTGAGTTGCTTAGTGCCTTGCTTTTGCTGAGGCTGGCTCTGAACTCACAGTCCTCCTGCCTCAGTCTCCCAGGCCACTGGGATGACAGGCATGGCCACCATGCCTGGTGGGATCTGATTCACAATGGAGGAATTCCTTACAGGGAGAGAATGGGAGACTCCACGGGCTGGGACAGGACTGGCAATAGTTGTGTCTTCCTCCAGCCAAGAGACTGGACCAAGAGAGGGAGAGAGAGGCTCGCCTGCCTGTTGGCCACATGGGGAAGGGACTTAGGAAATACTTCCACCCCCATTGCCACCATTTTACTCTCTTTCCACCCTAAGTTTCCACTGCAGAATCCAACCAGAGCCAGGGGACAAGTGGCCTGTTGAGGTGGTTGGTGTAGGTCAGTCAGTTGGCCTCAGGTACAGAGCAAGGTGGGGAGTAGATCTCAAGGCCAGATGGAAGATTCCATCACTGGACTAGATTTCTCCAGCTGCTCTAACTAATGGCCACAGACGTTGTGGCTTGCGCCCACAGGAATATGGGGCTGGGGAGGTGGCCCAGTGCAAGCTGCTTCCTAGCTGCCTTGATGTGCGAGGCTCTGGGCTCAGTTCCGGCCACCCCAAGCACAAACCTGGAGTGTACTCTGTCATGGTTCTGGAGGCCAGAAATCTGACATCAAGGTGCCCATGCCTCCCTGGAGGTTCCGGGGAGAATCCATTCCTTGCCTCTTTGGCTTCTGGTGGATGCTGGCTTACTTGGCTTATGTCCACATGTCTCCAGTCTCCTTGTGGATTGTATGTCAATCAAGGAGGGCCTCAGTGGGCACCCAGTGGTACCTGTCTAGCATCCTGTGGGGTAGTGGGCTAGGAGAAGTTCAGAGGCAGCGCGCAGCTGTTATTGGGGCCTTGGTCAGGGTGGCGTTTGCAGCAGAGGTTTGGGCAGGAGAGCCATCTGGGTTGAGCGGCTAGGGTGAGCAGAGAGCTGCGGGGAGGAGTGCTGTATCTGTCAGGCATGGCGCTTCTGCTTGTCTGACAAAATGTTTGCTTGTTAAATAAAATGAGTGTGATTGTTCACTTTGTGTAAATACTAGGCCTCTGAGAATGGCGGTAGGTGACCGGGCCTACCTCCGTTTTCACCATTTCACCATGAGTAAACTGTCTCATGTCCCAGGTGCTCCCTGGATTTTGAGCATTTAACAGACTTCCAGTACTATTAAGAATTACCATTCATTTGTTTAAATGTGCTAATCTAATTCAATAATGTCCTTTATCTTGCTGTGATGAGGATTTTATTGTAGTGTTGAGGGGGAGTCAGGGACTGCCCCGAGTATTCTTCCATGAAGAAGAGTTAGCTTGGAAACGCGCACAGATTTGTCTGCCTTGTGTTTAGGAAGGCGGTTATAATTATAGACAAAGGAGCCAGACTCCGGCCGGCTCAGGTCAGATTATCACATTGTAGAAGCAGCTGGTTTGGAAACCGTCCACTGGAAACCCAAACCCTTGACCTGCACTGCCCAGCAGAGCCACAGGCAGGCAGTCTCCCGTCTGTCCCTGTGTCCTAGCGGCAGAGGGAAGTTCACACCCGTTTTCTTTCTTACTGAGTTAATTTTCTCAACCAAAATGCAAACCAACAGCATGTACGTTTGAAATGGACCGTGTGCTCTCAGCACTGATGTGTGAATGTATGCATCACGAGAGGCAAAGTTATCTCTACATTTTTGCCCTGGACAAGTATTTTTTGGGTATCAGGGATTGAACCCAGGGGCACTCAGACACAGAGCCACATCTCCAACCCTTTTTATTTTGAGACAGGATAATTTTTTTTTTTTTTTTCATTTTTGAAACAACAGCAGTTTTTTGTTGTTGTTGGGGGGGGGCTACTGGGGATTGAACTCAGGGATACTCAACCACTGAGCCACATCCCCAGCCCTGTTTTGTACTTTATTTAGAGACAGGGGCTCACTGAGTTGCTTAGCATTTTGCTTTTGCTGAGGCTGACTTGGAACCTGCAATCCTCCTGCCTCAACCTCCCAAGCCCCTGGGATTATAAGTGTGCACCACCGCACCTGGCCAAAGGCACTTAATTTCTTTTAGAACATTTACCTTTCTGATTGTATCAGATTTTTTTAAATATAAGAAAATGATTTTTCTATAAAATTCTATGATTATTGTAATGACTCAAACTTTATGATAGTTAAAAGTAGAGAAAAGTGGAAAAAATTCTATTCTGGGATCCCTGTATTAACTGTGGGTGAATGTCCTCAGATAGCAGAAATAGCTTTATGCAAATGGGTCCTAATTTCAAGTGCTATCATGCATCTCGTTTTTCTTTAGAAGAAAAAAGGAAACTGAAGTGAAACTGGATGCTTTTATAAAAATGTTTCTTTACCACAGATAAATTATTATTTCCTGAAAAGATTTCTTTATGGTTAAGAAAAGGGATCACGAGAAAGATCAAGAGGTTAGTTAGCACTGCTGTTTTCAGTTCAGGTGTGTTGGCACCTACCACGAAGCCAAGGATGTCAGCCAAGTTGCCCTATTCTTTAGTCGGATGGTTCCTAAATTACCGTGGCCCTCTGCAGATCGATGGTGCAGGTTGGGTATGGGCACAGGGCGACCTTGGTCTAAGGGGGTGGAAATCAGGCTGCCAGTTGTGCCTTGCTGAGTGGTGTGTATCCCTGGTTCTCGGGGGGATGCCGTCTCATCCTGGCCAGCTTGCCTTTGCAGATGAACAAAAGGGAAAGTTTTCCATTCTCCTCAGCTGGAACAATGGAAACGAGTATTGAGGGGACAGTCCTGGACTCTAACGCAGCATCTCGGGCATGTTCTGGGCCTGTTTGCGTGCTCTGGAGAAGCGCTGCACCCCCTCAGCGCGTACGGCCTGGCCCTGGCCCTCTGCTGCTGTCCACCTGGAGGGTGCGCTGAGTGTGTTGCCAGGTTGGCCTATATGAAAATATCTGAGTGCCCCAAGGATGTGACAGATTAGGTCCAGGGTAGCAGTCACCTCGAGTTCTGTTTGGTCCCTTGCTGGCTGGTGCCTTTGACTTTGTGTATCCTGTTCATATGAATTAATTGCCTTTTGCTTACAGCCCGTGTTTGTGTTCCTCTCTTACAGGACTTTCTAATATGCAGAGCAGGTGATTTGGACTTGACTTCTATTCTATGGGAATGTTTTTTTTTTTTTTTTTTTATGCATTTTGCAGTGAAACCCAAGCAAGGTTTTTCAGCCTAGCTGTATGTTGGAATCACCTGGAATTTATTTATTTATTTTGATATTGAAGAGCTTGAGCGTTACTGTCTTTCCAGGGGACTCTCCCTGGGAGATCAGCACTTACTGTGCTGCCCTTTCTTTGGACTTTGAGGGAAATTCAACTTTTGGAATTACTCTAAGAGAGATCAGCTGCATCCCAACGTAGACTCATCCTCAAGTGACCTTATTAGGGGAGCTCATCTATTGCAAGAAGGATTTGAGGTGCTTATTCCTTGACAAACACAGCTCATGTTTTTTTCTTTTTTCCTGTTTTTTTGCAGTACTGGGGATGGAACCCAAGCAAGCACTCTTTCACTGAGCTACATCCCCAGCCCCTGCCTTTTCTTACTCTGTGTTTTGTTTTCTACCTTCTTTGACTAGACTTTACTCAAATGACTTTTGGCTGTTTTGGGTGGGGTGGGCTTGACTCATTCAGCAGATCTTTACTGAGTGGTCACTACATGCTGGATGATCCACCATGCCAAAGACGACAGATATGCAGCTTGTATTCCAAAGGGAGAGACAGATAGCAAGGAAACTAACTTGAGTCGCACTGATGAAATAAGTAAGTGTTGTAACTGAGTGTGGCTGCTGCTTCAGATAGGATGACCAGGGAGTTCTCTGAGAGGATGAACTTGAAGGGAGAGTAGACCTGAGTGCCAGAGACTTGTTTGCCAAGTCCCGGGCTGATGTGTTCAGCTCTATTTATACAGGCATGTTCCTGCTTCTCTGGATTCTCTGTGCCTAACTTAGAGCCAGACAGATGGTAGTTGCTCAGTTAATATTTATTGAGCAAAGAATTGATTGAAGTCAGAATGATAAAGTGCATAGAGCAGCAGGTCTTGGGGCAGGAGCCCATGTCCTGGTCCTGACTTTGTCCATGAGGTGACACCATTAGGAGGGAAAGATCTCAGCAGCAGTTAAATTTATTAATAATTAAACTTGGGAGGATCATAGATTTGAATGCATCTGCATCTGTAAGAAACAGTACTGAGACCCTGTGTCCCCTTTGCCTCATTTATACCCCAGTGGTGGAACTGGGTGAAATTCTAGTACACTGAATTCTTGCAGCCAGGGTATCGACCCTGATCCCACCAGGGCACATACAGAACATAGAGAACATTTCCATCACCATGAGGATCAAACCCGCCCACCCCACTAATCTGCGTTCCATTTACATGATTGTGTTTTTTCAAGAATTCCACACACACAGAATCATGGAACATGTGGCCTTTCGAATTAGCTCCATGTTTCTGCTCCAGGTAATTCCCTGTAGCTTTTCCACAGTGTGTTCTTTTGTTTATTGCTGAGTACTGTTCCCTGGTATGACTGTATCAGCACAGTTTATTTGACCATTCACCTGGTGAAAGACACCTAAAACCTGCTTCAAGATTTAGCCTATTACCAAGTCTTCGAGAGCATTCATGTGCAGGTTTTTGTATGTAAACTTTCATTTTTCTGGGATGAATTCCCAGGAGTATAATTTCTGAGTTAAATGGCAGTTAACATGTTTAGTTACACATGCATAAAAGTCCAACGGTTTTCCAGAGTAACTGTACAATGGTTTAGTTTTGTTTGTTCTTTCAAAAGACTTAACAATTAAAGGAAAGACTTCCCTGCAGACCTCGGTACTTAAAGACCACTGCACAAAGAGCACACTGCTCCCGGGGATGTAGAAGGTCGGGGTGGGGTGGGAGCCCCACCTGCCTCCGGGTCTTTCCACCTCCCAGACCACCTTTGCTTGCTAAAGCAGCAGAGCAAGTTGAGAATGTTGCTGCTGTGCTCATCTTGGAGAACGTGTTCTCAGTTCTTACAGTTGGAGCTGGAGGGTTAACTCTCCATTGTGAGCGCAGTCCTTTCAGTTCTAAGCTGATTTTTAATGACCCTCGGGCCTGGCTTGTGTGCGTCTGGAGAGGCAGATTATCTGCCCACTGGTTAGGGATCTCCCGATTGAGCCGTTGCTTTTTCCTTCTTCTTCCTCCCTTGACTCTATACTGGGTGTGTGTGCATCTGCCTGCCTGCTTGCCTGTCTCCCAGGAGCTATGCAAGAGCAATAAATGGGTGTGGCGGGAGGTAGGGGGAGTGGAAGAAGCTGTGTCCAGAAGCCTCAGGAGGAAGGAAGTGGTAGTGGACATAGACTGGGTGGATGGGAGAGAGTGTCAAGGGTTGAGACGACGAGGTGTGGTTGAGGTGGCTCCGTGAAGACAAACATGGACGCGGCCTGGGCGAGGCAGCGCTTGCCCTTGAGGCTTCAGATGCAGGAGTGAGGTGGCTGTGGGCAAGCCGGGTGGAGGAAGCCGATCATAGGGCAGCCAAGAGAAGAGCAGTAAGGATTTTTTCCTTAAGCACAGATCTCAGTTTTGACCTTCCTTTTCCTCAGACTTCGCATTCCACCTCTCACCCTGGAGGCCGCCTTTCCCTACCAGGTAGCCTGTCCTCATCCTTTGAAAGGACTGCAGGGAACCCTTGTTGGACGAAACAAGTTCTCCCCACTTGCGGGGGTCATCTTGGCTGATGGGGGAAGCTTCGAAGGGCTGCTGGTGGGAAAGACGACGAAGTGGGTTCCAGTAAACTCGGTTCATTCTCTGGCTGGCTCGGCTGATCTCAGCCTGATGGGGAAGCCGCATTGACATTACGCCAGCTAGTTTCCCTGTGATAAAAGTGGTCCTTCCTCTTGAGCAGCAGAAACCTGTTTTGAACGAATCTGGCCCTGTGTTGTTCCAGCTGTTTACTTTTGGAAGCACAGTGGTCATAAGGAATCAAGTCACAGCATGTCATCGAGGTGAGAGCTCTGCTGGGAGTCTCAGGACAAAGCCATCCTGGAATTTACTGGAAAGGAAGCTGGCCTCACTTTTTAGAACAGGGAACAGCATCCAAATGACATCCCTCTGGTTAGTGAGACTTGGATCTGGGCTGGCAGCACCTGCCCAGCATGTCAGACCAGCAAGGAAGGATAGGCCCCTGGGTGTGGGCACAGGGCCCCTGGGACTTGCCGTGAACTAATGCACTGTGGCTCTCAACATCTTGCATGTTTCTTACAGACGCAGACACTTCAGCTTAACAAAGAAATGACGCTTGCCAGCAACCGGAGCCTGGCAGAGGGAAACCTTTTGTATCAGCCCCAGCTGGACACTCGGAAAGCACACTTGACCCAGAAATACCAGGAACTCCAGGTTCTCTTTGAAGCCTATCAGATAAAGAAGACCAAATTAGGTAATTTTTCTCAGGGTGAACTTTTGGGAATAAAGAGTTGAGGGAAGGATACATTTTTAAGTTGTTGCCCTATTAGGAAAGATATTATGAAAAAATATCCGATTAAAACAGTGACCCTGCTGCAGCAAAGCAATAGTTTATATATAAAATGTTGTTGCCAGGCCAGGCACAGTGCTGCACACCCGTGGCCCCAGTGACTCTGGAGGCTGAGGCAGGATTGCAAGTTCAAGGCCAGTCTGGACAGTTAAACAAGTCACTGTCTCAAAAAGAAAAGGAGAGGAACAAAAGGGGTGTGGGGGTGCTGGGGCTGGTATGTAGCTTAGTGGTACAGCACCCCTGGCTTCAGTCCCCAGTATTGCAAAAAATAAAAATTGCATTGCCAGTTTAGAAGAAACTTACTACTTTTTAAATTGAAGATTCCAGCTTGGTGTAGTGGTTTATGCCTGAAATCTCAGTGATTCAGAGGCTGAGGCAGGAGGATTGCAAATTTCAGGCCAGCCTCAGCATTGAGACCCTGTCTTGAAAGAAAAACTAAAAAGGCCTGGGGATTAGCAATCAAGATTGCACTTCTCCAAATAGCATAGAAAAAAGGCAGTTTTCTGAATTATTCTGAACATTTTACTGTATATTTGACTTTCAAAGTTGGTGAAAAGTATTATTTTAATGTCACACTAATTAAAGTTGGTGAAAAGTATTATTTTAATGTCACACTAATTTGCAGTCATAACAAAGAGGCATAGGAATCGAATGTTACTGAGAGTCCAGAGTGCTTTTGAGAGCTTTCAGGGGGACATTGAGGTTAAATTGCATTAAAAATCATCCTCTTCAGTGAGATTTACAGTGATGTCTGGTGTGTTTATTATAAGAGGTAAAATTTACTCTTACCCACCCACCCTGAGTGGAGAAAAGGAAGGACGGGCAGTGCCAAGTGCTGGCGAGGATGTGAACTCAGGCACAGAGAGTGAGCTGGTAAAGCCACCTTGGAGGAGTCGTTTGCCGGCCTTCTGAGACTTACTGTGCACACCCTGATACCTCTGCCCCGCTCCTGGGGACATACCTAACAAGTGGATGTTCATGTCTTTCAGAAGATAAGTTTAAAAAAGCGTATCGTAGTTTTATTTATAATTTCTAAATTTGGAGGCGGTCTTAAGGCCCATCTGCAGAGTGACGGGTAAGTTGTGATGTTGACACTGTGGATGCCACACGTCACTGAGAAGAGCGGTCAGTGAGGAGTGCAAGGCCTCGATCACAGACAGTGCTGAGTAGGAGAAGCCAACACAGGGCAGATGACTGCCTCCAGAGCCGGGCAGAACTGGCCTGTGGTGGTGGAGGTCAGTGTCCAGGACATGGCTGGGCATGGGCACCAGGGAGCCCTTTGGAAACGCCTGACAGGTTTACACATATGTAAGAATTTGAGTCCTACGCTTGAGGTGTGTGTGCTTGGTCAGTTATCACTCAAAACGGGGAACAAAAACTATGATTACCGCGTTACCATTGTGTGTTCAAAACAGCCTGCTCTGTGGGACAGATGGGGATACTGGGTGTCCTGTTGTGTGATATGCTGGTCCTTAGTCGGCCACGTGGACGCTTATTTTGGGCTTTGTTCTTCTGGCGGAGTTAAGGCCTTTACTTGAGCTTCCTGGAAAGTCAGTTCTGGGTGGGCGAGATTCTTCCATTGCCTTCCAGTGAAGACTCCGACAGGGAAACGGGGTGGCATCTGGGTGGGGCTGCCCTTCACCCCATCACGTCTCTTACTTCTTCCAGATAAACAGTCTAACAGTGCTTCCTTGGAGACCCTGTTAGCACTTCTCCAAGCAGAAGGGGCCAAGATTGAGGAAGACACTGAGGTAAGGCTAAGCACCTTGGCAGAATGCCCTGGGGTACGCTTCCAGGGTCTTGGGTCACTCTGGGCAGCAGCAAGTCTGCTTTCTCAAGGACAGTGAGCCCCACCCTTGTGGGCAGGAGGTCGTACAAGTAGGCATCATGGTCCAGACAAGTGCCAGACAGGGGCCCAGGGACCCCCAGGGCAGTGAAATGCAGGTCCAAGCCAGGTATGCAGTCTCACTGAATCAGCACTGATGTCCCGGGTGCCAGCAGCCAAGTCGCCGTCCACTGTGCTATAGGTCAGCTGGCAGCTGCACAGCCTTTTGGACGTGGCCAGATGAATCCCAGGCTTGAGCCTGACCAGGGAATGAGGAAGTGTGTCTGGACTGAATGTCGTGCATGTGAGCAAGTCAGGGCTGGCAGCGTGTAGCCAGGTCAGTCTGCGTTGGTCTGATGAACCCGTAGGCTTTGGCGAGGCCCTGATGGACAGGAGCACGTTTCTCTCCTGCTAACCCTGCCCGGAAGTCGGCCTGTCAGGGTGCAGCCACGTGGGGGCCAGGAGGAGCTGGGTTCCAGCTGACTTAGCTAGAGAAAGCTGAGGCAGGGCAGTGGTCCCCTCTCTGGCCAGGCAACCCAGCAACGGGGGCTGCCCCTTCATTGCCAGACTGGGTGCTGCCAGGCCTGCTGCCTGTTGGTGCTTGTGGCGTGGGAAGGTGGGGCCTGCAGCAGAACCCCAGTTTCACCTCCCCAGTGGCTGCTCTTGCCAGGGCTCACCCCCGGGGCCTCATTGCCGAACAGGGGCAGAGCACAGGCACCTCAGGAGGAGTGGCTGAGCCCTGAGCTGCGAGGGGGCGTTCTTCCTAATAGCCTGCCTACCTGTAACCAGGTCTCTTCTGCCTCTTCCAGAACATGGCAGAGAAGTTTCTGGATGGAGAGCTTCCTCTCGATGCCTTCATTGACGTCTACCAGAGCAAGCGGAAATTAGCCCACATGCGACGAGTGAAGGTCGAGAAGCTGCAGGAGCTGGTGCTGAAGGGGCAGAGACTCCCGCAGGCCGCGGCCCCACTGCCGCCCAGGGTTCCTGAGCCTGCGCCTGCTGCCCCTCTGCCCTACCCTGTCCTGGAGGCCAGCGGGCCCCCCTCTGTCGTGCCTCGGCGCATCCCCCCGCCCCCACCCCCAGTGCCTGCTGGACGCTTAGCCACCCCATTTACTGCTGCCATGGGCTCAGGACAGGCCATTCCATACCCAGGATTACAGTGCCCACCCCTACCCCCTCGGGTGGGCCTCCCTCCTCAGCAAGGATTCTCTGCACAATTTGTGTCGCCGTACCCGCCAGCCCTCCCCCAGAGACCCCCTCCTCGGCTGCCTCCGCACCAGCCAGGCTTCATCCTCCAGTGAGCACCAGCGCCTGTCCTTGCGGGAGACGCCCTCTGCCTGCCTTGCCAGGTTCTGCACATGGAGGCTCTGAGGTCCGACTGCTGGCCCGAGGGCCTGGGTACCCTGGGCCAGTGTGTCCCATCTTTTTTAGAACTGTAGGTCAGTGGTGTAGAAGTAGAGACGCAGGCTTTGTGCACCGAGGCAGTGCGTGTCCAGCCGGAGCCAGGCCGCCCATGCGTCCTGCCGCGTGCGTTCTGGGTGTGATTTCCGAGTACCGTAGTGTTGACCAACTCATGAATTTGGAAGGAAAAAGCCTCCCCCAACTCCCATGTAAAATCTTGGTCCCGATACGCAGCCCTATTTAATGCGCATGGCTAAACTTACCTGTGTGATTTTAAAAGACAGCACTGTGTGTGTCGGTCCACCAGCTGCTATGGCCCTGGTCGAAGGTGGGCCTGTGTCAACCAGCCTAGAGGTCGTGCCCGTGGCCGGCATGAGTTCCAGGCCACTGTCTGGGACACCATCGTCACCACCCCTCCTCCCTGAAACCTGGCTGCTTCTGCTTCCCAGCCACAGGCGGTGTTTGCACTTGGCTGGCTGCTGTTCCGGAGCCCCGGCGTCGGCCCCGGGCGTGAGCAGTGTCAGTGGGACTTGCGCAGCACTGCGACCCCGCTCCTCCGCCTTTTGCCTGGAGCTGGCCCCTGACGGTTTCTGTGAAGAAATGCTCCCCAGTATTTTTACTACATGTGTAATTTTCCTGTTTTATATTGGGAAGGAACTTTTTTGACACACAAGATATTCAGGGAAACTTCTAAAAATGCAAATATTGTTTTGAATAGATCGAAATGCAATTTCCTTTTGTGCAAACAGTACACGGTTACACCTACAGGTGCCCGTACTGTGCCTTAGCTTCTCCTGGTGCCAGGCCTCAGGTGCCTGCAAGGGTGCCAACCATGGCTGCCCTGTGGGCCCACAGGCCAGGCTGGGCCCCCAGCAGCCCTGCATTCCTGTAAGGGCTTGTCCAAGTTCATTGCTTTGTGACAGGTGGGGGAAAAGTCTGGCCACTGTCAACCAGGATACTCTCAGCCAGTATTTTCTGCTTCTGGCTGGCAGGCAGCTGGACCTCGAGGCAGCTGGGCCCAGGGCCTGGTGGTGCTGCAGGTGCTGGGCAGGGCAGAGGAGCGATTTGGAGAACACCCCCTCCCATTGGATTGGCAGCACACACCATCTCTTCCTTCCTCTCTGGGATCTTGTCTACAGGTGCCACGTTTGCAGAGTTCCCAGGGCCCAGCTGGGGAGGGATAGCAGCTCACGTGTTCACGAAGAGACCTGTGTGCTCACTGGAACTACAGCCCCACCCTTAGCCTGTCGCCCATGGCAGGCCGCCAGGGCCTGACCTGTTGCAGTGGGCCAGAGCAAGGCTACCAGCCTTTGTCCTCAGTTCATATCTCCTCCTGGACTTGAACCTACTGTGTTGTGACTGTCCTGTCAGGAAACAGAGCTGTACAGGGTGATTCACTCCTATGCCAGTCAGGAGCCCCCATGTTCTGTGGCTCGGTGAGTGCCGCCGTCCTCCCCTGGATACCTCTGCTGCAGCCCCAATGGGAATGCCCACAGCCTGGCTGCGGGCTCCAGCCAGACGGGCGCTCTGTGTGGGTGTTGTGAAGGGCTGCCAGGTGGCCTCGCCATTGCTGTCCAGGGCCTCGTCGGGCACTGGTTGTAAAGTCATAGACCCTTTTTAATAAATGGAGAATTATTAGTCATAGTCCTGTCACTTCCTCACCTGGGGATGCCTGTGAAGCGTCTGGTTCCAGCGCATCGGTGATCAGCGTCCTGCAGGGATGCTGGCTGAGCCGCTGTTGCTGGAGTTGAAAACAAGTCATGGCAGACGGAAGGTGCTGCCCGTCCAGGGTTCTCAGGGGGACCAGCAGGGCCTTTATCCTCATCAGACGGCAGCGGTGGGCGGAAAACTGCTCGCTCCTGTGGGAGACGAGTCTCGAGCACAGCCGTGCTGCTGGGGCAGGTCACGGATGACCCCAGGCTGGGCTTCCCCTGGCCTCTGCGCATGTGCCAGCTGATGGAAACTACGTAGAACAGTCTGGTTGTCACATGGTAGAATGTCAGTGACTGACGTGTGGCTCTGAGGACTAACTAGCAGGTGCTCCAAGGTACCGCCCACTCCGAGGCCGAGGGAGGTGCTTTTCCCTGAGGCAGTGGGGAGGTACCCTGCCAGCCCTGCGTCCTTTGCAGAGCTGGTATCTGTGCCCTTGAGTGCCCTCTGTCCCTGCCTGAGCCTTCGTACCTGGGCTGCTGCCCCATGAGCTGTGTGCCTGTGCGGGTCACCTCTGGCTGGGCTGCACGCCCGTGCCCTCACATGCCTACCCGCTGTGGAGCTGTGTGCCTGTCTGCCTGCTTCCCCTGGCTGAGCAGTACCCCCGCCCCCAGCGCTGGGCTGCACCAGGGCCTGGTTGCGGGCTGGGCAAGTGCTTTACTGCTGGGCCGCACCGATGTCCTCACGGGCCTGCCTGCCACCCTTGGCTGAGTCTGTCTCCGCTGCTCCCTTGTGTGCCCTCCCCCAGTGAAGGGGTTTGAACAGCTTGTGTAGCTCACCCCCCGCCCCTTGCTCTCCCTGGCCACCGTCCTGTGCCACAGGTGGGAGGAATGGCGGCGACACCATTAGGAAGAGGGAAGCGTGGGAGGAATCGTTTTGCCTTCGAAGACAAGAACTTGGTAGCTCTTCCCCCAGTGGCCGATAGGAAGCCGAGTGTCAAATTTGCAACCCCTCCCCGTGAGGACACGACTTCACGATGGGCTTTGTGACACTGCTCCTCCCCTCCTTTGGCCCTTTTTGCTCATGAGGACCCAGGAGGGACAGCCACTGAGCTGACAGTGGTAGGTAGGCTTCTGATTTCTAGCACAGGACACTTGACTCAGGTTTGATCATCAAGGATGCAAATGTCAGCTCGTTTCCTTGGGTCACTAAGTGTAGTCAGCTGTCATGTCAGTTTTCTAGAGTCATTTGCTTTGAAGTGCTCTGCCCAGGTGAGGTGGCGCAGACCATGGTCCTGTGGATGTCTGTGCTGGAGGCTGAGGCAGGACTGCAGGTAAAGCCAGCCTCAGCAGCTGGTGAGGACCTAAGCAGGTCAGCAAAACTGTCTACATGAAATATTCAAACGGGCGGGCGATGCGGCTCAGTGGTTAAGTGCCCCTGGGTTCCACCCCGGCTACCAAGGTGTTCTGAAGCCCTCCTGTCTTGAAATCAAGGCCCAGGCCTGGGCTCCATCCACAGCCCTCGCGCTGTGGCGATTCACTGAAGTGCTTTCAGCTGGGTCCTGTCCTCCCACTCAGCCTGCCTGGGCACGCAGGCCCTGTGTCCAGGGGCAGGACCTGGGGGAGGCCCAGCTGAGCAACCCACTTTGCTTCCTCTGACCCACACCGTCCTTTTGTCCAGTAGATGCCAGTGATCCTGCAGAGGCTCGGCCCTCAGCCTGCCCTGCGCCGTGTGCTAGGGACCGGTTGGGCAAGGCTGGCTGTGCTTTCCAGAACCCGGATGCTTTGGGCACTAACGAGTGGAAAGGCTGTGGCCGAGGTGGTGGAGGGCAGACCAACGGGAGGCAGCTCCCACCCACACCCAGTCTTGGGATTCGTCCCTTCCCGCCAGTCAGCAGCCACCCTCCCTTGTCCAGACGCAGTTGAAGGGCTAGCCACTGACCCAAGAGACCAGGGGCTCCAGCCTGGGAGTGGTGGTGGCCACCGACTTGACCTCCTGCTTTAGAGGAGAGCTGCACTTTGTGGCAGAACTGGCAGCAGTGCTGCTGAGGTTCCATGTCCCAAGTGCTTTCCTGTCACTACAGCAACCACGGTTGCCCTGTCCAGGGCCTTGAGGGAAAATGAAGAGGCAGACACAGCCCCTCACTGGGGCACTGGTGACAACAGTCAGCATGTTTTATTGCAGTAGAACCTTAACACAAGGGAGCACTAATGCCGGGCAGAGGACCTGGCTCCCCAGACCTGGGCTCTATTCGGCAGCCTTCCCAGAGCACAGGGTGGACGGCGCAGGGACAGGTAGGCCAGGCACTTATCCAGTCCTGCTGCTGGCTCTGCCTCCCACCTAGCCAATCCCTCGGGCTCCAGGAACCCAAGTTCTTCAGATCCACAGGGGCAGGCAAAAGACTAGGGCTCCCACTCTCAGGCTGCCCTTCCCTGAGGTTCCCAGTGGGACTTCCTGATCCCCTAGGAAGTGGGCCAATGGATCCTGGTTTCTGGGCCTTTTCTGGCCAAGTTGGGGGGCCACCATCCTCAGGAGAGCTGGAAACCACCCAGGGTATGTGTTGGGGAGCAGCCAGGTCAGGAGAATGGAAAACTGGAAATGGGAAGGCAGCTGCAGAGCTGAGTTGGGAACCCCAGGAGGAAGGTGGCACCTGGGCCAGGGTGCCTGCAGGAGCAGCCAGCAGCATCTGCCCACTCCTGCCTGGCCTCCCCAGTGCCGGCCTCCTCTTGGGGGCTCCCGTCAGATACTCTAGCACCAGGCCCAGGGAGAAAGGCGTGACACCCCCTGCCCCGCCAGCCACCTTAAGACCTGCTCTGCGTAAGACCACATGGCCCAAGGGTGCCTTGTGACGTGCTCCAGAAGGCCACGGATGTTGTACCCTTGTCCCTGACAGCCAGCAGGGACCCCACCCTTCTGTTCACCTACAGCCTCTGACACCGAGTCCAGAAAGCAGAGAGACCCTGTTCCCAGAGTGCTGACTGTAACTTAGGCTTTACTTGGAATCTTGGAAACGCTCCAGGCATCTCCTGGAGAGGTGCAGCTCAGGCCTGCAGGGTCCTGGCTGCTCTCCACAGTTCCTGCTGCAGGTAGGAGACTTATCTGTGAACCACCCACGTGGCCCACGCTCTTCAGGCTCAGTGGAGGCCAGGGCTTTGGGGACACTGATCTGCGTGATGAGGCAGGAGGCCTGGGCACCAGGGGCTGGGCCCCTGGATGCCTCAGGACAGCCACGCAAGGCTAGGCCCGACCTCCAGCTGCCCTGCTGGACCTCTGCAGAGCCTAGTAGTTCAGGAGTTGAGCCGAGTAGACACCATCCTTTTTGTCCAGCTGCAGGGTCAGAGGAAAGGGGATCAGTGACCAGGCCAGAAGCACGTGGCCACAGCCTGGGCAGCCACCCACCCCAGGCACCTGGTGGTCCTGTCTGGGGGCCACAGTGGGCTTCTGGGCCAGGGGAGGCTTCTTGGTGGCCCCACTTCTGGGGATAGCGCAGGGCCGGTTGGTCTCCTCCTCACTGGGCGTCCCCATCACCCCGGCCAGCACGTAGTGCTGTTTCCGCAGCTCTCCGAGCCGCATGCGCTCTGCCTCCAGCGTCTTCTCCAGCTCCAGGACTCGCACCTGTGCCCCACAGCCACGTCAGCGTTGCCGGCCAGTCCCAGGCGCCTCCCAGAGGTCACACCGCGGCTGCCTACCTGGGTCTCCATCTCCTGCTTCTTCAGCTTGATGAGGGACATGCCAGAGAAATCCATGGTGTCTGTGGCCAGGAGGCAAGGGGCAAGTGTCTGGGCGCCCACTCCTGCCCAGCCCGGAAGCCAGCAGCCCACCCACACCCAGGTGCTCACCCCTGTCCTCAATCTGCTCTTGGCCTGACTTGGTGGAGGCCACCACGCTGGCAGCCCTCTCGTTGACGGTGCGGGAGCACTCCTGCAGGCGGCTCAGGTGCGGGCTGTGCTTGTTGGCCTTGACCTGGGGGGAGGTCAGGCAGGCCTTGGGCTTGCAGCCCTGGGCAGTTGCGCACCCGAGGACCAGGCCCAGCATGGAGGCTGGGCTGTGCGCCTGGGGTGTGGCTCACCTTGGAGGCCGCCACCAGCTGGGCCGTGCTGGCCGCAATCTCGTGGGAGCAGACGATGAGCTCCTCGTATTTGCCCTTGTGCAGTACCACCTTGTCGGCGGACTCCCTGGGGGACAGGGCCAGTGAGGGCGGGGGACATCCTGCTCCGAGACCCTCAGAACCCCACCGACCCCCCAGGCCACTCAGACCCTACCCACCCCACCCGATGACATACACCAGCTGTGTGGCACCCCAGCCTACAGCCTTGGAGGCCGAGATGAGACCTTCAGTCCACCGCGAGTTCTTGGCGTAAAATTCCTGCTGTGTGGCTGCCCCCTAGTGGCAATGAGAAGACAGTGCAGGACAGGCCAGTCAAGGACATCGCAGGTGGGAACAGGTCCCCAGGTCCCCTCACCATAGCCACAGGGCACACCCTGACACCTTCCTGGGGTGGGGTCTCAGCTGAGATGCCAGGGACACTGCGAGGAGGCACACGTCTCATCTGTATATTTCAGGAGTCTCGAGCATGAAGGGGTGAGGGGCCCTGGGGTCTACCCCTCGCTGCCATGCTGTGGGCCCAACCAGCGAGCCTCACCCTGCCGCTCTCCACGATTTCCTTCTGTAGGCTAGTGGACGTCATCACCAGGAGACGGATGGCCTGCCGAGACCAAGATGCCACGTGTGATCCTCAGGGTAGCTGTGAAACAGCCCTCCTGAGTCCCAGCACCCACTCACCTTCATCAGTTCTGTGCAGGAGTTGAGGATCCTGGGGAGAGAACGGGGAGCTTGGTTGGCTGCTGTACACGTGACCCGGGCTGGGCCCAGGCCTTCCTTTCTCAAGACCTAAGCAGCCGAAGGGTGAAGCCTCCTGGAACAGTGGGGGGCTGGGGGCTCACCTCTCATTCACCTCCAGCTTTACCCCTGAGCTCGCATGGCGGGCCTGGTTCATCATGTCCTGCACCAATGACAGAGCTGTGAGCTGGCTGGAGCAGAGCAGCAAGGGGACCCCAGAGACTGCCATCCTGACGGTCGGGAAACCCAGGACCACCTCCTACCCTCAGCTCTGACCTCAGGGACCCCTGAGAGGTGCTGTCTGTCCCCAGTCCAGAGGCTGACTCCAGGAGTACATGAAGCCACACCCACCCAACCCAGGGCCTCCAGCCCCCACAGACTCCTGCAGGAACGGGGGGAGCCTACAGCCCAGTCCTCGCCTCAATCCTCCGCACAGCATCTTCAATGGCTGCAGACGTGGCTGCCATCTCCTTGTCAACCATGGCCCCCAGTTCCTCCTGCCGCACATCCAAGCTCTTGGGCTTCAGCTCCTGGGAGGACAAGTCAGGTGGATTCAATTCCATCAAGCACATAGGCCGGGGCAAAGGTCCAGGGACCACGGGGTTCTGGAGGGGCACAGGCCCTGCCCTGGGTCCTGTGGCTGCAGCTCTGTTCAGGAACACCCACTGAGCACAGCCCAGGGGGAAGGCAGAGCAGCTGGGACCCCACACCCCCACCCAGGGGCTGAGCTGTGCATCTCACCTGTCCCAGCTGGAGGATGCCCTGCAGGGGGTTCCGCACCAGGCTGGGCTGTGCCCTTGGCAGAGCCTGCCGATCCTGCAGCTGCCCCAGGAGCTCCAGAGCCCGGGCTCCACACTCCCTGCACGCGTCAAGCAGGCCTGTGGGGGAGAGGGCTGTGAGCACAGCCTCCACCCAGGACCCCGGTGAAGCCCCTCCCCCTGGTCCAGGCCCAGGCCTGGCTGCAGGCCCACCTTCCCCAACATACTGTGGAGACCCCCGTGGGAGACAAGCTGGGGAGGCAGCCAGACACTGCTGCCGGGAGCCCACTTACGGTCGGCAGGGTCGGTGGGGGCCAGGTGGGAGGTGGCGCCACCGTTGACGATGGTGTCCGCAGCCAGATGGGAGAAGCGGGTCAGGGCTGCCACCAGAGAGGCGGCATCTGTGTAGGTGGACAGGGCTGAGGTCACTGGGTGGGAAGCAACAAGACCCTGGTGCTGGGGAACGTGAGGACAAGCTCAAGATGTGGCCCCAGTGCCCCCAGTTCATGGATGAGGAAAGGAGGGCTCAAGGCGGGGCAGCGAGGGGCAGCGAGGGGCAGCAGGGCAGGACCAAACTTGTAGGGTCCAGGCTCACCTGCCACCCTCTGAGGACACTTGGTAGTCACACCCCAGTGGTGAAGGCTGCCTGCCCACGGGAACCGCGTCCCTGGGGAGTGGGCAGTGCCCTCTGCTCGGCTGCCCGCAGTCCTGAAATCCTCCCTCCCGCCCCTGCCCTGCCTGGCCCAGCTGAGGCCAGAGGCGCTCACCTGTAGGGGAGGCCAGGTACTGGGTGTGGCCCTTCTCCAGGGCACTCACGGAGTCCAGGGCTGCCTGCGCCCTGCTCACCAGGTAGTCTGAAAGCACGAGGAGAACATGAGGCCCCAGCCGCGGTTGGGGAAGGAGGCTCAGTGCGGGAGGCGCCCAGCGCACCTGGGGAGCTGGTGCAGCGCAGGTGCAGGGGGTCGTCCAGCTTGCTCACGGCGTCCCGCAGGGCGCCCTGGGCCTCCGCGGCGGCAGCCCGCAACACTGCGAACTGCTCGTCCAGCAGCCGCTGCCGCAGCCCCTGCTCCTGGGACTCCTGCCGAGGGAGGCGGGGACAGGTGGCCTAGAGGCCCCAGCCCAAGGCCCAGGGATGTGGCCCAGCCCGGGGTCAAGCCACCAGTCGCCCTTCTGCGTCTGGCGGTGGGAAGGGCTGCCCTGTGCTGGGGGCCGGAGAGCCCAGAGAGGCTCCTTTCCCCACAGGGCCGGCTGCTGGCCTGCCAGGCGGTGAGCAGCTCAGCGCAAAACCCAGCCGCAGGCAAAGGGTCTGGCCAGAGGCACGTGGCATGCGCGAGATGCCCGCACCCGCCACCAGGGAAACGAGAACCAACCAGCCGACAGCCCGAGGGAGCTGAAGGGGAAAGCGGGCATCAGGACGCGCCGGGCAGGTAGGGGGACGGGAGCTGGGGCTAGGGGTGTGCCGGCGGAGGTCCCGCGGTGGCGATGGTTGTGGGGAGGCCATACCTTCTCCGCCAGGCGCCCCTGCAGCTCGCCCCTCTCCTGGGAGCCGCGCAGCTGTTCCTGGCCCAGCTCAGCCTCCCTCTCGCGCACCAGGCTCTGGGCCGCCAAGAGCTCGGCCTCCCGCTGCCGCAGGGCCCCGCTCAGAGCGTCCTTCTCCGCGCTCAGCGTGTCCAGCCGGGAGCTCAGCTCCGACCCACTCTGTGGGCACGTGTCCGTGAGTAGGTCCACCCGACTCACCGACCCCGCAGCCACCTCTCCTCTCTGCCCCCAGGAGGGTCAGGGCTGGGTCCTAATTCCATGTATCCCCTGGGGCTGGGTCACAGCAGCATCTGGGACCCACGGAGGGCCCCTGAACCCGGCGACACCCAAGCCGGCCCCGTTCACGGGGAAGAGGCGGCTTCCACCTGGCAGCTGCCCCACGGCACCTGCTCCGTGCGGCTCAGGGCCTCCTGCGCACGCGCCAGCTCTCCGGTCTTGGCCTCCAGTTCCCTCTTGAGCTTTTCCAGCTGGTCGCTCTGCTCCTCCAACTGGGACAGGACAGCGTGTCACTGGGGCAGCGGGGCTCGGGGGATGCAGGCGAGGCCTTGCACGCAGGGGACGTACCTTCATCTCGGACTCCCGCTTCACCTGCTCCATCTGGAAGGCCAGCTGCTCCTTCACCCGCGCCACCTCCTCCTGGCTCTGCTGTGTCACCGTCAGCTGCTTGGCCGTGTCTGCATTCTGCAAGGGCAGGGGACAGGCTCGCTCTGCGGCCCCGGCGGGGCTGCCCGCCCCGGGCGGAGGCAGTGCGCACCTTCCTGAGCAGCTCGGCGTGCGTGTTGATGAGCTCGCTGTGCTTCTCCCTCAGCCTGCTGTAGCGCGCCTCGGTGGCGCTGGCCTTCCCTGCCAGGAGAGGAGTGGCATGAGGCCGGGCGGCAGGGCGGCAGGGCACCTCCCGGCGCCCCCGGCGCCCACGCACTCTCAGCCTCCTCGCGCAGGCCCTGGATCCGCGAGCCCTCCAGCTGCAGCGCCCGCAGCTGGGCCAGCTCGTGCCGGAGCTGCTCGTTGTCCACCAGGGCCTTCTGCTTCTGCTTCCGCTGCTCCTCCAGCTCGGCCTCCAGGGAGTTCACCTGGCCCTTCAGCTGCGAGATGTACCGCTGGGCCTGCGGCACAGGAGGACAGCGTGGGGCCCTGCCCGAGCGCGGCAGGCGGCACCCCGCCCGCGGCCCTCACCTCCAGCTTGATCTTCTCCAGCTCCGCCCGCAGCAGCTCCACCTCCCGCTTCAGGTTCTCGATCTGGAGGTCCCTGGGGACAGAAGTCTTGGGCTCACCCGCGCCCCTGGGGGCGGGCGTCTCCGAGTTTGCAGCCCGCGGAGGCCTCTGCAGCAGAAGCCTCCTGACAGCTCAGGGAGGCCCGGCCCGCCCCGCCCAGCCGTCGCACGTGGGCCTCACCTGTCGTCCTTCAGGGAGCCGTTGGGGGGTCCAAAGGTCTGATCGAAGAGGTCAGCCACCACCTGCCACAGCAGAGCACAGTCACCTGTCCCACACCCGTGCCTCCAGCAGGGTGGGAGGCCAGTCAGCGCCCCGGCTGTGCGCTGGCGGGGCTGGACGAGGGGCGGCAGGGCGCTTACCACGGGCTCCCCAGCAGGGGGCGCAGTGCCGATCTCGATGAGGTTCTCGGGCTCCTCATCCTCGGGGGCCTCCTCGGGGATCACCACCACGGGCTTGATGTGCTCAGCCAGCGCTGAGGCCCGCAGGAAGTTGGGGGGTCCCTGCAGGGGCAGCAGAGGAGAGCTACTCAACAGCCCCGAGGAAGCCCAGTCTCCACTGTCCCCGAGCCAGGTGGGGACAGCCATCTGCCCCGCATCCTTGGAGGACTGGCGGTCAGGGAGGGTGCGGGCACCTCGGGCAGCCGGGGGATCTGGATGAGGCGCTTGAAGTACAGCATGTCGGAGGCTCTGCGGAAGAAGTTCCGGAGGCTGAGGAGAGAGGCGGGCGGGACAGTCACCGAGGGGTCACGGCCTGCATCCCGGCCGAGCCTCGTCCTGCCCGCTGGGTACCTGTGGAACTGCTCGTGGAACCGGTCCCTGTGGCCCTGCAGGGTGTCTGCCGGGAGACCTGGGGACAGCACAGATTTAGGGGCTTCTTCTCCACACACTGCTTTTGGGCGCTGTCCCCTCCCGTGTTCCTCCACGTTCTGGACCGTCAGAGATTAGAGAGCACCCATGACCGGGCCAGGCCTGCCCCGCATAGGAAGGCGTATTGGGAGGTGGGTGAGACCCGGGGAGGCCTGGCTCTGACTTTCTGAGCTAGAGAAGCAGTGAGCTGCAAGCTGTGCCCAGCTTTGGGGTGATGACACACTCGGGGTGAGAATGGTGCGTGCATCCTGAGCTGGCAGTTCTCAGCGGGGTCCCAACACCCCTCTCGAGGGTCAAGGAGGTCAAAACCCTCGGGCTCAGCAAAGGTGCCTTTCTGCTCCTGCTTCCCCAGAGAACGTGGCAGGATGAACTCAGGAGCAGGCGAAGGGCCCTGTCCCTTTTTGAGTCAGGCATTCAGTCGCAAAAGCCTAAAACTAAGCAGGTCACGGTGGCACACGCCAGTAATCCCAGTGATTCAGGATTGCAAGTTCAAGGTCAGACTCAGCAACTTAGTGAGGCCCTAAGCAACTTAGTGAGACCCCGTCTCAGAAAATAAAAAAGGCTCAGGATGTGGCTCAGTGGCAAGTGCCCCTGGGCTCCATCCTCAGTACCAAGCAAAACGAAACTCTACCAAGTCTTTCTCTGCTTTGGAAAACAGTGATTTCCTCTTCTCTTTAAACACGTCATGTGGTGGGTAACAAGCTGACTGTCGCTCTTCCTAGACTAACTCCTCACACTCCTTTCCAACACAGCCAACACCAAAAGACCCGAGGCACACGGACGCCACCCTTGGGGCCGCACAGTCACTCACAGGAGTGCAGCTTGAACATGAGCTTGACCGTGTAGTGGTAGAGGTGGCTACAGTCCTGGATGACCTGGATGAGCGGGGCCAGGCGGCACTGGCCTGAGGACATCTGGGACACAGCAATGGCCGTGTTGAGCTGACGGAAAACTGCACGGGAAGTGGGAGACAAGGCGTGAGAGCTGGCCCGGGACAGCTTGCGTGGACGGCCACATCAGGGGCAGCCCAGGAATGGCAGCCGCTCACATCATCACGCCACCGTGAAGAGGTGGCCATGGCTGTGGGCAGCTGCTGCAGACCACCTGGTTGGGAAGTGGGACTCTACCCCAGGTCTCAGACACCAACGTGCTCCTCACTGCACCCTGTGCCGGTGGCCACCCCTCTCCAAAAGCAAGCCCAAGGTCAAGGTCAAGGTCAATGAGCCCCCTACCCTTGGGCCTCAAACCCATTCTAAATTTTAGAGAAAGGAGCTTCAGACTGTCACCCAGGTCCCTTCCTACAGCTGTGGAGACAGTGATGGGCTCAGGACTCAGCTCTGCAAGCACAAGTGACCCTGGAACCCGACCTCCCGGGGGGCCCTTGACAATCAGGCCCTGGGGGGGGACAAAGACGAACATGAGGCTGCCGGTCCTGGCTGGCATCCTCCCCGGGGCAGAGGAATGACAAAGAGCAGGAAGCGAGCCAGGGTGGGAGGACAGCCAGCTGGCCCCATGCTGGGCACATCTGGCCATTCCAGAATAGCCCTTGGGCCCCTGGGGTTCAGCTCTGGCCTCACTGGGGTGGGGCCAGCTGCAAACCTCTGCAGTGACAGCCAAGAGCCAGGGTGGGCAGGGCCAGGCCTCGCCACGCCGCCCGTGTCTGACAGGCAAGTGCACCTCTGGCCGTGCTCGTGGGATACGTGGCCCTCCATCTGCCGTTTCACACCAACTGGCGTCTGGGTCCTCCCTGACCACAGCAGTCAGACACTCCCGCTCTCCCCACTGCGTGCTCGGCACCCCACAGCCAGCTACCCACTGAGGGCCTTCGGACGTTTGTTTCCCACTGAGGCAGCCGTGGCAGGGGCCCGGTGCCCGAGCAGCAGACTGGCACCTGGCAGCGCCTCGGTGCCCCACCTTTGTGCTTCACCAGGGCCAGGGGTGGGGACCAGCAGGTTCTCTCCACTTCCCTCGTGGGGGCCACTGCTGCCCACATGGGCTTCCTCCCGTGTGCCGAGGCCCGGGCTTAGCGCATGTGTGCCAGGACACAGCCGGTCCCCTAGGCCAGCTGCTCGGTTGGGCCACACGCTGTGAGGTCCCGGGCAGCCTGCCCAGGTGCGGAGGGCTCAGCATCAAGTTGGGACAGACTGCCCACGGGGCTCAGCCAGCCTCAGTCCAGGCCGGGGGTGCGGGGAGGCTGTCTGGCCTCTTCCCAGCTTCCAGTTTTCCCTTAAAAGGTGTCCGCGTCTTGCCCTGCCACGGAGAGCACTGAGTCACCCCAGACGGCTGGAGCTGCCTTCAAACAATCCCCTGGCCCGGGAGGGCGAGCCCGAGATTTCCTGTCCAACGGCTGCCGGTTCCTGGGCTGGGAAACTGACTAAGTTTTAGGGCAGAAAATGGGCAACACAATTCAGGCTCTGTCCGGTGGTGGCGGGGAGAGGGCTGCAGACGCCCCAAGGCCAGGCAGGAACCTAGAAACGGGACTCCCCACGGCCCAAGCCCGGACAACACGATGCCCACACGGGCCCAAGGACAGCGGAGACTGTTCCCTGGACACACCAGAGGGGCTGGGGTCCGGGTGGCAGCGGAGGCTCCTCCACTGTGCTCTGGAGGCACCAGGAGGCCTCACCACCTGTTCCTGGGAGGGGCACAGACCCCCCCAGAGGGGCAGGTGCACTTCAGTAAGTCAGGGGCTGGGGGTGGCTCTCACACACACACACGCACACGCACACGTGCACACACACGCACATGTCAGCACACGCACACGCGCACACACGCACGCACACACATGCACACAGCAGGCTACAGCAGTGTGGTCGCTGGTGTCCTCCCGACTCAGCGGCAGCTCAGACCCTCGTGTGTCCTGGCAGGAGGCTCACCTGACTCGGACAGCTTCAGCTCGCAGTCCATGTAGTCAAACATCTCCACGGTGAGCTGGAAGCTGCAGAGAAGGCGGGCAGGGTCAGGGAGGCTGGGCAAACCCTGTCCCCAAGACCCCGGCGGAACAGGGTGCAACCCCCCACCTGCCTGCACACAGGACAAACCGCTGGAGTCCGAATGACCGCCCAGTAAGCTAGCCCGCTCTCCCGGGAGCAGGACGCTCAACCTCAGGCCACGGGCTCATTCAACACCCTGGCCTGGGGGCAGCGGGCGGGGGCGGGGGTTCCAGGGACACCAGGGCACGAGGCAGGGAGGAGAGGAGCAGGGTCTCAGCCACGCACTCACATGTTGTTAACATCCGTCCCAGCCGCCTTCTCCAACACCTCATCTGTCACCTCCAGGCCGGCAGGAAACTGGGGGTGCTGCACAGAGACCCCACCCTGCAGCCGTGCTGGGCAGCCCACACTCAGGTCCCACCCAGCTCGGGGCAGAGCCGGCTCTGTCCCAGGACTGCTCTAGCTCCCAGGTGGCTGTGGCTACTGTGGCCCAGCAGGCAAAGGCTGGCTGAGGGTTTGGGGTGCTGGAGGGAGCCCACAGGGGAGTCAGGGTGCAGCCAGGCAGGACACAGGTTGGCCACAGGACAAGCTGGGATTAGCCAAGCAGTCCTAGTAGCTCGTGTTGGCCTCCCGGTGAGTGGACAGACCACTTGGGCAGATCCCATCCTCCTTGATGACCCAGGACACCAAAGAGCACAGCCCACAGTCCCTCAGCCCCACGACGTCCAGAGGAAACTACCTTGAGGTGGAAGGAGATCTTGGTCAGCAACAGCTTGGTGTACACGCTCACCAGCTGCCCGTACCGGTCATGCAAGTGCCCCTGCAGGGAACACCCAGGTGACCTGCTGCCCTAAGAACACACCCAGAAAACCCAGGGCCTGGGCAGGCGTGGGGCCAGTCAAGGAATGAGGTGAAGGGACCAGAGCAAGGGCCACCCTCTCCCACTCGGTCACTGGTCCACTCGAGGGCCGCCTGCCGCCCCCCCCCCCCCCTCGAGCTTTCTTTTTCTTCTCCATCTTACTCCTTATCATTCTTGCCAGAGAAACTGGTGAGCAGAGAGCTCTCTGTCCAGGGCAATGGCCAGGTCTGAGTTGGGACAGAGCATTGAAGTGCTGGGGGCGGCGGGGAGGCTCGATCCTGCAGGAGTCTCCTCCCCTCAAGGCCCTGGGCCTGTGTCTGCTCAGGGCACAGTGGACGTTGTTCCCTTTACTTCAAGGGACACGGATAAAACGCAGAGACCTTGACAGGCGATGCCCCAGCTGGAGCCCTCGCCTCCCTCTGGGTCTGCCCCGGGCTGCAGGCTGGCCAAGGTGCTTGGAGAGAGCGCCTGGCCGAGGCCCTCTTCCCGCCTGGCTCCCTAACTCCTGAGGGCCTGGAGCGGACCCGGAGCACAGCTCCCGGGGAACCGTGGGCGGCGTGGATCTCCAACCCCCTCCACACCAGCTGGTCTTGGGGAGCCCTGGGGCCTGTGGCCGTCACATGGGCTCCCTAGCTGCCTCCCTGGGACGCTGGCCTGGGGCTGCCACGCTCTCTGACTTGCAGGGACTAAAGGGCCTGCCTGCTCTGGGGCTGGAGGCCCAGCAGTGACGTGCTGGGAAAGCCCTGCACGTGGCCTTACGTGCACAGTGCGACCTCACATGGACAGGGGACTGTCCTCACTGCCCAGGAGGCCCCCTGCATGCCGGGCAGGCCCGCCTGGACCCCAGGCCCGCACCACACCTACCCACAGGTCTCCGATCTCCCTGATGTTGCTCCGATACCGCTGGCAGTCGTGCAGCACCTGCCGAGGGAAGGGCAAGCTGACCGGCTCCCACCAGGGCAGCAGGCTGGGCCGGGCAGCCCAGAGCTGAGGCCCGACTCTGACGGGCCCCGGCTCCCTGCCCCTCCTGGGGCCAGAGGGCAGGGCCACTACTCACATTGGGGTGCCCGTCTCGGAGGACCTTGTGGAGGACGTGGCAGAACTTCCAGCTGAGGATGGAGCTGCTGGGCAGGGGCAGACCGATGGCGTAGGACCAGAAGGTGAAGGCCCCCTTCTCGTGGTGAGTGCCCAGGATGATACCTGCACAGGTCAAGGTCAAGTGCAAGAGGACAGAGACGGGGGTGCGGGGAGGGCGGCTGGGTAAACGCAGCTGCACTGAGAGGTGGGAGGACTGGGCTGCCCCCACCCTCTGCCCCAGGTAACAAGGGCTAGGGTCTTCAGCAGAGGGGACAAGACAGAGGGCAAGGTCACGGACGTGTGTCCAGACGAACTGCCCCAATTCCCACCACCCGGGTGGGACCATGCGCCCGTCCACCTTCTCCCCAGCCTGGGCAGTGGGCAGGATACGCCGGGCATGCTTCTCCTTCACGGGGGCCTCCTGGTTGTTGATGGCTTTGCTGATGCTGATGGCCTGCAAGGGACAAGGGAGGCAGAGTTCAGAAGCCCACCCACGCCCTGCCTGGAGAGACCACCCGCAAGGGCCGCACAGCGAGGCGGAGGCGAGTGTGGTGACGCTGGAGGGGCCCTCGCTCCTGAGCAGCCCAGGCAGAGCGTCTACAGCAGACAAGGATGACAAAGGCACCCAGTCACCGGGCGCAGGGAGGGGGGACAGAAGCTGGGCTCATGGCCCAGGAGGCGCCTCTGTGGACGAGGCCCCCGGGCCCCAGGGAGGCATGCCTGAGGGCAGGGCCGTGTAGAGCTCCCTGGGCCAAAGGAGGCGTCGTGCCCCCTCGGGAGGCAGGGCCCCGGGCAAGGGCACCACAAAGAAACGGCCTGTCGCCTGTGGGCTGCCTCCCTAGGAACTGTGTCCTGGCTCAGTTCCTGCCACCAAGGGGATGGCCGCTGCAGCCCAGGGGCAGGAGGGAGGCAGGAGGCTCCTCCCGTCTGAGTTTCAGCCTCGCGCTCCAGTCCCCGCTGCCCTGCCCCAGGGCCAGCTCCACCTCCACCCAGCGACGTGCCTCCTGTGAGGGCCCCGAGGCGACTGTCTTTGCAGGAGGCTCAGGGACACCTGGCTTGTGCTGTCACCAACCGTACTTCTTCTGGTGGCAGGTCTGACAGCCTCTGTCCACCTGGCTGTCAGCACTTGTGGGCTGACGGCTGCCCAGCCATGGCCAGCTGGGCCGAGTCAGGGGCCACGCCAGGAGGCTGTCTGGCACCTGCCCGACACGCAGGTGGTCCCTGCCTTGCCCTACGCAGCGGTGACTCGGTCGGCTCAGGGCCTACTGTGGGCAGCTTGCCACCCACTCATCTTGGGGCGCCGTGTCCTCTGTGTACCCAGGGGAGGCCCAGCGGAGCCAAGTGGCCCTTTCTGGTGCATGCGCAGACCTGGGGCCATCCAGGCGGCCCCTGCACACTGCCACCCAGCCAAGCGTGCTGACCCCCTTTTGCACACAGGGCCCATTGTGGTGGCTCACTGGGATGTGGGGGCCTGGGGCTGCAGCCAACCCTGCTGCCTCGCTGTACCAGGGTCCTGAGGACACAGGCTCTGGCTCCCTCATTTGCAAACTGGCCGGCCAGACACGAGGCTGCCCGGCCACCTGTCGTCCTGTTGGCCCAGCCTGGGCCTCTCTGGACTTCTGCTCCTTTGAGGAAGAGCAGTGACCCAGGGGCCATGGTGAAGTTGCTGGAGCCTCTGCGGCTCCATGCCCAGGGGTCATCACTCCCGCAGAGGGGACACTGTCCACAGCAATGGCCATTGGGAGGACCAGGTCTGGCAGCAGCCAGCCTCTGGCAGCGCCCTGAGAGGTGGCTGGAAGGACATTTTCTTGAGGAAGAAAATGAGGCACAGGGTGCCTCTTGTCTGCCCCACTAACGAGGGAAAAGCCGGGGTTCGAAGTCGCGTCCTCAGCAACAGCCACACAGCTCCGGCACCACCCCCAAGTGCAGGGCTCAGGGGGCAGGTGGGCTGCGCCTCCCCAGGCAGCTGGCGAGCGGCTGTGGCTCAGAAGCCAGCAGCGTCCTGGCTCCCGGTGTGTAATCCCAGCCCCAGCTGGGCTGTCACCTGAGCTGGTCCAGTGACGACTGCCACCTGGCCTGGAAGATTCCCAGCAAGAAGGGCGAAGCTGCTCACACGGCCCGCGGCCCCGGAGGACCCAGGGAAGGGCGGCGGGCCTGACCCTGGAGAGCGCCCCTTCACCTGCTGCCCTTCACCCCGACTCCTGCTGCCCACTTGCCGGCCCCCCAACAACAATAGGCTCCTGACGTGCCACCCTCTCCCAGTCTGCCAGGAGCCTTCTGCCCCCCAGCCCTGCAGTGCCCGGCACGTGGGAAACCGCACAAAGCAGGCCAAGGAGGCTGCGGGAGTGCGGCCCCAGGACAGCACCCGGCACAGTGGGTGGCCCCAGGGATGCCTGCTCCCCGCCCTGCCCTCCTGCGGCTCCGGGGAACACAGCCCCCTTGTGTGCGGGCGGGCAGACGTGTGGGGCACCCGGCGCTGTGCAGGAGGCCCAGTGCTCACAGGGGAGGTCGTGGGCACTGCTGGCCATGGGTACTCGCTGCTCCTCTCAGGCAGCAGCCAGGCTGGTCCCAGGAGAGGGCCTGGCCGGCCCCAGCTGACCCCGGCCCCCACCCAAGCCTTCTGTCCTGGACCTTCCTCAGAGGAGTGGCTCAGGGTCACCTGAAGGGGCTTCAGAGTTGGCAGTGCCCTGGGAGCCTCCCTGTGTGACAGCTCTGCTCTGGGGTCAGTCTCCAGGAGGCCTGCCTTCAGCGACACCTGGTTCCCGCTCTGTCACCCGAGGGTGCCTGGAGGATCAGTGTGGCTTTGTGGAGGGAAGGAGGGTGAAGGGAAGCTGGAGGGCCGCTGGCCACCTGTGATTCCCTCAGCCCCCGGGCCAGACAATCCCAGCAGCGCGGACACAGGCAAAGTGGCCAGCGGGTCCATCGCCACGGAGGGAGACGCCACCTGAGCAGACCTCGGGGTCAGCATGGAAGACCCAGAGCTGAGGAGGGTCACAGGGAGGTGGAGAGCGTCTGGTCTTGCTAACAGAATGAGCCAGGCAGCCTGAAAGAGCAGTTTCTACAACTCTGAGTGGCTGGGGCAGGGGGGCACTTGGGGACCCAGGGACAGCGTGTGGCACAACAGCGTCCACAGAGGCAGGAGAGGGTCCCTCTGTCAGGACAGGCACAACGGAGGCGGGCTTTGTGGCAGCTGTAAAGACACTGCTGGGGCCTGGGGAAGAGAGTGGCGAGGGTAGGCAGAGGGGGCAGGTGACCGATCCTGGCCACAGGCCACTGCTGCTGCTCCTGCACTGGACAAGCCAGCAGTGCACACCTGTCCCCGGAGCCCCCCCGGAGCCCTACATCCTCCCCACAACCCCATGCTGGGCGATGGAAGGGTCTGAGCTCCAGGAGGGCCACACACCCTGGACACACCCTGGGAACTGCCGTGTCACCAAGCTCGTGGAGAATGCGCGTGCTGCAGGCCAGCAGGCCAGTCTCAGTGACAGAACGGTAAGATCAACCACATGAGGCCCGTGCTGGGCACTTGGCTGCAAGGGTCTCAGTCCTCACAGGGACCCTAGAAGCAGGTGGATGAGGAGGCTTTGAAGGCTAGTCGCTGCTCAGGGTCACGGTCAACCACGCGGGGGCTGCTCTCAGCCCTTCACGCAGCGACAGGACCCAGCGACCACCCGTGCTCCCTCAGCTAGAAGTTGGGGGGACTCACACTATATCCCTGGCCCTGTGGACTGACCTGGGCACCTGCTAGGTGGCCTCTGGGCTATGTGGCCATGATTATCTCCAGGAGGGAGACCCAGGTCAACACAGACAGGATCCCAGCTTCCATGGTCCACCAACACTAGAGGACGTGGCCTGATTGCCAGTCAGGTCACAGACTGGACTGGGGCTTTATTCATACCACAGATACTAGAGGGTCAGGCCGGGAGGGCAGGTGTGGCCAGGAGGCCCACATTCCTGAGGCTTGACTTGAAGCCTCGCTTTTACCCACCCTGGGATCCCTCGCAGGTGGCTTCTGTCCTGTAGCCAGGCGAGCCTCTCAGAAGGCCTCATCAGGGAGCCTGCGCCCTCAGGATACTCCTGCCCCTGCTTCCAGGATAACCTGTCCTTGTCGGATGGAAAAACCCACTGAGGAGCAGCAGAGGCCCATGGTCAAGGCTGAGGACACCATCCCAACACCAGGCCAGACCCAGCCCACTGGCTCCTGAGAGGCCCATGTCAACACTGGGTCCTGGACTGCAACCCCAGGGGCACCCAGAGGGTGCCCTGTCAGGAGACAGGAGACCCAGGGAGGCAAGGCGCCACTGCCCCAGAGCTGCCCCGCCCAGCACTGGCTCCAGAAAGTCGTGGGTACGGGTGCCTTAGGGAGGCCAGGCAGCAAGAGGGGTTCGCCTGGTACTGCCCACCAGCCGTGGGACCTCTCACAAACCAGAGGGTGACAGAAGTAGGAGAGAGACAGCTCAGGGAGCAGCCTCAGGCTTGGGGCACAGAGGGGGCCCCAGTTCCACAGCTGAGCTCTGGAAGCCTGAGGCCCTTGGGTGGGGATCAGGGCTAAGTGGACTCTTGAGTCCACAGAGCTCAGCACAAGGAGAACTGGGGACTCAGGGAAGTGCCGCCATCCTCCCCAGAAGCCCACAGAACAGGAAGAGTGGCTTTTCTCACCCAGCCCCTCCCTTGCCGGGGGCAGCACCCTGAAGCCTCAGGGCCCTGGCCTGCATGCTCCCCGCCCACTGGGAGCCCCACTTCACGCTTCCCCTGCCCTGCTGTTATCTTCCCTGGTAGTGAGGCCAGAAAAGAAAACCCTCAGGTCTCTCACACAGTGAATGTGCACGAAGCTCCGGCGGGAGCAGCTCAGCAGCACCTCACTGGACAAACAAGTGTGAGGCCTGTGCTCCATCTAGCACTGCAGAGCAGCAGCAGGAAGGTACACAAAGCTTGCCCGAAGCACTGTGCCAGAGTGGGTGCAGTGGCCACGCCTGCAATCCCAGCGACTCAGGAGGCTAGGGCAGGAGGATGATAAGTTTGAGGCCAGCCTCAGCAACCTGGCAAGACCCTGTCTCAAAAAAATAAAAAAAGGACTTGGGATGCAGTTCAGCGGTAGAGCACCCAAGTTCAATCCCTAGTACCACCAAAAAAAAAAAATAAATATTTAAGAAATAATACAACACCGTGTCCAGTGCCTGCCTCTGTCCCTCGAATGGTGAGCCAGTGCCCACTTCAGCCTCTTCCCACCATGAGCTCTGAGCATCAGCAATCCCTTGGGACCTTCCCTCAAGACCCCCTAGAGCCACCATTCCATGGTCTTGTTTAAGTTCATCCGGAGTGCCTGTCACCTGAAGGAACCTGTCAGTTACACTCTGTCCCCGTCTCTAACCCGAACTAAGAAGGGTGGCCCTCTGCACCCACGAGTTCTGTTCCCGCAGGTTCAACCGACTGGCAGGATGGGCACTTTGTGGGGGACAATGCCTGTGCGGACTCCTTCCTTGGCAGTTTCGTGACCACCACGGGTGACAGCTATTTATATTCACGCTGCGTCAGGGGCGGAGCCCAGGACCTGAAGCACGCAGGAGGGTGTGGGGCGCGCACACAGGAGGGTGAAGGCGCACATGCAGGGGGTGAGAGCGCGCACGCAGGAGGGTGTGGC
This sequence comes from Sciurus carolinensis, assembly GCF_902686445.1. NCBI lineage: Eukaryota > Metazoa > Chordata > Mammalia > Rodentia > Sciuridae > Sciurus > Sciurus carolinensis. The sequence goes on along the minus strand of NC_062220.1, from coordinate 147,545,911 downwards.
GCACACGGAAGGGCGAGAGCGCGCACGCAGGAGGGTGTGGCACACACGCAGGAGGGCGAAGGCGCGCACGCAGGAGAGCAAGAGCGCGCGCGCAGGAGGGCGAGAGCGCGCACGCAGCGCTCCAGCACTCACACCGGCAGCTTGCACCTTCGGGGGTCCTGGAACCAGCCCCCGAGAGCCGAGGGTGGCTGCACCTCCGAGGCCCTAACCGACGCCTGGAGTCGCAAGGTCCTCTCGGGAGAAGGCGAGTGGGCCACTCGGACGCCCAGGGACACTTGCAGGCGGCCTCTTTCTCCGGCTGTCACTTCACCACTAGTGGATAGTAAAGTAGCCATCAAGCCATTTCTATTTTTAAAACCGGCCTGCGATGAATCAGACTTAAGCTCCTTGGCCGTTATCACGAGGCCGCACAGCGCACTTGGCCGGGACAAAAACGTCCTTCAGAGAGCGCCGAGCGGCGCTGGCAGAGCCGCGTCAGTTCGCCCTGCACTCTCAAAGGGTGGCTTGAGGGACAGAAAGCGCCCATTCAGGCGCCGGGGCCACCTCAAAGGCCATTGATGACCGCAAACACAGGGTTTCTGTGGCCGAGGCTGCGAGGATGGGCCGCGTGCGTGCAGCCAGGAGAGGCCGGACACCTCGCAGACAGGAAGTCCACGCGAGACGGGCCCTGCCGCTCGGCCCGCTCTCCTCCCCGCCACCTCCTCTGTTCAGGAAGCCGCGCTGGGCAGAGGACAGAGAGCCCTGTGGGGAGAACCCGTGCTCTGGACACTGACAACAAATTCACAGCCCAACCCATGGCCACCTCCGCTCTGGGCTTTGTAGGGTGACACGTGGGGGCAGGAAGACGGCCCTGAGTCACGCCTCCGCTGTGCTGGCTCCGGAATGGACAGGAGCCCGTTGGGCGGTTCCATTCCCGGGGCACTGGTGACATCACCGCAGACCTGTCTGTCCCACAAGCCAGGGGACTGAGTCACTCACTCCGAGGCAGACACACCTACTGCAGCTTGGCGCCGTGTTTATTTTATCAGAAGGAAAAACAGTCCCACCGGAACCAACTCTTCCCCAGCAGCTCAGAATCCCCAGCGTGGCCCCACTGGCCTTCCAGGCTTCGACAAGGACAGCATCAAAGATGGGACACGTGGGCCCAGAGCCCTGCCCCCGTGCAGAGGCACTTGCTGAGCAGGGCCCAGGGCCAGGCATATTGTCCTCGCCTGAGGATCTCAGGGTGCAGTGGACGGTGTGCCTCTGAACAGCTGCCGGCCCTGGGGGCAAACTCCCCAGCCTCACATCTGTCCACTTCTCCCGGATCTGCTGGATGGCTGTGGTGTGACAGGGACATGGGGACACAGCATGCATCATGCACCAGGACTAGGAAGGTGCAGGAAGGCTGGGGGGGGGGGCAGCTTCTCAAACAAGGTGATATTTGAGTCAGCACTGAAATAAATACGGGGTCACAGGCAGAGGAGGGGCACGGCCAACTGGCACAGCACAGCTGGCACCGGCAGCACCAGGCTGGCTGAGCAGCTCAGGTGAGCCAGCTGGGTCTCCCTGTCCCTCAGCCAAGCAGGCCTAGACTCAACCTGAGGGTTGCCACTCAGCGCTGTGGGACTGAGCGGCGGGATCAAGTGGCCGGCTGGGCTTCATTCACAAGGGCTCAGGGCAGCTGGCTGAACATGGGCCTCAAGGCCAGGTCAGGGCAGAGCCTCGGCCACACTCTTGCCCCCGTTCGGAAGGGGGCGGTTCTGCAGGAGTTCCAGGCTGCCCTCGCCCCACCCTGCCTGTGGACAGTCCACCTGAGTCTGGGCCTCTCCTGGACAGCACCAGAGGGGCGCCCAGCTCCTGGCAGGGGCAGCCGTTCCCCACCTCTGCTCCTCTCCAGCCCTGGCTCCACGGCCAAGCTCAGGGCACTGGGAGGCGCTTCCTGCCTCCTCCGGCCCTCTCTGGTTCTGCACCATGCGAAGGTGACTGCACTCCTGCAGCCAGGCAGGTGCTCGTCTGCCGGTCCACAGCCCCTCACTGGGTCCTAGAGCTATCCCTATTTTGCAGGTGAGGAAACAGGTCCAGGGCATGAAGTATAGGGCCAGGCCTGACCCCGGCTCCTAACTGCAGGCGTGTACCATAGCTCATGTCCCTCTGGTGGCAGAGAGTGGGGCACAAGAATGATTTTTACCCTCCCACGGGATACCCAAGAGAGCAGAACCAGGATGACAGATGCAGAGTCTGTGGGCCTCACCAGTGTGTCCTGGGGGAAGGAAGGGGTCAAGTGTAGGCAGCTCTGCCCCCACTTGACCAGCAGGTGGCTCAGGTGACACCCAGGCAGGGCCAGGTGGCCTCTAGCAGTCCAGGAGTCTGGTCACACTTCAGGGGTTCGTGTGGGGTTGGGGGCGGCCTCCCAGGCTGGGGTGAGCCCCGCCTGCCTCTGTTCAAGTGCCATTGCCTGGGGAACGGTGGGGAGGAGTCGGCCTGCTGCCTCCTGAGAGGTGGCGTGGGGCTCAGTCAGTCCTGTGGCAGTGGCCAGAAGCAGCGGGGGGCATCCTGGCCATTCACCACAGGGTGAGAATTCTTCCCAAACTCGGGGTCGAGGACCTATTTCTATTATTATACACATTTACATGAGGGCCGGACAGGGGCTAGTGACCTAGAGGTCAGAGGGGTGGCCAGCAGTGCAGGGCACAGGGACCAGGGGTCTAAATGAAACCCCACAATTGGGAATCACTTTCAAGCAGAAAGTGATTCAGGACCAGCCCAGGCACCTGTCTGTGCCCTTGAGACTCCCCAGGAACACGGGCGCGGAAAGCTCAGAGCTTCAGTGCCTGCACCCCACTGCCCTGGGAGGCCCTGACACTGGCATTTTTAAAAGCTCCCCAGGTGCTTCTGGACTTGCAAGTCTAAAAGTGGCCACTGGCCAGGTGTCACTATTGGGCACTCCAAAGGTGGAGTCCAGACGAGCAGAAGCTGCAAGTGTCCCATACACACCAGACTTCGGAGATTCCGTGGGAGAGCAGAACGCACGCCCCGGTGTTCAGGACTCACGCACTGGGCCAGGCACATCACTGGCCTCCATTTACTTTTTCCAGAGGCCACTGACCACCTAAACTCATACCTGTGGCTCTTCCACTGTTTCTCCTGGGAGGCATCTGCGGCCGGGCCAGCCGTCCTCAGTTGTCAATAAATGTTAATCTTTATAAGATCTGGGTCCTGCAGGACTGCAGAGGAGGTGTCGCTGCCCTGGAAGGTGACCTATGAACCGCTTCCCAGAGCCACTCCTCCTGGCAGCCCCTCCCCAGGGCCCCCTCACCTCATGCCTGGGCAGCTTTCTCTGCGGTTAGTGCCAACTCGCTGCTCTGGCCTTGTGAGCAGTGGCCAGGCGGCCCTGCGCTGGGACCTAAAGGGTTTCTCTCATCCTAACCTGACAGGAAGAGGCTCTGCGTCCACATCCTGTGGGGTAAACTGTGGTCCAGAGATGCAAATAGGCCTGCAGGTGAAGGAGGAAGCAGGACTCCACAATTAGCACGTCCCAGGCCTATCTGCTGGGTCCTCGGGGGTGCCATGCTTCAAAGATGGCTGTCCTTCACAGCGGAGGCCTGCAACCTGTCTCAGGTAGAAAATGTTTTCAGGACGGGGGTGGGGGGGGTAGGGAGAACAATGGCTAGCTTTTTCCTGAGCCCCTACTATGTGCTAGGTGCTGCACCACATCCTTTTCATGTAGCATGTATCCGTTCCCGATGGTTGCTATAACAAATTGCTAAACATTTTGTGGCTTAAAACATCACCAATATGTCATCTTACTGTTCTGGAGGTCAGAAGTTTGGAAAGGGTCTCACAGGACAAAGAGCAAGGTGTCAGAAGGGCTGCTTTCCTTTCTGGAGGTTCTGGGGGATAGGAACACCATTTCCTTGCCTTTCCAGCTTGTGTGTGGCACCCGTGTTCCTTGGTTGCTGGCTCCTTCCTCCACCTGCAAAGCCACCCCTGGCTGGGGGAGTCATGTTCTGACCTCTTCTCCTGCCTCCTTTGTCTACATTAATAGACCCTTGTGATTGCATTGGGCCCACCTGGTAACCCAGGATAATCTCCCCATCCTAAGGTCAGCTGTTGGGCAACTTGGTTTCATCTACAACCTGAATTCCCTTTACCAAGTAATGTGACACATTCACTGGTTTGGGGAATTAAGATGTGGACATCTCCAGGGGCCATCGCTCAGCCTGTGGCAGTGTCTCTCATACCTTACTGTGAGGTCAATGGAGTCATCCCTGTTTTCGAGGAAACAGATTCAGGAATGAAGCAACGCACCCAGGGAACAGGCCAGAAATCAGGTCTACCTGTCTATAAGAGTGTTCCACGAAGTCACGCCATCTTGTTAATGGTGCAGGCAATCTCTGCATTCAGAATACAGGTGTGCTGTAATCTGTAGTATCCTTTTTTTTGTGGGGGGAGGGATTCTAGGAATTGAATCCAGGGGTGCTGGATCACAAGGTAATTCTATTTCTAAATTTTTAGGAAATTATATACTTATTGGCAACATTGGGGACTGAACTCGGGCACTTCACCCCAGCTATGCCCCCAGTCCTTTTCAGTTTCTACAGGGCCTCGCTAAGTTGCTGAAGCGGACCTGGAACGTGTGATCCTCCTGCCTCAGTCTCCTGAGTTACTGGGATTACAGGTGAGAGCTTCAGTCCCGGTTCTATTCTGCAGTATTCTGTATTCAGAATACGAGAAGCAGTCAATAAAATTTTGTCCTTTCATTTTGAAAGGGAGTATTTATCACCAAAGGCACTCGGACACTCCACGGAATCATAATGTGCTTACATGGTGCCAGAGCCACAAGCACCGTTGGCCAGAGAAACCACGACCACCTCCCTCAACACTCCTGAGAGCTAAACACACAGACCTGTGTAGAACAGGGTGTGTCCCGTCCAGAAAACAAACATGGAAGCATTTCTCTTCCTCCTGACCAGGAGCCCAAGAGCTGAGAGATCAGGCTGGTAGCTGGTGAGGACTTAAATTCTAAGCCAGCCGGCAGCGCAGGCACTGAAGCCAATGTCAAGACAGGCAGCATGCTCCAAAAGGAAGCTGGTCCCAGCATTGGATGTACTATTTTCTGTCCCAAAGGAGACACAGAAGCAGCAACCTCAGCTCTCCAGGCCCTTTCCACCAAGGGGCCTGGCTGGCAGCGCACTAGATATTTCTGGGAACAGTCTAATTAAATATTAACCACTTACAAAACCTCATTTTTACATCCCTCCATAAGTCACAGTGAAGACAGGCAAACTCATACGGGGGACCTCAATGCCATCTGTGCCCAAAAAGGGTGGGGGGCTGGAGAGGATGAGTCCTCTGAGATTCACCCATTACAAAGTTCTTCATTTAAAGTAACTCTTTCAGTTCCTCAAAGACCCAAAGAGCAAAATGAAACAAAATAATCTGCCTTCTGTTTATAGACCAGCCACCAAACTATGTGGTTCTATGTCAGAGACTATCTCTGACCATCAGGAAGGGTGCCCTTATCATTTAAGAGTAAGACCAAGGAACACAGCCCTTTAAATCTCATCTCCTCCACCTCCTTAAAAGACAAGAAATCTGGGCTGGGGATATAGCTCAGTTGGTAGAGTGCTTGCCTTGCAAGCATAAGGCCCTGGGTTCAAATCCCCAGCACTGCAAAAAAAAAAAAAAAAAAAAAAAAAAAAAGACAGGCAGGCAGGCAATCTTAAAAAAAAAAAAAAAAAAAATTCAGTGAATAAACCAAGTTCCTCACATCAGATTCTCTCTGCCAGTTAAGTGTTTCTTCCTATGTTCTGTAAGTCCTGACACAATTAATTATGCATTAATGACTTTAAATTAAATGCCACATTTGTTTTTATGAGAAGCTTTCCAGGCTGGACCAGATGACGATGATGACAAGGACAAATTAATCATTTGCAATCAAGCTGGTGCCTGCTCTTGGCATGCCGGACCCCCATCGGGAGGTTTTACTATCACTTTTATTGTCATTCACAAGCACAAAGGTTAGCAGGGCTCCCTGAGTTTTCTCTTATGTCAAGAGGAAAGCTGTTGTAGTGCTGACCTGTTTTGAAAGGAACCGCAGAAGTCTCTGCTCTTGGCTCTGGCAGGAGGGAAGGAACTTGCTCAGGGCAGCCACAAATGCAAATATCAGCGACCTGATTCAGACCAAGGTAGGGGTGGTACTTTTGGCTTCCTTTATTTCTTAAGTAAAAATTTTCAGCCATTTCAGTCTTGGTTGGCTTATTTTGGCAAAGGAGCAAGTTTGCCCCAGGCATCAGAACACCTCACAGTTTGTAAAATAGAAGCGGAACAGCACACCAGACACACAACGCCTCCATCGTGGGCCCTCGGCACCAACAATGTACAAATACACACCCGCGCCATTATTTAATTTCCCAGCACCTTCCCAGGATGAGCCTCCCGGGAAGGGAAGCGCGCGTGGGTGCGCAGGAAGCCGGCCGGGGAAGTTTCCGTCTGTCGGCGCCGGGTGGACCCCGGGGGTGGCCGCCTGTTTATGCGGGGCCCGGAGCGGGCAAACGAGTCCGGCGACATTCGTGAAACTTCACCCGGCAGATAATAAGCCACTGTGCGGCCCTGGACACGGCTCGCGAGAAAAGGAAGCAGAGAGTTTCCTCCGAGGAAACGCATGGCTTCCCCAGGTGGGGCATCTGTTCGCAGCCGGGGAGGAGGGGGAGGAGCAGCAGGAGCCGGGCCGGGGCCGCACCTGGGCCCGGGCCCCCCGCCCCTCCCCACCTTGACCCAAGGCTCCCCCGCCACCCTGACCCAGGGCCAGCTCCGCCCCAGCCCCTCGTTCCCCGCCACCCTGACCCAGGACCACCTCCGCCCCAGCCTCTCGCTCCGGCCACCTCGATCCAGGGCCAGCTCCGCCCCAGCCCCTCGTTCTCCGCCACCTCGATCCAGGACCACCTCCGCCCCAGCCCCTTGCTCCGGCCACCTCGATCCAGGTCCACCTCCGCCCCAGCCCCTCGCTCCCGCCACCTCGATCCAGGACCACCTCCGCCCCAGCCCCTCGCTCCGGCCACCTCGATCCAGGGCCAGCTCCGCCCCGGCCCCTCGCTCCGGCCACCTTGATCCAGGGCCAGCTCCGCCCCGGCTCCTCGTTCCCCGCCACCTCGATCCAGGGCCAGCTCCGCCCCAACCCCTCGCTCCCGCCACCTCGTTCCGAGCCACCTCCGACCCCGGCCCCGCGCTCCCGACCTCCTGGGCCCTCGTCCGCCTCCCCGCCCCAGCGTCCGCGAGCGCGCCGCGGCTTCCGGTTCACCTGCGCCGGCGCTCGGGCCGCGGAGCTCGGCGCGCCGCGCGGACACAGGCCGCCCGCCCGCCCGCCCGGGCCCCGCCGCCCGCGCTCGCCTGGGTCTTGTCGAACTGCTCGCGCTCGGCCTCCAGGCTGTGGCCCGGCCTGCGGCTCAGCACCCGCGCGGGCACGTTCTTGATGCTGTTCATGCTGCCGCCGCCCGCTCCCCGGCCCGGCTCCGCAGACTGAGGCGCCCCGCGCCGCCCGAGCCTAGGCACAGCGAGGCCGCCGCACCGCGCGGGGAGGAGCCGCCGCCGCCCCGCCCCCGGGCTCGCCCCCGGACGCCCCGCCCCGTGCCCCGCCCCGGGACTCCAGGCACGCCCGCCCCTGCACCCCTAAACTCCAGGCACGCCCACCCCTGCACCCCCAGACTCCAGGCACGCCGGCCCCTGCACCCCGATCCCCGGGAGGCCCGGCACGCCGGTCCCTGCATCCCCGGACTATAGGAACACCCTTCCCTGCAGCCGGGGACGCCGGGGACTCCCGGCACGCCCCGCCCCCTGCATCTCTTTCCCCTTGGGACTCCTGGCACGCCTGCCTCTGCACCCGAGTCCCCTGGGACTCCGGCACGCCCCACCCCCAGCATCTCTTTTCCCCCGGGCCTCCTGCACCCCAGCCCTGCCGGACTCCTGGCCCCTGGACATTCAGACCCCCGCAGGACACCCGGCATGCCTTGATGCCCTGCTTCCTAACTCAGCAGGACCAAACGTCGCCCAGCCCTGCCTAACCTCTAGACCCGTCCCAAATCCAATCACAAAATTCCCGCTCTTGCTCCTGGGCGTGGGGGCACAGTCCATTCTCTTCCTGCCCCATTCCTGAACTCACCAAGTTCTGTTACAACTGGCCAGGGCAAATCGAGCCTCCGTGAGTCTGGTCAAAGGCAGCACAACCAGAATAATGCTTCGCCTCCATGGTCTTACATAACATGTAAAACGCACACAGTTCCGCTCCCCTTCCTGTGCATCTCTAACAAGTGCAGCTGTTACTCTCGCAGGGCGTGGGGTGGGTCCAGAGCCCCCGGAGCAGTCCGTGTGAGGACGACAAAGCAGCGCAGGGAAGATGCCAAGGTTGCTATTTACTAAAGTAAAAAACGTAAATGAAATCCTAGAGTTCTCCCCAAGTGTAACTCAGGTGGCTCCTTTGTTTCCGCTGTTCTTAGCTTCTCTACCAGAAGGCAGATGTGAGGTCATCCCATAAGGAAACTAATAGGTCCCCTGTAAGAGGGGAAATGCTGCCTTTCAAAGTCTGACGGTTGTCCGCCCCCATCAGACTGAAGCTGAGGACAGGGACCCTTTCTGCACCCTCTTCAGTTCCTCACTGTCCCACTCAAGAGGGGCCAACCTCCAACATGTGAAAGTTGCACTGGATAAGGCTCTCCTCTCTCCACGAAAGAGAGATTAATTATCTACTTCCAATCACTGAAAAGCTTCTTTACCAGCATAACTAGAATAACAAGAGCTGATATTTATTGCATGCTTATTTGCCAGGACTGGGGCTAAACCGTTTACCTGTATCATCTCAGCTTTAATCCTCAGCAACTGAATCAAAGCCCACAACTAAGGGGCTTGTTTGCTCTGTGCCAGCTGTTTCTCAGACTCCTTTTCCCACATGGGACAAAAGCAATTATCTGTAACCTTCAAAGGTGGACAAGAGGCCACCACCCCTCTGGGTCTAGAACTTCTGCCAAAGTGATTTAACGTTAGCAGCCATCTAGCATTCTTATAAATACAGAGCTTATTAGTGTGCTCAGCATTTGGTCAGCAGTATCTCATTTAATCTTCTTTAAAGTTCTGGTGGTATTTTTAGACAAAGAAACAGGCTCAGAGGTTAAGAAGGAACCCAAGTTCAGCACACTAAATGGTGCACACAGGATGTAGACCCAGATTGGCCTGAGTTCAAAGTCAGTGCTCTCTGGCAACTCTGGCATTTACTACGTGCAAACAGGGCAAGCCCATGGCCCTGCAGCAGTGGCCAGCGACTCTTACAAGGACACTGCCATGGCTTGCTTTTTGGGACCCCAGAGCACTTTGTTAGTACACCTCTCATGAGTTACAATTTATCTGATGAGACTTTAAGTTACTGGAGGGCAGGGTCCCCTGTCTGGCTGGTGCTATTCTCTCAGAACCCAGCAAGGGCCCTGGCGCAGGCAGAGGTTTGTGTATGGGTGTGAACTGAGCCATCAAGCGGGACACTGCAAGCCACGTTCCTGGAAGACAAGGGTACAAACTGCCCCCTTCTTAAGTGCCAAGCTTCATCTTCCAGAACATCTTCAGAACTGATTCCTCATGCCATTCTGGTGTATCTTGAGGACTGTTTCATTCTCCCCGCAAGATATTACAAATACAATGCATTTGGGCTGTAAATCAGACCCCATTCTAGGGAAAATCAAGACAGAGTCTATGTCCTTTGGGTTACTAAAAGGATGTGTGCCGCAACACCCACGCTGCCTCACTGAGGCGCATGTGTGATCTGGCCCCAGCCTCCTCCAGCTTCATCTTGCACCATCCTGACCCAACACATCTGGAAACACATCACACGTCTTTCCAGCTCAGGGCCTTTGCATGTGCTATTAACTATAGTCTGGAATTATCTCCCTCTTCCTGTTTGCCTGGTTAGCACCTACTCATCTTTTGGCTCTTGGTTCAGATGTCACTTCTTCAGGGAAGACTTCCCTGAACCTCCACCCTGACCTATGTCTGGATTTGGGCACAGTATTTCACAGCACTTAGCAGTCTTCATGACCTAGTATGTGATGTTTTGATTAAGGCCCATCTCCCCTACTAGGATAAAAGCAAGGATTAAGTCTGCTCTGTTCACTCTTGTATATCTAGGGGCCAGCAAAATCCTACTGTGTGCTCAAAATGGCTCTGTTCTTTTGTTGGTTTTCCCAAGCATGCATTGGCTGAGCACCTTCAGAAGTCTTCCTTCACAGGGCTGATCAACAATCCCTGGAGACACCGCCCTGGTTTCTAACCTGCTTCCTAAGTCCTGATGAATGGGTCTGATTTCTTAAGTCTGATGGTGTCTGCTGTTCTCAGCACACAGGGCTGCTGTAAGCCATCATTCTCCCAAGGCTTAGCGTGAGGAACCTTCCTGCAATGTGCCCTAACAGAATCAGCATCATCTGGCTCAAGGGAAATGGCATTGAGCAACTACAAAGCCACCACTCACTACAGGTGTCACCACAGAAGGAGGACCAAAGTCAGGGCCACAGCAGACCCAGGACCCGTAGGCTAGACTAGCATGACCAGGTTTCCACCCTTGGCCTCCTTCCTTGAGGCGGCCAGCCAGCCTCGTTCCATGCTGCCTCAGTTCTGAGCTGTTGGCACCTCTTGGCTAAAATTGTTCTTAGTGTTTATGATCAACTTGATTCAGAACTTCTTTTTTTGAGGTACTTCTATTTCTATTTAAAAATTTGTTCACAAATTCTTTTTCTATGCCAAGATAACTGCTGGCAGGCAAATTAGAGCATAATTCAGTGGTCTCCTCTTAAGATGACATGGTGATCTTAAGAATGATGATGATAACACGCCTGTAAGCCCAGCAACTCAGGAGGCCTGTGCAGGAGGATCGCAAAGTCAAAGCCAGCCTTAACAACTCAGTGAGGCCCTAAGCAACTTAGCAAGACCCTGTCTCAAAATGAAAATAAAAAGGGCTGAGCTGCAGCTAAGTGGTAGAGCACCCCTGGATCAGTCCCCAGTACCAAAAAAAGAATAATGACAAAAAATCTAAAACTTAACCAGGCATGGGGGTAGACGCCTGTAATCCTAGTAACTAGGGAGGCTAAGGCAGGAGGATCTTAAATTCAAGGCCAGCCCCAGCAACTTAGTTGAGACCCTGTCTCAAAGAATAAAAAGGGCTGAGGCTCAATGGTGAAACACTCCTGGGCTCAATCCCTGGTACCAATAACAAACAAACAAACAAACTAAAAAACCAAAAAAACAAAACAAATAAAATATAATTTATCTTGCAACTATTTCATTCATAATATGAGACTATCTCTAACAGAAATTGCTCATGTATTTAAATAACAGGTTGCAACAGATAAATCAATCATTTAAAAATCTGCCATTTTTTAATTGCACGTGAAATAATTTACAACAATATGGTGGGATAAGAATAGGTGAATTCTAGGAGCTAAAAATGCATTTAGTCATAAATATTTTTTATTGTTTTCAAATCCTTGCCAGCATGGTGGTGCATGCCTATAATCTCAGCAACTCGGGAAGGTGAGGCAGGAGGAGACCAGTTTGAGTTTGAGGCCAGTCCTAGCCACTCAGTGAGCCCCTGTCTCAAAAATAAAAGCTTAAAAAAGGCTGGGGATGTAGCTCAATGGTAAAGTGTCCTGAATTCAATCCCCAATACAAAAAAAAAAAAAAAAAAAAAAAATCCTTTAGTTTCCCTAAGTTTTCCAACTTAGCATCTAGTCAGTGTTTCCTTTCTAGCAGGCAGGGTATATGTGATCACAAACCTGTCATACAAGGAAGAAAATTTAACATTTTGATTCTCAGATTGGAAGCCAGCCTATCCAGGGATAGCTTATATTCCCGACTTGGCAAGCGTGGTTTGGAACCAACTACACCTTTCCCAATCTTGCTCTGAACAACTAGCCTGGGGAGAAAGCAAGTATTTACGAAGAATGCGGCCAAACCTCGCCCAATTTCTCTTCTCAGTACCCTAATTAAAAAGGCTAACTGGGGTGGCTCTTCCACTCTCATGAAAATCATCTCTGAAGAAGCACTGAAACCTTTAACAAAGGCGCATTTATCCAGCACAATGGAACTTTGATATCTGTGTTGCTTAAAAAAAAAAATACATTCCCATTCCTGAGGAAATTAACTTGCCAGGTTCTGTTTAAATAACTAACCATCCTTATTTTATTCCTATATAATTTTTAAAAAGAACAGTTTTTTTTTTTAGTATTAAAAATATTTTTTATTGACTGAAGTTGATCAGTTCTCTTGGAAGGGACACAGAGGCACACAATATATTCTTTAAAAAATAAAATTACAAGTTAAAATGGAAGTATTTTAGTCTTTAATATAAAAAAATTCACATGAAATTTGGTCTTCTAGCAAGTTTCTGTTTGAGTTATGGACCCAGACAAGACAGGGCTCAGGGCTCTGATGGTTTAGGACGGATGTACCTCACCTGTCAGCCACCAAGGCAATATTTTCCCCTTTAAAACATTTTATATCATATCATCTCATGTCTGTCAACACAGCAAAGTCCAGAGCTAACACTGTATGAGAAGAGAATACTAATCCTCATACATCTGGAGCTGAGTCTGGTGAGCTCCTGGCTATAATTCCACATCTGCCCAGGGTTTAGGAAAGCAGGTGGTTAGGAGGCATCTACACGCAGGTGCTCTACCTCATCTCCCGCGGGAAGAGTCTCCGGCACCCAGCTGCCGTCTGCACCTTTACAGAGGCCTTTTTCCGTGTTAGCATAATTCCATACTTACATACAATGAGGCCTCACTGCTTACAAATGGAAATATTTCTTGGACATGAAATTGGTTAAATGAAAACAATAGATGTTTAAAAAAATGAACTTTCAGTTTCTGCTCCACTTTGGTGTTAAATGTTGCCTGTGAGGATCACAGTCCTCTCTGGTTCTGAGGTGAAGCCAGATCGGTGTCTGCCTTCTGCCCTCCGTGTAGATGAGAAGTCTGCTGCTGGGGAGGAAACAGAGCAAACAGTCAAAGTGGGCAAGCGCTGGCCGGTGCTGAGGCTGCCAGGGTGGAAGGCACCAACTGCACATCCCGGTTCTGTCAGCCTAAGGTCATGTGACCCATCACAAACACAAACTCCTCACAGGAGGGAGAGGGACGGGGCTGGGGCAGCCCGACCTCCCGCCTTCCCAGCTCCAGCGTGGGCTCTTGTGCTCATGGGGAAGGGATGGGCAATAACTGCCTGTGCTTACTGAACTGAACTCTGAAGGAACTGTGCACCTGAAGTGAAGGTCTGCTAGGGGAGATGCAAACCGAGGAAGTGCTTACTGGGTCTATCCACTTTCTAATGAAGCCTGAAACCCCAGAGACCCTTTCTTTCCAGAGAGCCATCTAGATGAGAGACTGAAATGTTAATTTAGAATCTGATTTTTAAAGTTGGATCTATGTGTTCACTTTCTTAGATTTAAAACCGTATGTACTGAGAACAAGAGCTTTTTGATCTGTATTTCTCTCAAGAGTAACTGACATTTTAATTTGAGTGCATTTAGAAGGTAGTCACAATATAAACAGGCCAAGCCAAAGAGAAAGGATTACTGGTCAAATGAATACATGACCTTGACTCCACATTATCAATGTCCTAAGTTACTTATTAAATGTTAACTGAGATATAAGGTGAGACAAGCAAAGGTGACTTACCCAAGATAACAATAAATACTCGGGTTGACTTAGTTTTCTTCAGTGACTGGCAAAGGTGTTCTTTTGATCTGACTCTTCTGAGACTTCTAAGTTCTAAAAAATAATCCCCAGGTTAGTACCCAGGACAGAGAAACTAGAAAAAAACAAAGACAACATCTGCAAATACAGCAGACATGCATTTAAAAGACCTTAGGAAATCAAAGAAATACAAGCAAGTGTGGGGTCTGCGCACACCTACGATCACGACTCCGCAGGGGCTGAGGCAGGAGGGGCCAAGTTCCAGTCCAGCCTGAGCAACTCAGTGAGACCCCGCCTCAAAATAAAAACAGAAAGGGCTGGCGATGTAGCTCAGTGGTACAGCGCCCCTGGGCTCAACCCTGAAAAAAGGAAATGATCAAACACCGCCATATTCACAGAGACCCGTGGTTCTGCAAGCTTTCCCAGGCTGCCACAAAAAGGTTAAGACCCCGGAAAGACAGGGCTGGAATGCAGCCTGCTGGTAGCAGGAGCCCACGTGGCTTTTCAGGATGAGCTCAGGGCACTCCTGCACGCCTCGCTCGGCCCCGGCTAAGCAGGCCTGGAGCGTGGCCATGCCGCCACTCACCCATTTGCTTCTCTCTTGCTGGACAGCTGGCTGCGGCAGGTCTTTTGCTATTATAAGCAATGCTGCAGTGAAACCTGTACTTATGGCATTTTATGCCCATGTAGGGGTGTCTGTAGGAGAGATCCCCAAAGTGACACTGCTTTGTCAAAGGCTCAGTTCTTCTGTAGCTTTTAGAAAGTCCTGCCATTTCCCTGCCAGGAGGACCCAATCATTTTGAGCTCCCCAGAGATGTCTGAGAAAGCCCGTTTCACAGCTCTGAATCACCACCCTTGTCTTGCGCTACAATGGCAATGCGTCGGTGACACCGGATGCTCAGGAATTTAGCCTGTTTCCTTATCACAAAAATTAAAGAATATTTTTTCAAAATTATTTGCTTTTTCTTTCTGTATCAAGTTCAAAGGCATGGGGCAGGGGGAGTACGTAAACTGTGTTGCCAAGTAGATTTCTACCATTTGAGTTTTGTTTTCCCATCTCAACAATCAGTGTGGAAAATATGTTTGGAGTCAATATTTTTTCCAATTACACCATTTTCTGATTCTACTTGTAGGAGACTTGAGAATTTAGCCCCTTTTCCTCACTGTAAAATGAAAGTCTTGGATTAAATATCTCTTCTGGGTCTTATTAGCTCGAAAATTCTTCTTTTGGTGAGGCAGTGGGAAGGTATTGGGGACAGAACCCAGGGGTACACTCTACCACTGAGCTATACATCCCAGCCCTTTTTATTGTTTATTTTGAAGCAAATTCTTTCTAAGTTGTTGCGGGTCTTGCTAAGTTACCAAGGCTGGCCTCAAACTTACAATTCTCCTGCCTCAGCCTCCTGAGTAGCTGGGATTACAGGCATTTACCACAGAGACTGACTCAAAAATTCTCTTAAGCCAAGTTTGCACCAATTTCAAATAGCTTTAGCATTTTTTTTCAATCTATGTCTAAGGTCACAGTCTTGCCTTTTTTCCTACCATTTCCATTCAAGGTAGTTACCAAGCATCCTCAATAGCATGTAATCAACCACAAATGTACCATGATTTGTATTCTGATGGAAATACACAAACACACACACAGATCCACATTATGAAGACCAAAATGAGGGAGTTCATTTATATCTTAGATAGGAATGTGTTAGTTTTTTGATTACTATAACAAAATACCTGAGATTATCAACCTAAAAAGAGGAAAGGTTTATTTTGGCTCTCAGTTTTGGAAGTTTTGATCCATGATCAGGTGAACACATAGATTTTGGACCTGTGCAAGGTAGCACATCATGGAGGGAGCAAACAGGTCACACCAGTAAGTGAGAAAGAAGAGGACTGAGTCCCAATATCTCCTTCATGGGCATACCCCAATGACCTCACTCCTTTCTACAAGGCCCAGCCTCCTAAAGGATCCACAGCCTCCTAATAGTGCCAAAGACTAGGCACTAAATCTTTAGTACAAAGGCCTTTGGGGGACATTCCAGATGGAAACCATAGCAAACTCTAAAGAAAAGGTTACAAGAAGAGTCTGGAGTCAGAGCTTGAAAGTCAGGTCTGTTTGTAACATTTGCTTTGAAAACATGAATGGATTTCAATGCTGATAAATTAGTGGACAATCTGAGTTAAATATAAAGATTGCATTTATGTACAATTTTGCCCACAAGGAACACTAGGCGAACTGTACCCAGGTGAACTGGGCCATGTGGGACTACACAAGACACATACACACCCTGAAACATATCCTGGCCCATATTGTGAGTCACATGCACATACATCTGTTGCTACAGCTGTCCACCCAACAACTGCCCTGCACCACTTCTTAACAAGCCAATGTGCATGCAGACTCAGTCCCCGCCATACACATACTGCAGCATTTAAGCATTTTATAGCCATTTAACATAAGTAAAACTGCTCACTATTTTGTGACATACCTTGTGTGTGTGTGTGTGTGTGTGTGTGTGTGTGTGTGTATTACTGGGGATCAAATCCTGGGCATAAACACATGCCAGGCAAGTGCTCTAACCCTGAGCTACATCCCCAGCTTTTAATTTTTTTTATTTTTTTAAAGACAGGGTCTCAGTAAGTTGTCCTAGGCTGACCAGGAATTTGTGACCCTCCTGTCTCAGCCCTCAGTCTTTTGAGTAGCACATACATATCTTTTATTTAAATGTCTCTAGAGCTGGGAGAACAGCTCAGTGGTAGAGTATGTGCCTGCGACCCTGGTTTCAATCTCCCCAGCACCACAAAGAAAAGGAGCACGAATTTATTTTTATTTAAATTGACAAAAATTTTATATATATATATATATATATATATATATATATATAGTTGTGATATTCTGAAATATTCATACATTATGGAATGGCCAACCTAATTAACACATCACCTCATGTACTTATCATTTTTTTAAAAGCTACTCTCTTAGCAATTTCAAGTGTACAATACATTGTTATTAAGTATGCTCACCATGCTGTACAATAGATCTTTTGAACTGATTCTTCCTCTGACTGAAAGTTTGTATCCTTTGGCTAACATTTATCCTTTCCTCCTCTGCTCCAGTCCCTGATAACTACCATTTCACCTGCTTCTGCGAGTTTGATCTTTTTATTTGAAAGAATTTTGGGGTACTAGGGATAGAATCCAGGGGTGCTCTGCCACCGGGCTACATTCCAGCCCTTTTAAATTTATTATTTTGAGACAGAGTCTCACCAGCCTGCTGAGGCCGGCTTGGAACTTGCTATTCCCACCTCAGCCTCCCCAGTTTTTAGGATTACAGGCGGAAGTCATTGAGCTGACCAAGTGGATCACATGGAAATCAGACCATGCAGCATTCGTCTTTCTGTGCCTGGCTTATTTCACTTAACACTGCCCCATAGATTAATCCATGTTGTCACAAATGACAGGATTTCCTTCTTCTTCTTTTTTTTTTCTTTTTTTCCTTTTTTTGAGGGACAGGGTCTGGCTATGTTGCCCAGGCTGGTTTTGCATTCCTGGGCTCAAGTGATCTTCCCACCTTGGCGTCCTGCACATCTGGGGACGCGTCTGGCTTGGAGCTTTATGACTCTCTAATTTAGGTTTGTGGAATGAGCATGCTGATTCTAACATGGCCAATATGCTAACTTGTGGACAGCCTCTGTCACATGGAAACTGCTATAGAGCTCTCAGTCCAACGACACCAACTGAAGAGAGCTATGCAAGAAATGCCACCAGAGGGTGTTCTGGGGAACATGGCAAGGACACCAGCTCTCACTACTTCTATTCAACATTCATATGAAAGTTCTAGCCAGAGCTGTAAGAAATCAGGTATACAGGCTGGGGAAAAAATAACATTTTTTTTTCTTTTTTATTCTTTTTTATTGTACTGGGAATTGAACCCAGGGGTGCTTTTCCACTGAGCTACATCCTTAGTCCTTTCTATTTTTTTTTAATTTGAGAAGATCTCACTAAGTTGCTGAGGATCTTGCTAAAGTGCCGAGGCTGGCCTTAAACCTGCAATCCTCCTGCCTCAGCCTTCCTAGTTGTCTTTAAACTCACAAATGACATGCTTGTCTATTAGAAAATATAGAATACATGAATTCAGCAAAGTTGCAATTTACAGTTATTTATATCAATAAATTTGAAAATATTTAAAATAAATTCTCAAACCTTAAAACACTATGTATTATAGCCTCAATGAACAAAATATTAGGAGAGAAATTTAACAAAAGATATACAAGGGAGAAAGGTACACTCATACATTGCTGGTGGGATTGCAACCACTTTGGAAAGCAGTATAGAGATTCCTAAGAAAACCTGGAATGGAACCACCATTTGACCCAGCTATCCCACTCCCCGGTTTATACCCAAAGGACTTAAAATCAGCATATTATAGTAAGGCAGTCACATCAATGTTTATAGCAGCTCAATTCACAATAGCTAAACTATGGAACCAACCTAGAAGCTCTTCAACAGATGAATGGATAAATAAAATGTGGTACATATACACAATGGAATATTACTCAGCCTTAAAGAAGAATGAAATTATGGCATTTGCAGGTAAATGGATGGAACTACAGAATATCATGCTAAGTGAAATAAGCCAATCCACAAAATCTAAAGGCTGAATATTTTCTCTGATAAGTGGATGCTGATCCATAGTGGGGGGTGGGTAGGGAAGAATGAAGGAACTTTGGATTATGCAAGGGGAATGAGGGGAAGGATGGAGCAGTGGGGATGGGAAGGACAGTAGAATGAGACATTATTATGCTATATACATGTATGAAAAACATTTTTTTAAAGATATACAAGATCCCTACAATGAGAACTATAAAATATGGTAAGAGAAATGAAGGAAAACATAAATAGATGGAGATAAGTACATGAGAAGATGTTTATCATTAGCCTACAAATGCAAATTAAATTGCAGTAAGATGCCACTTCATATTTCCAGAACAGTTAAGATCAAATACACTGGTGAGGACATGGAGCATCTACAACACTTCTACACAATTAGCAGAAGTACAAAATGGTAGAACTAGAAGGAAAAACAATTTGGTAATTTATTAAGAAGTTAAATGCACACCTTTTTTTTTTTTTTTTTTTTTTTGGGGTGCTGGGGATTGAACCCAGGGCCTTGTGCTTACAAGGCAAGCACTCTACCGACTGAGCTATCTCCCCAGTCCCTACACCTATTCTTTAAAAAAAATTTTTTTTAGTTGTTGATGGACCTTTTTTTTAATTTATTTTTTATGAGGTGTTGAGAATTGAACCCAGTGCCTCACACATGCTAGGCAAGCGCTCTACCACTGAGCTACGGCCCCAGCCCAAATGTACACCTATTCTTTGGTTCTTTTTATTTTTTGGGTATTGAGGATTGAACCAGGGATACTTTACCACTGAGCTGCATCTCACCCCTTTTTATTTTTTATTTTGACACAGGGTCTTGCCACAGGGCTGAGGGTGGCCTCCAACTTGCAACCCTCCTGCCTCAGGTGCACGAGCGCCTGGATGACAGGTGTGCACCACCAGGCCCAGCTAATGTACATCTACTGCATAACCAGCAACCCTACTTCTTGGTATTAACCCTAAAAAAGGAAAACATACATACGTGAAAACATTGGCATGAAGGTGTAGACAGCAGCTTTACTCATAAAAGCTCCAAATGGGAAACAAATGTCCCATCAAGAAGAAAAGACATCTGTGGAAGAGTCACGTGATGGAATACTACTACGCAGCAATAAAGAGGAATGGAGTGCTGATACACAACAGGACTGAAGCTCAGTCCACTGGAAAAGCTAGAGAGTGCACATGCTGTACAACTGTACTTTCATAACCTTTTCTGGAATAGGCAAAACTGGTCTCTCATAATAGAATCGGATCAGAAACTGACTGTGTGGTGAGGAAGAATTCACTTTGACAAGCACAAAGGACCTCTCAGGTGATGGAAATGCTGTGTGTCTTGACTGGAATACTGGTTGCATGGGTGGATATGAATTTGTCCAGACTGATCAAATCAGTTTTTTGGTTTTTTTTTTATACTGGAGATTGAACTCAGGGGCACTTGACCACCAAGCCACATCCCCAGTCCTATTTTGTATTTTATTTAGAGATAGGGTCTCACTGAGTTGCTGAGCACCTCACTTTTTGCTAAGGCTGGCTTTGAACTTGCCATCTTCCTGCCTCAGCCTCCTTGGTTGCTGGATGACAGGTGTGCGCCATGTGCCCAGCTCAAACCAGTTTTTTATATCAGTGTTTATTAAAGTACAAAATAGTCATTAAAGACATTCTTAATAAAATGTCTTCATTTTATTGTATGAAGTTATACTCCAATAAGGTTCTTTTTTCTTTCTTTTCAGTGCTGGGGATAGAAACCAGGGTGTCAAGCACACTAGGTACACACTCCACCCCTCAGCTGCACCCCAGCCAGGGTGAGTACAAAAGCCTTTGGTGTTCTTCCAGACCTGCTTTGTTTATTTTGGTTTGGGGTCAGAGATACAAAAGAATTTAACTCAATGACTTTTAAGTATCTTTAAATTGCACACAGCACATCCAAGTAAGGCACCTTGAATCTTAAAGCATCAGCTCTAAGCTCATATTTTACAGTGAGGACCCTGGGCAACTATCCTGATTTCAAGTCCAGCATTCTTTTCACTGTTTATGTTGATGCTATAAAATCTACAGAGCAACTTACATCATTGCTATTGAATTATTACTGTGCTCAGAATCAGCAGTTAAGGTTAACGTGTGAAGTGGACGTGGTGGCACATGCCTGCAATTCTGGAGACTCAGGAGGCTAAGGTGAAAGGATCACAAGTTTGAGGCCAGTCTCAGCAACTAAAGCCGTAAGTGACTTAGTGAAACCCTATCTCAAAATAAAAAACTAAAAGGGCTGGGAATATAACTCAGTGGTGGAGGGTGTCTGGGTTCCAGCCCCAGTACCAAAAAAAAAAAAAAAAAAAAAAAGATTACCGTGTCATTCTTCCTGTAAGAATGACAGATTTAGAAAATGATTATTTTGAAATTCTCAATGAAGTAATGTGTTCTAAATAATAATCATCCATGAATGTTAAAATCATTAAGTGAATTTCAGGGAAACTTGAGAATATTCAAACTCAGGCTGACAAACTCCTAAACATACCCATCAAGCATAACAACTTTTATGGGACAACCAGATATTAGGACCCTACTGATGTGACAGAACAGGAAGCAGGTAGAACTAATGCCAAAATTTAAAAAACTCCAAACCCCAAATTGATCAAGAGTCTCACTGAGTTGCTAGTCTAAATGTCAGTTTTCAGGAATTACAGACAGAGGAAAGTGTTAACTCAAAGATAGAGTCAGTGAGATCCCAAATGTGGGTAACTCTCCAGGAAAAATGACCCTATGTTTCTTCCACACATGAATGGCTTTAAAAAACTGAAGATGGGGTTGGGAGTATAGCTCAGCGCTATAGAGCATGCTTATTAGCATGTGCAAGGCCTTGGGCTCATTCCTCAGAACGAAAGAAATAAAAAATAAAAAAGATGGAGGAAAAGGAAGAGGGAGAAAGAAGAGAAAGAAGGAAGGAAGAGGAGGAAGGGAAAAATGGGAGAGAGACTTTATGGGACCTATTCAAATGTGAAGTATGGATCCTGGTTGAATATGTATTTGAACAAAGAAAAAGGCATTTTTAAGACAAATGGGGAAAACTTAAGAGAGTTCAGTCATTAGATGCTATTAAGGATATATTGTTTGTTCTGTTGAGCGTAATAATCTTATGGTTGTTTCTAAAAAGTCCATATCTGATAGAGACACACTACGAAGTATTTATCAGTGAAATGATACATATTGTCTTGGATTTGCTCTAAAACACTTCAGAAGAAAACATGTTTGGATGGGGACTAAAACAAAAATGGCAGAAAGTTAATGACTGTTAAAAGTGAGTGACTGTTATTATTCTTTTTGTGTGCATTTGAAATTTTTGTGTATTCAAAAATTGAAATTTTATGTTTTTAAAAATCCCCAAGAATTTGGGTTGGGGCTGGAGCTCAGTGGTAGAGTGTGTGGCTGGCACCGGGTTTCATCTGCAGCACCACACACATGACAACTATTCCCAAGCATTCACGTGCCTCAGAAAGAGGCAGAGGCAGTTTGGATGAAGCGACATTGGAGTCTGACTTTCTCTTTGGAGCGAGCTGCCACCTCCCTCCCTCAGACACACAAAGGAACTTCCACCCCAAGTGGACTGCCTCCTGTGACCGCGCACTCCAGGACTTGCTGGAGAGTCAGATCCCACCCGCATAGCCATAAGAAAAGGAAACGCACACTTCTGGCACTGCTGTCTGGATTCTCACAGCTGATGGGCAACAGCGTGCTCAGCTCCAGATCGGTGACCATCTGCCGAGACTCTGCCAGCAACCGCTGAAGCTTACTTGTAGGTGAAAAGTCTTCCTGGAAGGATCAACAGTTTGAGCATTCATAAAATTGAGAAATATTGTTAAGTGTTTATTTTACAAATACAACTTTTAGGCAAAATTGTAGCTGTTAATATTTGATTTTAGATATTGCAAAGCAAAGACACCATTAGAATAATCAAAATTCCTTTTATTTCTTAGAACCTACTCAGTTAAATAATGTGACATTAACAGAATTTGTTACAATGAAGTAATATCCATTTGACAGAAGAATCCTAACCACTGTTTAGCTTTCCTAAATAAACTTTTGAAGCCAAAATTAGCAGATCCAAATATTTGCATATGGGGACTTCAACACTAAGGGCCTGTAAGTTTTTAGGACATATAGATGTGCTTTCGCTTATTCTTGTTACTGTTCAATTTAGGGAGCTGGGGAGCTGGCTCAGTGGTAGAGACTGGCCTACCAACATAGGCTCTCAGTTCCATCCTCAACACCACAAAAATAATAAAATAAACAAAAAGACACAAAATGGCATCATATAACGTTTACGTATGTACTTTTATGTAGCTAAAGTATAAAAACAGTGTGTAATCAACTTCAGAATGGTGGTTAACTGGGAGGGCCTAGGGAAAATGGCAGGTGGGATTCACACTTTATTTCCTCATAATGAAAAATAAAGCAAATGCCCCAAAATGTAAACATTTGGTAAAGCCTAATGTAGGTGCACAATTGCTGGTTATACTGTATTCTTCTTCTTTTTTTAGTACTGAGGATTTAGCCCAAGGGGTGCTTCATCACTGAGCTACATCCCCAGTATCCTCCCTCTTTCTTTTTTAAATTTTAAGACAGGACCTCACTAAGTTGCTTAGGCCTTGCTAAGATGCTGGGGCTGACTTCAAACCTGCAATTCTCCTGCCCCAGTCTCCCAAGTCACTGGGATTACAGGTGTGCACCACAGTGCCCAGTTATATTCTTCATTTTTCTAATGCTTAAAATATTTATTTGCTAGGCATAGTGGCATACACCTGTAATCCCAGTGGCTTCGGAAGTTAAAGCGGGAGAATCCCAAGTTCAAAGCTAGCCTCAGCAACTTAGCAAGACTGTCTCAAAATTAAAAAAAATAATAATAATAAAAAAAATAAGGTTGGGGATGTGGCTGACTGGTTAAGCATCCCTGGGCTAAATCCCCAGTACACACACACACACATACACACACACACACACAATTTTTTTTCATTGTAAAGGGCTGTCTCCAAGGATCCTTAGAACAACCATACGAGCAAAAGGCTTCATACCTTTCAAGGGGGCTGCTGTTTGTATATATTGTACAAATATTTACTAATTAAAAGTAAAAGCAGGGCTGGGCTTGTAGCTCAGTTGGTACAGCGTTTGCCTGGCAACGTGTGAGGCACTGGGTTTGATCCCCAGTACCATGTAAAATTAAATAAATAAAATAAAGGCACTGTGACCCTCTACAACTAAATAAAAAATATACTTTTAAAAGAAGAAATAAAAATAAAAGCAGAGTGTGAGAGCACACACCAATAGTCCCAGCTATTCAAGAGGCAAAAAGATCACAGTTTTTTTGATTCTTCGGACTGAACCCAGGGACACTTTACCACTGAGCCACATCTCCAGTCCTTTTTATTTTTTATTTTGTCTTTCTAAGTTGCTGAAGATCTCACTGAGTTACTGAGGCTGGCCTCAAACTTGCAATGTGGCCAGCCCAGGCAACTTAGACCCTGTTTCAAAAATAAAAACTAAAGCCAGGAGTGGTAGTACACACCTGTAATCCTGCAACTCAGGAGGCTGAGGCAGGAGGATAACAAGTTTGAGGCCTCAGCAACTTAGCATGACCCTCAGCAACTTATCAAGACCCTGTCTCAAAATTTAAAAAGCGCCAGTTATGGTGGCACACGCCTATAATCCCAGTGGCTTGGGAGGATGAGGCAGGAGAATCGCAAATTCAAAGTCAGCCTCAGCAACTTAGCGAGGCCCTAAGTAACTCAGTGAGGCCCTGTCTCTAAATAAAATACAAAAATAGGACTGTGGATGTGCCTTAGTGGTTAAGTGTCCCTGAGTTCAACCCTCAGTACCAAAAATAAATAAATTTTTAAAAATAAAATAATAAGTACTAGGGATGTAACTCAGGGGTAAAGGGCCTCTGGTTCAATCCACAGTACTAAAAAAATTAAAATAAAATAAATAAATTCAAAAGGGCTGGGGATATGGCTCAGTGGTAGCATGTTGCCTAGTATATGCACAAAGCCCTGGGTTCAATTCCCAGTTCTGCAAACAAACAAAAAACAACACAACAAAATTAATCTGGACATGGTAGCACACACCTGTAATCTAAGGGACTCAGGAGACTGAGGCAGGAGGATCAAGTTTGAGAGGTCATTCAGGGAAAACTTAACATGACCAGGTATCTTAAAAAAAAAAAATAAAGAAAGAAAGGCAGGCTAGGGGTGGGTAGCTCAGTGGTAGAGTATCCCAGGGTTTAATCCCCATTACCACACACAAAACATTGATATACCTACATATTTATGTATCAGACACCTGAAAGGCCCAAGGGGCACCTTGTCTAATGCTGACTGATGTTTAAAGAAAACAGTGATAACTTAGACTTTGATTAATCACATAATCCAGAGAAAACATTGATATGTGGGATCCAGTCCTGTATAAAGCCCATTAATATAAAAATAATTGAGCCTGTAATCCCAGTGACTCTGCAGATGGAGGCAGGAGAATCACAAATTCAAGGCTAGCCTCAGCAGCTTAGTGAGGCCCTGTCTCAAAATAAAAAATTTAAAGGGCTGGAGATGTAACTCAGTAATATAGTGCTCCTTGGTTCTAACCCTAGTAACACACACACACACACACACACACACACACACACACACATACACACACACACATACAAAGCTGTAAAAACTGAGCAGATACAATAGGTCCTGGGTGGGCCTGAAACTATTTCTCGTAAGTTCTCAGGTAATAATGTTTCTAATTTGAAGAACATTTGAAGAACAAAAATTCCTACTCTCAACAACTCCATTTTCCTTTTTTTCCCCTTCCTCCATGCTGTGTAAAAAATCATAATAGGGAAATGAAATCTTTGCAAAATTAAATTTACTGAATCAAAGCTTATTTTTCCTGTTCATTATCTGAAATCAGACCATAAACCCATTTTAATTATCTTTTTAAAAAGGAGAAAGACCTTTTACTTAAATAGCTTCTAATTGAGAAAAAGTATCCATCCTGCTGTAGTTTCTGAATCTTCACAGTACAGATGCTGGGAGACAACACACACGACCAGAGTCAGTAGGAAAGCCTAATTTTTGTGCTCTAATATCATCCACAGCCTCATGCTAACTTTCTCGTTAGTGGAATGGAAGAGTGGAGATTTAAATTTGCCATTCTGGTTTCCTGGGAACTCATCAGGGTTAGATGTTTTCTTTTTCTTTCTTTCTTTCTTTTTTTTTTTTTTTTACATTTTTTCCCCCAAAGTTTTACTGAGGTAAAATGGAAGTACAATAAAATACACATATTTGAAGTATACAAATTGATCAGTTTTGACATGTATGCAACCAATACAATCAATATTAAAAGCATTTCCATTACTTATTTTTAATTTGAAATCATGCAAACTGTGTTTCAACATGATTTACTACACTAGAAATCAATCAATTTAAGATATATAGAACCCCACCCCCACATGTCAACTATTTCAAAATTAAATGGCACACTTATCTCAGAGGTCAAGGAAGAAAGCACAAGAAAAATAAATGAAAAGTGCTTTGAACTAAGTGATAATAAAAGCTTAATATATCAGGCTCTCTGGGATGAAAACAGTATTCAGATGAACATTTATAACAACATACTTGTATCAGAAGAAGCTAAAATAACAATCAAATTACTTTCAAATTATGTAGTAGGAAGGAAAAAAGTAAAAGTAGAAGCAGAACTATATGAAGTAGAGAAGAAACAATACAACTAAAATTTGATAAAAATCAAACAAGTCAAATCAAGAAAAAAGTACAAACACAAAATTAGTATCAATGGAAAGGGAACTATTAAAATAACCCTACAGATGCTAAAAACAAATTAAGGTAATATTACAATTGCATGCCAACATTCATGATAGATTACATAACATGGTCTATCTTAGAGAAGGATCCGTGTGCTGCTGAGAAGAAAGTATATTCAGTCATTGATGGATGAAACACTCTATGTGTCTGTTAAGTCTAAATTATCAATTGCATTTTTTACTTCTATAGCTTCTTTATTTAGTTTTTGTTTGGAGGATCTATCCAGTGGTGAGAGAGGCATGTTAAAGTGGCCCAGCATTGGGCTGGGATTATGGCTCAGTGGTAGACTGCCTGCCTAGCACATGTGAGGCACTGGGTTTGATCCTCAGCATCACATAAAAATAAAAAAACAAAGCAAAGGTATTGTGCCCATCTACAACTAAAAATATTTTTTAAAAAAGTCACCCAGTATTATTGCGTTGTGTTCTATTTGATTCTTGAAATTGAATAGGGTTTATTTGATATACATAGATGATCCATTGTTTGGGGCATAAATATTTAGGATTGTTATGTCTTGTTGATGTATAATTCCCTTAAGCAGCATGAAATGGCCTTCTTTGTCCCTCCTGATTAACTTTGGCTTAAAGTCCACTTTATCTGACATGAGGATGGAAACCCCTGCTTGTTCACATGATCCATGTGAGTGACATGTTTTTTCCCAGCCTTTCACCTTCAGTCTGTGGATGTCTTTGCCTATGAGCTGAGTTGGATGTCTTCTTATATAGTAAAGTCCTATTTATTATACGTTCATCTGTATGCACATCTCTGCAGAGAGATGTCAATAAATAAGGACACTAATATGTTACCTTGTGTCTCTGGTGACTCTGCTTTTGGCAGGGGTTGTATTTGGAGGAAGTAGTGGCTGAGGACAAGCAGATGGGTGATATTTTCTGGGCATATTTTCTGTATTGCTGTTGGTTTTTATAAAACAATGAACATATATCAACTTGCCAAAAAAAAAAAAAAAAGCAATACAATTTTTCTTCAAAGAATTTTACAAAAAGAAACTTAAAGTTCTATAACTTGAAAAACTGAGGAATGGCCAAAATTATGTAATAGTACTACAGAAAAACTAAAGCATGTTGGATAGAAATCTTGAGTAAACTAAGAGTTACTAAGCAAAACACAAACCTTTTTGCTGGATGACGCTGCATCTTTGTTGGTTAACAAACCCTTGGATGAATTACTTTTATCAGGAGGGGCCTCTGTCTCATCCTCTTTTAGGGCAGATTTTGAAGAACTCAAACAGTGGGAATGCTGGATGGCAATTAGCTCACTGTGATAATAAAACCAAACAGAAACAGATTATCTTAAAGCAGTACCATACATGTATCATACTTAAAAGTATCTCAAGAAGACAAAACATGTTTTTTAAATGAAGAAGCTTTGAGGATAATATTGGAAATGAATGCATTGTTTGCAAATAAGAATAAAAACAATATTTGTATTTAAGGTAACTATAGAATAGGAAATTTCCCTCCCCCCCACAAAATAAATGCAAAGAGGGTGTGCTTAAGCACGCCACAGGCACCAAATTCACTCTCCTGACATGATAGGAAAGAAGGCAGATTATAGTCCTAGGGATAGGATTATCCAAAGGGAGGGGAAAAATTAATGCAGAGTAAGGTTAAACGTGTGGAAATGTTAGGTTTCTGGTTTGAGAGGCCAATGGCTGTGTAAAGCCTCTGTGAAGGTGGAACGGCACCACAGCGGCTCCCAAAGCTCCCACAGTCACTGGGTCTTAGGGAACACAGGGAAGAGCAGGTGCCCATGGCCTCTGTCTCCACAGGCAAACCTCTTCTTGTCAAATGGAATGGGGGCATAAATGTGAATATTTTACTTAGATAATAAAGTGGACATACAAGCTCTTGTAATCTAGGGAAAAACGGGAAAACACAATTATCTTTCCTACTTAGTTGCGTATCTGTCATGTGATGTCTTGGCATGTGCCTCCACTGGCAGGGCAAGCAGTTACCTCAGTTACAGTAAGTCAGTCAGGTCAAAAGGGCCTTGGAAGGAAAGGTGATTCTGAATTTGTTTTACACATACAGTTTAACATATAAATTATATTTTCATATGCCCCTCTATGCTCTCAAAACTATCCAATGCAAGCTTTCCCCTTAACATCAATGTTCTTGTTTAGTAGTGACAAACAGGACATTGTGCCCTACTGATTACTTGCAGTCATCCAAAGATCTTTAAAAACCAAATATGACTAGATGACATTTAATGCAACAACCAAGTTAGAAAAGATATTTTTGCAAATGGCAGAATATGATTTTTAAAGGACTGAAGCTTCTAAAAGGGTCAATACTCCAAATAACGTAAGTACCAGAAAGAAATTTTAAAATGAAAGTCAATACAATAATTCAAATAAGACTCTCAATATAGAAACATCATCCTTTCTGTATTTTAAGATCTAAGCGCTATGCTTTGTTAAAAATAGCTGACATTATTACAGTGCCACTCAACCACAAGATTCAGCAAATCTAACAATAAGATGAACCTGAATAATTCAGCCTCTGCTAATATCTAATCCATTTCATCTCTAAAAACCTAGTAACTTTTACCAGTTTATTAAATACAAATATTCTCTTATATGATAAAAAAAAATGGGGAGAACCATAAAGTTGAAAACAGACATTAACTGGGTCCCAAGGAGAAGCAGTTGGATATGGAATATACCAAGTCACCCTGGATAAGGGCAAAAAAAATATTTTGATATGGGGTCCAAATAATGCAGTATGGACACAAAAGGATCAGCTTGTCGATTCCAAATAGATCCTGGGGTGAGGAATGCTCCAGAGCAGCATTCCACTCTGCACAGTGACCCGCCCACCTGTGTTTTAATAAAACATATCTGCCCAACTCATAACAACTGGTTTTGTTTGAGCCAAGCATCTGCCTCAGGAGTCGTCCTCACTGAAATCTAAGACAGCCTTTGCCCCATCAAGCACTCTGCTGTGGTGAAGGGTAAACGGTCTGTCTTAGGTTTCTTTTGCAAACACTGCTTTTGGTTTAGCAGAAGGCACGGGGTGGCTACTGGGGCCCTTGGTATTTCCACAGCCTGGCACACGCGCTGCGTACTGGCACGCAGATGTGGATCACTAACCTTGCCGAGGAGTTGTACTTTGTTGCACTGACGCTTCCTGAACAAGTGCACACAGATTTGTGGCGAACGATTCTTTGCATTTTAGAAGGCTTGAAGATGCTCATCCACTCCACGTCAGACATGTGGCCTGGGGCTTCGATTATGAAGTTACTTGGGTGGCAGCACTTGGACTCCCACAGGCCGCTGTCAGTCTGACAGCCTTCACTCCTGGGGCAGCATGAGACCTCAGCCCTTTCTGTTGGCTCATGGCAGTCCACATCCAGCTTTTGGAGCGGCTTTGAATCAGAACAGTCGGCCAGGCCCAGGTAAACACTGACATCATGCCACTGCTTTTCATCAGGTAAAGATGCCGAAGTTTCTAAGAACTGCTTCTCTTCATTCTGAAACCTAATTCCACTACATTTTGGTGATGTTGCATGGACCTTGCACATTGTGATTTTGTTTTCAGGTTCACTCTGGATTTTTCCGCCCAGAGACCAAGACTTTTGTTTCTCTATTAAGTCTTTTGTAAACAGAGATGAGAAAGCAATTATACTTTTTTCCCCTGATTCAGTATTAATCTGTAGTTTCTTCCCTTTGCATACCTCACAAGAAATCTTGTCTGGCCTATTTTGCTGAGCCAATGTGTCCTCAAATTTTGGGTCCTTAATTGGTGACTTCTGATTTTTCTCCCTCTTAGCATCGACTTTTGGGTAGTTATTGTCAAGGTCTGACAAACACATGTCTCTGCTATAGTGGCATTACAAAAAAGGAAAGTTATAAAACACTTGATATCATTATTCTAAGTATTTCCCAAATGCCTCATTAGTAGAGCTAAATCCCAGTAATACCCATTGATCTGATCTGCAGAGCCCACCTCCAGCCTGATCTCCTCCAGGAAGCCTTTCTGACCACCAAGCCGCATGCACTTCCCCTTTCCCATTCTTAACTTCTACTGTACTTACTGTCTAAGTGACCAAAAAAATGTCAAGAATACTACCTAAATGTGACAAAACCTTTTGGCATATCTTACTTTAAGGTTTCTCATGTCATATGTATTCAGGTATTCTGATCTGTATTGTTCTGATCCCCTAAAAAATACAATTCTCTCCTTTTAAAATGGCACGTAGGCCATTTTATGCTTTTTAGAAGTAACCTCAACTCACCAAGTACCTCCCAATGGCACTGAAGTGGAAAGAGGAAAAAGCACCAGTATGTCAGGGGATTCTGCCGGCAAGAGAACCCTAAGTGGAACTGGTGTCTACTGGCAGCGGCAGCAGCTGGGGCCACAGAGCAACAGGATAACAACCTCCAGCAAAGGATTCAGAAGGAGAGTGCAATAAGCACCGGAGCACAGCTGGATCTGGTCTCACTGCCGTAGCAATCATTTACACCCCCTTCCTGCAACTACTGACCCCACTACTTTTTCTTCCAGAGAGAGGAGATGCCATCAGTGTCAACCCAATCCAGATCTGAGGAACTTCTCTAATCCCTCTTCCTTTTCACGGCTTCTTGTAACATTTCTGCTTGGAAAAGCAGACTAAATTTAATGGTGGTTTAGTTATTTATATGCCTGCTAAATTAAACCATACTTTATATATTTATACTTTAATTTTACAGAAATTGGTTTCATTCCCACACTGCCTGTTACAAGTTAGGGAATAGGTCTCCTATTACTAAGGCAAACAGGAAAATCAGGCCAAGGGCAGAGATCGCCCTCAGTGCTGACCTCCAACTGCAGATAGCAATGCCATTCTCTGACATTATTTCTTTAAGGTAAGAATCAAGTCCTGTGCATCTTCCTATGTCCTATTCCTGGCCCAGTGCCTAAACACTGTGGGTGCTGAATGAGTAAATAACTGAATGAAGGATTAGATTTCCTCTGGCATATCTTCTACCCAATACAGATCAGGTCTAATTATTTTACTTTTATCAAGTGGCTAAATTAGAATCATGCCTAAAATTTTTAGATGGGTCTCACCAGAACCTAGGACTATAATTACTATTAGCTCGCATATATTTATTTCCTACTACATGAAGAATGGTGGTAGGTCCTGGCCTGTGGTAAACACAAAGAAAATACCAACCCAAAGAAGAAATAAAATCCAAGATCATAGTAATGGCATGTGCTGAGATTACCTGGATGCCAGGGTCTTCGATTCCTCAATCTTTGAGTCATATATCTGTATTAATTCCTGAGAATTCTCCACATTGAAGTTAAGAAACTGCAGATCACTCTGTTGTTTTACATAAATCTGCCATAGATAGTGATAAATCAATATAAAATGTAATAACAGAACTAAATTGAGGCAACGATTTGTCACCTTCAAACCTTGCTACGTTAGATAGTTTGCTGGAGAAATGTGCGTTGCTTGCCTTTACTTTCCCTATGTTCACACTAATACTTGCTAGGGTAGCTGACTTTAAATTACCATAGGCAAGACTTATCTGCTATGCTAAATGTATGTTTAGCATAGTCAGGATTCCAAAAGTGCCAAAGACAAAATTAACAGGCAAACCAACTTCTTAATCTGCTCATGAACATTTCCTTCCTAATAGTGAGAGAAGGAGAGCTGGGCACATACCTGTCTCAAATTATGCAGTTCTGAATTTGTACGTTCTTGCTTTGACTTTGCGATATCCAGTAACTCATCTTTCCTCTTTTCTCTCTCTACTATTTAAGAACAAAAATTATTAAACATTGTTCATCAGCTGTATCAACATAAACTTCTCCATTTCCAACAAGTTAATAACTAGCACTGTTGTTGTATTGTTCCTGAACTTAAAAACTGCAGAATGCCTGACTGGGAAGAGCTTTACTCTGTGATTCTGACTAGATTCTTCATCAAATGGACAATCTCAGAATATATTTCGTGTTAAGTCAAAAAAGAATTCAAGGGGCTGGGGTTCTGGCTCAGTGTCAGAACATGTGCCTAGCACATGCCAGCACCAGGTTCGACACTTAGTACCACATAACAAATAAAATAAGGGCATTCTGTCCATCTACAACTACAAAAATTTTTTTTTTAAAGAATTCGAACTTATGTGTGTTTATCTATGTCTAAAAAAGTCTGAGAGCTAACAAAACGACAAATTATATAGTCATATTGTGTGCATGTACAAGAATGTAATAACCAATGTGTTCTATATAGATTCACCAATACAAATATATTTTTTAAAAAGTCTGAGAGCAAATATGCCAAGGTCATTTTTAGGAGTTGAGGTTGTAGCTACCTACTCAGCATACATGACACCCTGGGCTGAATCCTTTGCATTAAAAAAAAAAAAAAAAAAAAACAAGAGCAATATAGCACATGTGACATGTGTCATCCCAGCTACTCCACAGGCTGAGGCGGGAGGATCACAAATTTGAGGACAACCTCAGCAACTTTTTTGAGACACTGTCTCAAAAAAAAAAAAAAAAAAAAGGTTGGGATGTGGCTCAGTGGTAAAGCACATCTCTGGGTTCAATCCTCAGTACCAA
The DNA here is from genome assembly GCF_902686445.1 of Sciurus carolinensis. Lineage (NCBI taxonomy): Eukaryota > Metazoa > Chordata > Mammalia > Rodentia > Sciuridae > Sciurus > Sciurus carolinensis. The sequence goes on along the minus strand of NC_062220.1, from coordinate 147,513,118 downwards.
AAATTTTTTTTCAATAAAGAGTGGAAGTGATGCCCATGGTGTATCTGACTCTCAGGTGGTCTCAATTCCTACCTCTCATATTAATAGCATCTTGACATATTAGATATATTACCAATGCTTAAAGATACTTATTTTGAATACAGTCTGGCCCCTAAACAAAAGCCAACTACTTTGGGTAATTTTAATTACATTTGAACTTTGCCTTAATCTCTGATTTTAGAAGAACCTACCATTGCCTAAGAGGTAACTCCACCTTAAATATCAACCTTTCTTTAGTCTGGACAGTTTCTACACAGCTGAGTTTAGCTGAGATCAAAGTGGAGGGGGTCCATCTGCGTTCACAAGTTGATCACAGAGCACCAAGAGCTGGCGTGCTCTGCGGACCACTGCCTGAGCAAGCAGCCTGAGAGCGCAGTGAAAAAGGTGCCAGAGCGCTCCTGCCGGCCCTGCCCTCTGACTGGGAGCCTAAGGCAAGTCCTCAAAGAAGCCCCATCTCCACAGCTGTCAGGACCAAGGAAACGATTCTCTTTGCAAACTCCTTATGCAAACAAATGAAGCATGTCTCTCAGCCCATGGGAAGAACTTCATCTTCAACAAAAGGAAAAAAAAATTGAACTTGGAAGTAAAACTGAAAGATATCTTCTGAGTTCAAATAAAATGTGTTAAACCAGGCACAGTGACTCACACCTGTAATTGTAGCTACTTTGGAGGCTGAGGCAGGAAAATTGCAAGTTCCAAGCCAGGCAACTTAGTGAGACACTGTCTCAAAATAAGAACTTTTTAAAAAGGGCTGGGGATGTAGCTGAGGGGTACAGCAGCCCTGTGTCCAATCCCCCGTACCAAAATTTTAAAAAAAAATGTGTTTCACAAAATGTATTACAGTATTATTTAACAAATTCCATACACTTTTCCTAGTGACATGTAATAGGATGCATAAGTAAAGAATGATGTGTCAAAAAGAAAGGAGCCCTGACTGGGGCGGAGGTTCACAGCTGTAGTTCCAGCTACTCTAGAGGACTGCTTGAGCCAAGAGGTTCAAAGCCAACCTGAGCAGTATAATGAGACTTTGTCTCAAAAAAACAAACAAAAAGAGACTGTTAAAATGTCCCATAAACTTTTATTTTTTTCCTTTGATATTTCAGGGCATTTTATTCATAACATTTGTGTAGTACTAAATTCTTTGAGGGCCTAAGGGCCTCTAAGAATTAGTAAAACTCCTGCACACAAATTCTGATCCAGATTCTTCAAATTCAATAGTAAAGCCAGGGATATGCTACATCTTTAGTGACATGCTACATCTTTAGTGACACAAAAAGTAACGTAATTTTGAGCTGGCAATCCGGGAAATAATGGAAATAGTGGCCTCTGGTGGCAGAAAACTGCATTTTCCCCAAAACCTTTTTTTTTTTTGGTGGTACTTAGAATTGAACCCAGGGCCTCCTATATGCTTAGCAAGAGCTCTGTCACTGAACTATAGCCCCAGCCCTTTCTAAAACAATTGTATTTTGAGGCGGGGTCTTGTTTAGTTGTCCGGGCTGGCTTGAAACTTGCAATCCTCCTGCCTCAGTCTCCTGCTGAGCAGCTGTGATTACAGGTGTGCACCACCACACCTGGCTTCCCCCAATCTTTAATCATAGATTAAAATTAAGAATTTCATTGTATTTGAAAAATCGTAAATAAAATAATAATGCCATGTTTCCCCCTGGAGGGGTACTGAGGCTAGGTAAGAGTGTGCCAAAAAGTGTCAATCTAATTTTCACTTGGAACTTTACCTCCAAATCTATCTTATTCCTAATACTACCGAAATGAAAGTCTAAAAAACCTGGGCTGTTAAGGTTGTAAACAAGCTCTGTAAATCAGAGATTCTCAACAGGGAGTGGGAAAGGACAGGCCATCCATCACTAGTGGAAACTCTGGGGCAGTTTGCATGTTTTGCATGGGGCAACGTTACACATGGGAAACTTGCTTATCAAGGAAAATTCTTCAGCATTCTTATTTTAGGGTCATACTGATGCATATGAATATGCATAAACTCAAGAAATACACAAGTATTTTTTCCAACTGCAGTAACTACTAGAGGTAATTAATTTGCAAAATTGGAAAAATACTGAGTTCCTAATTTTTATTGAGAATTTGCAAAATTATAAACATCCTTCTTACCAAACATGGTGGTGCATACCTGTAACCCAGCAATTTGGGAGGTTGAGGCAGGAGGACTGCAAGGATGAAGCCAGCCTCAGCAACTTAGTGAATACCCAGTCTCAAAAAAAAAAAAAAAAAAAAAAAAAAGTGCTGGGAATGTAGCTCCACAGTAAAATGCTTGTCCAGCATGTATGAGGCCCTGCATTACATCCACAGTATAATCAATCAACAGATGGGAAAAACAAATTAGTAATGGATAAGTAAATAAACAAATAAATAAGTGGGCTGGGGATGTAGCCCTGTGGTAAAGCACCCTGGGTTCAATCCCTAGTACCACAAAATAAAATAAACCTCCTCCTTATATCAATACATAAAATTCTTTTCGAATGAACTTTTTTTTCTTTTTTGTTTTTTTGAGACATGATCTTGCTCTTGCTGAGGCTGGTCTCAAAACCACAATCCTCCTGGTTTAGCCTCCTGAGTGCTGGGATTACAGGCTTGCACTACTGCACCTGGCCTAAATGAATTTTAAAGGAATATTATGCTTTCAGTGAGAAGAAGAGTCATAGGCTCAGTATAGATCCTCATTTCACAGAAAAGGGAACAGTTACTTGGAAGCTTAATTACAATTAAAATTCCCTGCCTGGTCCCTCACCAATTCCTCAAAGGGCAGTTAAAAACAAAACAAAACACAAAACCAAACCTGTTTTGAGACAAATGTTTCCATTCAGCTGTCATAGCAGTACAAAGAAAGTTTAGATTACTAACATTGAACTATTCAATCACTTTAATTATTTATTTTTACCAGTAAAAACCAATTCGTTGTGCAGGCAACTTTTCTCTTGCTTAAGGCGAATGATCTCTTCTCGCTGTTCATTATTTTCTGTTGTCTTTTCGGTTAGGTCCTCTTCACAAACAGAAGGGAAAAAAGTCCTCAAATAAATACTGGTTTCCTAGGAAGTTCTGCACTATGAAGAATTCTCATATCCTCAGCACAAACTTCCAATTAATCTGAAAGCCAGATGCCAGCCATTTTCCTGGCAACAACACTGGTCCAAGGCTTTGCTACCTCTTGTCTGGCTGGTCTCCCTGCTCTGGCCTTGCCTCCCCTGCTACAGCCCAGCAGACACACAGCAATCTTGAGAAACAAACTGCATGTCATTTCTCAATAAGAAGTCCTCCTAGTGAACTTGGAAAGAAGTCGAAACCCCTTACTGCAGACTGCACAGTCAGTGTGACCAGGCTGCGTCCCTCCTCCTCGCCCTCTCCCACTTCTTTCCTTTAGCTCCCAGAACATGTATGAAGTAAAAGGAAAAATAAGTTTGACTTTTTGATCTCTGTTCCTGGCAGAGACCTAAAACCCCGGTTATTCTGACTTCTGTCACTGGAAAGCAGCCTTTCTTGACTGCACCAGAGTTTTTGTTAATGAGGTTGCTTAGGAAGGATCCCCAGGTAGTTTCCAGATGGGGCTGGGCACAGCAAGACCGAGGGATTAAGAGAAAAAGGGAAGCAGGCCTGGATACTGAGCTCTATAAAAATTTCTGAACAGGAGATTTGAACTTTGAGGGCATCTGGTTTAGTGAACACATGGAGATATTCGGGTAGCACCTCCAGGGAAGGAATGGGAGCGCCAAGCATGGATCCTGGAGCCACCTCCTCCGCCTGTTGTTCCTGAACTGAACCTTCATAATATACCAGAAATGAAGGTAAAGTGCTTCCCTGAGTTTTATGAGCCATTCTAGAAAACAATCCAACCCAAGGAGATGGTTATAGTCAGTTGGTCAGAAGTACAGGGACCTCCTGGGATTTCTGACTGGTGTCCGAAGTCTGCCTTTAACAATGGGGTCTAAATCATGCGTGGTGGCACACACCTGAAATCCCAACGACTCCGCAGGCTGAGGCTGGAGGAATGCAAATTTGAGGCCAACCTTGGCAACTAAGGGAGACCCTGTCTCAAAATAAAAAATAAAAAAGGAACCAGGGATGTAGCTCAGCAATAGAGTACCCCTCAGTTCAATCCCGCTACCAATATCATAACCGTCATCATCATCATCATCATCATCTGTGGGATCTGACACTAACTCCAGGTAGACGGTGTGGAATTGAACTGAACTGAATTTTTGGACATTCAGTTGGCATTGAAGAAATGGAGAATTTGTTGGTGTTAGACAAAAAAAAAGGAAAAAAAAAAAAAAAAAGAAAGAAAAGAAAAAAGAAAGTTCCAACCTTAAAACCCACCCTGGTGCTTCTGTATTTTTTGTTTCTTCTGCCTGGAAGCGTTTTTTTGTTTTGGTTTTTCAGTACTGGGGATTGAACCCAGGGTACTTTACCACTGAGCTACATCCCCAGTCCTTTTTAAATTTTTTTATTTTGAGACAGGGTCTAAGTTGCTGAGGTAGGCCTAGAACTTGTGATCCTCCTGCCTCAGCCTCCCAAGTCACTGGGATTACACGTGTGCACCACCATGCATGGTCTGCCTGGAAGGTTCTGGCCCAGGTCTTCACATGGGTAGTTCTGCCCACTGTCCAGTTTCAGTTCACATGTTAACTCTTCAAATTTGCCTTCCCAGTCCAATGAGACTAAATGAGTCTATTTCCAACACTCTCTGTTCTAATTCCTAATACCCTACTTTTCTTCTTTTTTAAAGTACTGAATTTATAAAATACTTATAATACATAAATATTGATACAACAGACCTTTTTAAACTTGAATATTTTACCTACATATGTACCGAACATTCAATAAACACTGAATACCTACAATGTATCCCTGAACTATCAACTGTTGATTCAAAGGAGAGGACAGAGTCTATGTCCACTAACACAGGGCTCATAATGATTATAGTCTTAGCAGAAGCTACATATGAAGACAAGATCTATGATATTTACCATAGGTCAAGGTCAAGATTCAGAATGCTGAGTCTTTCAAATTAAATCGTCCAAGATAAAATTTCATAATTTCAGAATTTTTTAGTTGAAAGAAATACAAAAAGTCATTTGTTCAGGAACATGCAGGAATCTCTGCACATCACTCTCTTGCTTGGTACGTCCAGGAAGAGGACCTTGCTGCCTCCTGAGGCACTCCACGCTACAGAGAGGGCTACAGAGAGGCAGAGTGACTGCCACGGTTCTGCTGCTGCTTCTAAGGTGGCCTGTTCCACAGTAGGGTCAGTCCTCTTGTCTAACAAAGTAGCCATTTATAAAATGTGATACTATGGGTACAGATTTAAGACTAAAATGATAGCTCCTCACCAGGGGCAGTGGCGCATGCCTAGGATCCTAGGGACTCAGGAGGCTAAGGTAGGAGGACTACAAGTTCGAGGCCAGCCTCAGCAACTTAGCAAGACCCTGAGCAACTTAGGAAAACCCTGTTTCAAAGTAAAATATAAAAAGGGCTGGGGACATGACTGAATGGTTAAGTGTTCCTGGGTTCAATCCCCAGAGACAAAAAAAAAAAAAAAAAAAAAAAAGATAGCTCCTCAATCAGTTTATTCTGTATCGCCCAACCTGCCCACGGGGAAAGGTCAGAGAGAAGTGGGCCTACCTCCATATCCTTTGTAGATTTAAAGTCTGACACTATCACCTGTTATCACATTAAACCATATATGCTGTATATAGCAAATACATACAAAGGCATTTGACATGCTTTGCCTTCATTTTACTATAAAACTTCAAGAATCAGAAAGAAGTGAATTAACATCACTGTGAGTCATGGGCTCAGTCCTACTTCAGACACCAGTCACCAAGCCACTCTGGCAGACTGTTAGTGGTGACTCCTCATCCCTCCCTGCACATGATTCTGCAAAGCCTCCTGCACAGAGCAGTATATTTCCCCACTACCTGACTTTGGGTTCAGTCACATCATTTATTTTGGCCAACAGAACAAAGCAGAGTGACAGCATGTCAGTTCCAGGACTCAGGTTCTGCTGGAGTGTTAAGTTTTGCCTTCACTGTGGGAAGAAATGCCCCAGACGAGCTTCGTAAGAGTTCTAGTCCAATCAAGCCCAGTAAATCCCACTTCCAGCTCTGAGTTTCATAACTGCCAGGACCATGCTGCTGAGACACTGTCTGTTATGAGCCACTGTCTGGTACAGCCACCTAAACTATGGCAGGAGTTTTTTAAAAATATAATACATTATGCAGTTTACCCCAATCTATTATTTATCTTGTAACAAAAATTGCAACATAATTCTATGTAAATGAAACAGACATTTCATATTAGAACCCAAAGCCAGAAACAGTCCCATTCACATATAAGATTAAGGGAATCCAAATAAAGAAATACATTCCCAACATAATATATTACCATCTTAAACTTGCGTCTCTTCCTTACCTCTTAGTTTATTGACTTCAATCTTAAGTGTCTTCAGTTTCTGCTTATAATCTTGCTTTTCTTTCACAATACAATTCTCCACCATCTTAGCATCACGTAAAGCATGTTCTAACAATTTAAATTTACCCGAACAATCTGCAATGTGATTGACTGCCTCAATAATATCTTTGTCCTAAAAACCAAGTTGAAAACTGTTAAGCTAGATTTTAAAATTCCAACTAATCAGTAAGAAAAAAATTACACTTATTCAGACCTCCTGGTGCAGCAGGTTTCTTTCTAAGCACTTTTCAGTCACCTCACTGATCTTCGCCTTGACTTTATGAGGTAGGTGCTATTATTGCTGAGTGATGGAGGAATCAACAAGCTCATAAAGGTCTTGTTACTAGGCCATGGCTGCACAACGAGTTATGGAGCTGCCATCTGAAACTGACTGGCCTCAGAAGCCATGTGCTGTCACTATGCCTTACTGTCTCTTGGAAAGTTTAGAACCAGACAATATGATGACCTAAGATATCGGCCCAGCAAGAGAAAGGGTGGCAGCCTTTGGACTGGGAAATTATTTTCTGCATTACAAATAAGTCCCATAAGTCCAACATTTTCTCCCTTCTTTCAGTTTATTAAGATGACAAAACTCCAGCTGGGCGTGGTTGTGCATGCCTATAATCCCAGCAGCTCCAGAGGCTGAGACTGGAAGATTCCAAGTTCAAAGCCAGCCTCAGCAATTTAGCAAGGTCCTAAACAACTCAGCAAGACCCTGTCAAAATAAAATACAAAGAAGGGCTGGAGAAGTGGTTCAGTGGTTGAGTGCCCCTGGGTTCAATCTCTGGTACAAAAAAAAAAAAAAAGACAAGACTCCAAGACCTCACTGTGAACACAGTCAAATTAGAAAATATCACTGTTGAGGTTCTTTGAATCACAAAACAGGTATGTACTGAAAATCAAGTTAAACAATACCTAAAAGTCTAAAAATAATAAGAGTCCTCATCCTTCCCCACTCTCCTGGAATTACTATTAACAGGTCTACCCCATCAGCATTTCTGCTACAGCATCATATGTGTATTCTGGGAAAAAACTCATTCTGCATATCTCACAGTAGGAGGATTTATGGGGAAATAAAAAGGGTTGGCGAAGACCATTCAAAAACCAATGGAAGGGCTGGTGAGATAGCTCGGTTGGCAGAGTGCTTGCCTTGCATGCACAAGGCCCTGGGTTCAATCCCCAGCACACACACACACACACACACACACACACACACACACACACACACAAAAAAAAAAAAAAAAAAAAAAAAAACAGTGGAAAGACTTGCATGTAGCTCAGTGGTACAGTGCTTGCCAAAATGTCCAAGGCCCTGGGTTCAATTCCCAGGCCTGAAAAACAAAACAAAACATTCAAACCAACACAAACTGTTGACTATGTGACCAGACCAACAGCAAGCACATACACGTATGAAGTCCTACCACAGACAAGAGCACAACTGTCAATGCCACACAACCGCCACTCAATCTCTTTCAGCCTGAAACCTAGGGCTCCTACCTTCTCCCCTGATAAGCATGTCCTGGAGGGCATTTGCTTCTAATACTACTATTTTTCATCAAAATAAAAACTCTAATTCTTCATGTGTGGCTTTTTCACAAATTCACCATTTTAATGTGGGGGATAACTTTGCAGCATCTTCACTAATACTCACTGCTTTGCCAGTTTGCTGAGAGAGACAGCATACTGGTTGGTTGGTTTTTGTTTTATTTTGGTACTAGAGATTGAACCCAGAGGTGCTTTACCACTGAGCTGCATTCCCTACCTTTTTTATTTTTTTATTTTGACATAGAGTCTTGCTAAGTTGTTTAGGGCCTCACTAAAATGCTGAGACTGGCCTTAAAATTGCAAATTTTCCTGCCTCAGCCTCCCAAGTCTCTGGGATTTCAGGTGTGCACAACCACGCCCAGTGACCATGCTGTTATTGATGCCACTAAGCTAATTTGTACATTTTGATATTTTCTCTTTAACTTTAAAAAAGTCTGCCCATGATCACATCAAAACAATGTACTGGGGAAAATTACAAATGAATTAACATGAGGGTCCCATCACCCCCTAGTTACCAACTGTCAAAGACATGTGTTACAGCAGAAGAGACTAGAGATCACTATACACACATTATGACTATATCAAGTCCCTGACTGATAACAGCTTTCCTCTCCATTTGAAAAAAAGGTTAGCAAGCAATTTGCCAATAACTTCACGATACCTAACAATGAGTACCTGGGAGGAAAACAAGTCAATTCAGGCATGCCAGGTCATGGAATGGAGACAAAAGTCCAGAAGTGGAGTCCTGCCTGCTCTCTCAATGCTTTGGGACATCATTTAAAATTTGTTTCTCTCATTTCTAAAATAAGAATTTAAAACAAAAGCAACTTTGGCAGCTCTGCATTGATGAGTGGCTAAGGGACTTAGGTGAGATAAGGTATGTGAACATGCTTTGTAAACTACAAAGTGCTCTGGCAAATGGAGATATAATTATTTTTAATTACCTTAAGCTTTATCATTGTAGTGAGAGCCTGTTCTCTAGCTTGTAATTGTCCTACCTGAGCAGAAAGTTCCACTAATGTGTTGCTGAGATTTTCGTTTCTAGCCTACAAGGGAATAACACAGAAAATACTCTTTGAGTCCTTTTAAAATTTTCATTTGTCACTAATCACAATCTATGCTCACTTTCCTAATTTGTTTTTTAACTTTTTTAAGGAAAGAAAATGGGCTGAGTTAGCAATCATGAAAAAGGAATACAGACATCTGTTTCTGCATTAACTGTAGCATCCTCTTAATATTTGCATTTTCCCTGCTGAATTATACTGGTGATATTTGCCAATATGTCTATTTCCTAATTTTTTCATGTATGATTTTGGATCATGGAGAAAGAATAAAATGAATGAGAACTGGACATGTAAGAGATTTCCTTGAATGAAATAAAGTAGCTTTAATGAATTTTATGCATTTTGGGGGGGTATGGATATACACCATTTTACTTTGTCAAAATCTTGTAGAATATAGAACATGAAGAGTGAACACTTATGTGAACTCTGAGTTTGGGTGATAATGATGTGTCCACCTGGACACATCAATTTTAACAAGCATACCACTGCAATGCAGGACACCTGCAGAGGGAAAGTTGTGTGTACGTGGAGACAGGGCACATGTGGGAACTCTCTGTATTTCCTGCTCTATTTTACTATGAGCCTAAAGCTATTCTAAAAAAATAAAGTTTACTAAAGATGTCTTACATCTTTCATCCAATATATTAACAGATTCTAGAATCACGTTTTACTTATTTTATAGCTAGAAATGATCTAGAACAATATTGAAAAAACTCTACATGCATATGAATTAAGACTCATTATATTACCAAGAACAATAATGATATCACTATCAAACAAGCATATGAAAACATAAAAAATAGCTGTCTTCAGGCACAGTGGCACATGCCTGTCATCCCAGAAGCTTGGGAGGCTGGGACAGGAGGATCACAGGTTCAAAACCAGTTCAGCAACTTAGCAAGGCCCTAAGTAACTTAGTGAAACTTTTGTCTCAAAATAAAAGGGGCTGGGAATGTGGCTCAGTGGTTAAGCACCCCTGGGTTCAATCCTCAGTACAACAACAATGAAAAGCTGCCTTTTTCTCTGCCTCATAGTAAATGAGCTCAAAAAAAGATATGCTGACTCACCAATTAGAACACACACACACACACACACACACACACACACACACACACACAGTCTTACACATATTATTCCTAATATACTATTAACATGGTATAGATATATTTATCATAACAGGTAAGACTCGGAATTTAGAAAGTAGAATTGTACATGTGTATATGTGTTATTGGGGATTGATCCCAGGTCACTATACCACTAAGCCGCATCCCCACCCCTTTTTATTTTTTAAGACAGGGTCTCACTAAGTTACCCAGGCAGGCTGACCTGGAACTTGCAATCCTCCTGCTTCAGTCTCCCAAATAGCCAGGACTACAGATGTGCACCAATGCATCTGGCTAGAAAGCAGAATTTGAGTCTACCAAAACTTGATGAAACTCATTTCAGACTTTGAGAAAGGTTTTCCAAAATAGCCCACTGTGGCTAAAATGGTAGGTGCTATTAACCAAATGGCAAAACAGTTCAACAGGGCTATAACAAAGCCTGACCTCCATGATAGGATAGTATTGTGCTATAGTAGGAAGAATACAAAACTAGGATGGATGGATGGATGGATGGAGATTGTCTGCATACACACAACAGTATATAGACATATATGTATGCACACACTTTCCTACACACATGCATATGAATTTTTAATGGAAACATTTACATCTAATTTTTCAATAACCAGAACACAGAATCTGGACTAACAAAGCTTATCAAAAAATAAAGCCAACCTCAAGATCTTCAGAGAGGAGGGAAGAATGTGTTGCCTTTTGAGCCATCTCCTGAAGCTGCAGTTGAGTCTTCTGAAGGACTATTTGGCATTCAGTTTGATTGGACTCAAGGACTTTTACCTTCTTTGTGAGTGACTTGATTATTTCAGTTCTTTTCTGTAGTTCGCCTTGGGGAAATTTCATCAATAACTTGTGATTAGATCTGATGCTTAAAAAGCAGTATTTTCAAAGGCAGTAGTTAAAGAGTAAAAGGGGTACTAAGAGATTTTTTAGAGGCTAATTCTTTTAAAACATTTTCAAGACCAGCCTGGGCAATCTAATGAGATCCTGTCTCAAAATAGAAAAAAAATTTTAAAGGGCTAGGGGTGAAGTTGAATGGTAGGATGCTTGCCCAGCATATGTGAGACCTACGTTCAGTCTCCAGAACTCCAGAACTAAAAAACACCCCCAAAACCACAATGAACATAAAAACTACCCACATGTCGCTGAGCAATACAAAATATTGTACTGTACTTTAAAAAATGGGCAGGCTGCAGTGGCACAAGCCTGTAATCCTAACTACCTGGAAGTAGGAGGTGCAAGTTCAAGGACAGTCTGGGCAACTCATTGAGATCCTTTAAAATAAAAAGAGCTGGGGATATAACTCAATGGTAGAATCCCCCTGGAATCTATCCCTAGTTCTGAAAAAGAAAAAGAGAGAGAGAGCCAGGCATGGTGGCACACACCTGTAACCCCAGTGGCTCCTTCTCCGGAAGTCCAGCACAACAGTCCCGGCTTCAACCACCCAAGAAATTTCATCTTGCCAGATGCCGTGGCTCACACCTATAATCCCAGCTGCTCTTTCTTTTGGGGGTAACCCAGAGGCACCCTAAATATCACGTCCTGAACAAAATAGCTCCAATTTTCACTTTTCCAACAACCATCATGATCTTAGAATAACCATTTACTTGCTTTTTGTGTGTGTGGTACTGGGGACTGAAATACTGAGCCACATCCCCAGTCCTTTTTGAGACAAGAGTCTACATTGCCCAACTGATCTCAAATTTGGCAATCCTCCTCCTCAGCCTCGTAATTCCCTAGGATTACAGATATGCACCACTCTGCTTGGCTCCATTTCCTTGCATCCCTTAAAAATCTCATTGCATTTGGTCTGGGGACATAGTTCAGTGATAAAGCACTTGTCTAGCATGCATAAGGCCATGGATTGCATCCCCAATACTGCCAAAAAAAAAGATACATATACATATATTGTATATAAATTTGAACTGTATTAATACTATTATAGTTTAATTTGAACCATATATAAATGGAATTGAACAGTATAAATTCTATTTGCTTCTTTCACTTAAGATTATGATCCTGAGGGGCTGGAGTTGTGGCTCAGTGGTACAGCACTTGCCTGGCATGTGTGAGGCCCTGGGTTTGATTCTCAGCACTGCATATAAGTAAATAAATAAAGATCCATTGACAACTGAAATGTATTTTTTAAAAGATTATGAACCTGAGATTCATTCATATTGTTGTATACAGTTCATGCTTGTCACTAAGATTATTGCATAATATTCCATTAAATTATTACACCAAAGTTTATTCATCCATTCTACTAATGTTGGTCATCTGGGTTACTTCCACTTCGCAACTATTTTAAACAATGTTGTTCTGAATTTTCTTTGACGTGCATCTTGGTGCATATTTTCAAGAATTTCTCTAGAGTCTTGTTACCCAAAACGTGGTCCTTGAACCAGCAGAACTGACACCACTTGGGAATTTGTTAGAAATAGACTCTTGGGCCCCAGAGATACACCCCAGCCCAAAGTCTACTACATATTAGGTCTGTTGTCAACTCATGTGTTCGTTAAAGTGTGAATATATACCTAAAAGTGGAATTGCTGGATCACTGGTGGAACATATTCCAATTGCTGGAACATTTCTTATAGGAAAGCTTATTTATCTCTAATTTTACTAGACACTGTGAAATGAGTTCCCAAAGTCATTGTGCTAAGTCCCACCAGCAGTGTACGAGCCTTCCCTAGGCTGCAATCTTCCTAGGCACTAACCAGGACCCTCCTTTGCTGCTGAGTTCAGAAAAAATAGAGGTGTATTTCAGATGGGACGGCCGTGGACTTGGTTCCATATCTTACTGACACCTGACAATTTTCGCCAGTCTGGTGAATGTAAAATAGCATTTCATTATGGTTTGAATTTGCATTTGCATTTCCCTAATTACTAATGAGAATGAGAACCTTTAAATAACCTTTTTCCATGAAGTACCTATTCAAGTCTTCCTCATTCTATAACATATACTGATGGCTATAGTCTTTGATATATAGGTTATTTTTGTTTTTTATCAAGTTTATATGAGATATATTATACTATATTTAATGACCAATCTTTTCTCTTTTTCTTTTTTGAGCAATTTTATCTACTTATTAAGTACTGGGGATTGAACTCAGGAGCATCCTACTTCTAAGTTATATTCAGATCTTTTTAAAAAAAATTTTTTTTGAGATAGGATCATACTAAGTTACCCAGACTAGCCTAGAACCCATGATTCTCCTGCCTCAAGTCTTCCAAGTAGTGGGAAATGCTACTGTGCCCAGATGAACAATCATTTTAAACACCATATGGGGGCTGGGGATATAGCTCAGTTGGTAGAGTGCTTGCCTTGCAAGCACAAGGCCCTGGGTTCAATCCCCAGCACCGCAAAAAAAAAACACCATGTGGGTGAGTATGTATGTTTGTAAGTGTGGGTGTGGTCAGAGTAAAATCAGATTGTCATCAAAGAAATGGAAAAATGATACATATGTAGATAGTCATGTTTACAGAGAGCTCTTTGTGGTACTGGGGATTTAACCAAGGGGTACTCGCTGAATCACATGCTACCTTTTTTATTTTTAATTTTGAGACAGGGTCTTGCTAAGTTACTGAGGCTGGCCTGGAACTTGCCATCCTCCTGCCTCAGCTTCCTGAGTCACTGGGATTCCAGGTATGCGACACACTTGCTATGAGCTATTTTTGAGAACATTACAGTTTAAAAAGATGACCATTTTACATCCTTAGGATCAAGTTCAATACCAAAAGTTTAAAATCTTTGAGTAAGTACACAAGAAATGGCTTGTCATATGACATCTTTATTCATACTCTTGTTCAAAATTTTAGATATACACCCTTGACTCCCCCTCCGTGTTAATTGGAGTTACCCAGCACCTTTCCCATAGTTAAGTACTACTTTATTTGTGTTTGTCTACTGAATGTGGAGGTTTATAAAGCCTTCCTGTCCTCAATGAGACTAAACTTCAGGACAGCAGGGACTGTGTTATTTCTATCTTCCCCACAAGTCCTTTCATTGTGTGGCACACAGAACTGTGTGTTCAGAGGCTGCTGAATGCATTTCTGACCTTCTAATTTGCTGCAACGTTCCTCCAAAGTCAACACTTTCTGCCGATCCTCTTCCCATGAAAGAAGCTGTCTTTGATGCACAGCGACCATATCATTGAGCTCTTTATCTCGATCTTTTAATTCTCCAATGAGCACCTGTAGCTCCTTCCGTTGTTTCTCAATAGTGGAATTCTCAACTTCTGACCCGATGTTCTAAACATAGAAAGTAGTTTAACATCACAATAAAACTGCTCACGTAGCGTGTGTGAGGCACTGGGTTTGATTCTCAGAACCATATATAAATAAATCAATGAAAATAAAGGTTCATCAACAACTAAAAAAAATACCAAAAAATAATTTTTAAAAAACCTCAATTACATCAGCCAAAGTGTATTGCCAAAATAATTACATTATTTTGCTGCCAATTCTAAACAAAATTATTTTATTCATTTTTAATAACAATATATCAAATTATTATTTATTATTATTATTATTATTTTGGTACCAGGGCACTGGTACCAACTCAAGGGCACTTAACCACTGAGACACATATCTCCAGCCCTTTTTCATTTCATTTAGAGACAGGGTCTCACTAAGTTGCTTAGGGCCCTAGTTGCTGAGACTGGCTTTGAATTTGCAATCCTGCCTCAGCCTCCCGAGATGCTGGTATTACACATGTGCACCAGTGCGCCCAGTTCCAAATTACATATGTTTAAAACAAGCTCAAATCCACAAAGCACTCTGTGCCTCTATTATTTTCTGTCATACCACACACAATTCTGAAAATATGAGTCTATTTCTAAAATCTCCACTGGCACCATAAATAAACCCATTTCTGGGTTTTTTTTTCCCCCATCCTTTTCTGTCAATCTTCTCCTTATTCCAATCAACAATGTTATCCCCCACCTTGTCCTAGCATTTTATTTTTTGGGAGGTACTGAGGATCAAACCCAGGGCCTGGTGCACACTAAGCACATGTTCTACCACTGAGTTATAACGCCACACCTGCCCCATCAATTTTGGAATAACCAAGTAAACATGAAAAAATTACTATTTAAATATAAATAATTCTTCTTAAGGAATGGGAATTTTCATCTATAAAAACAATTAAATCCTAAATATTTATTATAACTACATTTCATTTTCATACACACTCAATTTGCCAAAGATAATTCAATATTGCTATTGGTAAAAACTCAACATACTCCATTAAAAACAAATTTTGTAAAGAAAAATGTCACATATACACAAAAGACAATATGCAATAAACTCCCATAGACCCAGTGCCTAGGTTCCATTTTTATCAAGACTTTGGTTACAATTTTTTGTTTCAATTTTTTTTTGTTATTAAAAATAATAATAATGATAATTTCCCCTTACATACTTCTCTATGTATCTCTGAAACTGAAATTGTGTGTGGGGGGATACTGGGGAGTCATATCCCCAGTCCTTTCTATTTTTTTATTTTGAGCCAGGGTCTCACTGAGTTACCCAGGCTGGCCTCCACCCTGTGATCCTCCTGCCTCATCCTCCTGAGTAGCTGGGATTACAGATGTGCACCACTGCGCCCTGCTACAATGAACATTTCTTATATAACCATGATGCCATTTTCATACCTCACAATAAATATTACGTACAATAATTCCTTTTAAGCTACACCATGTTAAAGTCCAGTGCAGTGAATCCAGACTTAGCCACTGAGTGGTTATATGACCTTGGGCAAATTACTTAACTTCTTTTAGTCTTGGTTTCCTCATCTGCAAAATGATAATTATAGTACTTTAAACATGTTAAAATTGTGTGGATTAAGCAACATTAGCTTTGTAAAGCACTTGGCACAGTGCCTGGCAAATAGTAACCCGTGAATGAACATTAGCTATCATTACAAATGTAATCACATTTCAAATTATGGTACTGTTCCCATCTATAGCACATGCCTATACTCCCAGCAACTCAGAAGGCTGAGGCAGGAGGCTAGCAAGTTAGAGGCCTGCAAGGGCAATTTTGAGATCCTGTCTCAAAATATAAAAATAAAAGGGCTGGGGGTGTAATTTAGTGGTAAAGCACCCCTAGTTCAGTTTCCAATAAGAGCACCCCCAACACACACTAGAGTTCTAGTTTAAAGAGTAGTTTAAACATTCACTAGAGAGCTGGATGTGGTAGTTAAGTGCCTGCTGTAATCTCAGTAATCTGTGATTTGGGAGACAGATATGGGGCACTAAGAAAGATCTCAAATTTACCGCCAGCGACAATAAAAAAGGGCTGGGGATACAGCTCAATGGTAAAGCATTCCTGGATTCAATCCCCAGCAGCAAAAAAAAAAAAAAAAAAAAAAAAAAGTTCACCAGAGACTCATGTACATCATTGGGTTTTTTTTTTTTTTTTTTGGGGGGGGCGGTACTGGGGATCGAACTCAGGGCCTTGTGCTTGCAAGGCAAGCACTCTATCAGCTGAGCTATCTCCCCAGCCCCACATCATTGGTTTTTGAAAAATAAGATATACAAACAAGTAATAATGGTGAATGAATTAGTTACTTGCTAGTAACTAAACACGGAAAATGGAACTTGGTATCAAGGGATTCCAAGTCACAAGGCTTAAATTCGCCCTTGGTTTGCCACTTATTCATTCAAGAATTTACTGTATGCCAGGTACGGGGTTACAACTGTAGGAAAGGGGCGTATATTCCAGCGCAGGAAAATCGCCAATAATTAGCTAAGTTTACAAAAAGCGTTCGCTTTGTATACTGATACATGCAAATCCTTGGCCGAGTTCATTTTCAAGATTCTTGGTTAAAACGGAGCCAGGATACAGTTAATTTGGGATATCAAGCGAGGTAACTCAGAAACACAGGTCTACAAATGCCAATTGTCATGGTTAAAAAATAAATCCCTCCACCTGGCGCAGAGGCGCATGCCTGTAATCCCGGCTACTCCGAAGGCTGAGGCAGGAGGCTCGTAAGTTCGAGGCCAGCCTCGGCAATTTAGCAAGGCCGTGTTTCGAAAGGAAATGAAAAGAGCTGGGGATGGTGCTCAGTGGTGGAGGGGTTGTCTGGCAAGTGCGAAGCCCTGGGTTTGAGCCCCCGGTGCTGGCGACGTCGCTGGGTCTGGGCGGAGTACAAATCAGGCTCAGGAAACGGACGCGGCGCCGGCTTCAGCAGCAGCCTGGACTGCGGCCCGCGGTCTCCTCGCTCCCAGACGCGCCCAGCAGACGGCCCGGGCGGCGCCGCTCACCTGGCGCCCGGCGAAGAAGGTCGCCGAAGGGATCATGTGTGTCGCTTCCGCCCGCGGAGAGAGTCGGTGCGGGTGCGTCACCTGGGAAACGCCATAGGTGCGCCTGGCCGGAGCGGCGGGGGTGGCCCGGCCCCGCGCCCCGCCGGCCCCCGGAACCCGCCCAAACCGCCCGCCGCTCGAGCGCGCCTACGGCGAGAGGGAGGGGACGCGACGCGCGCAGCACGAGAACCGGAAGTCCAGTCCGCACGGCTCAGGGCGCGCGGCGGGAGGTGCCGCATCGCCCGCTTTGGTCTGATGGTGGGCATTGCTCCCATTTCCGTCTGTCCCCACCGAACCGTGAGCCCAGCCTTGCTTCCTCCCGTGTACGGGCCTCGAGCGGACAAGCGAGAGGAGGCAGACGCCGGTGCTGGCCGCGCTCGCCGAGTAAGCCGAGAGGACACGGACCAAGACTGGAATTTTTTCTTCCTACCATGTTCTAGGGCTAATGTCATCTTTTTCACACGTTCCAGTCACTTCTTCATCGCCCTTATACTCTTCATAAATTGTTTATAGGAACTGGAATATGAAAAGATGCGCATCACATCTAACCCTGGTGGCCCCGGCCCCTATGTCGAGCTCAGATAGCAAGACAAGAGTACGAAATAACAAAAGTGTTATCTTTTGGTTGAATGTGAATTAGCAAAACATGACTGTGGTCATAAGAGACAATCCAGAAATGGAAAAACAGAATGAAGGTTTCTTGATGTGAAGCTTCCCCGATTTGGGGTGATGATGCTGCCTCCTTCGTTTGGAACCAACAAAGTGGTTATCTTAGAATTTGGAATCAAGAAAGCATTCTGACCAGTTGTTAGAAATAGCCCTAACATCTAGTTAGGAGGGCAGTGCAGGCCTGTAAGCCGGGCTACTTGGGAGGCTGAGGCAGGATTCAAGTTAGGAGGCCAGTTTGGGCGATTAGCAAGAACCCATCTCAAAAAAAAAAAAAAAAAAAAGCTGGCAATGTAGCTCAGTGCTAGAGCACTTGCACGGAATGGTTAAGGCTCTGGGTCCAGTCCCCAGTACTGCAAAAAACAACCTATTTGTAGGTGACTGTGGAATAAGTCTTGGTGAAGGTGAAAAACAAGTGGGCCAAACCATTTTTTTTTTTAACTGAGTAGCATTTTAGTTCACATGCTTTTTTTGGTTCCAGGGATTGAACCCAGGGGTGCTCAACCACTGAGCCACATCCTTAGCCCTTTTTTGTATTTTATTTAGAGAGAGGGTCTCACTGAGTTAGGCTGGCTTTGAATTTGCTATCTAGCCGCTGGGATTAGAAGAGTGTGCTACTGTGCGTGGAAGTTCATATGCTTTTAAACTACACCATTTTAAATGAAGATTGGGTATTCTTTGAAAGCCCTAAAGTATCTCTGTTTACCAGACAACCACATGCCTAACATTCTGCAGAAGCATGTGTACAGAGAATAGTAAGAAATGGGGTTCATGTGATCAGGGTTGATCAGTAGTAACTGAAGTGATAAAATGAATATGACAACTAAGTGCAAATAAAGTCTCAATGCTTTAAGTTAACCCCCTCAGGTTTTCTTTAAAACAAACCAAAATAAAGTCTAAAAAGATAGTGCTTTTAAAAATGACATAAAAGCGAAAGCTGCAAGAATTACAAAGTACACCTGTAATCACAATAAATCAGGAGGCTGAGGCAGGAGGATTGAAAGTTCAAGGTCAGCCTGGGAAATGCAGTAAGACCATCTCCAAATAAAAATTACCAGGGCTGGGATGTGGCTCAACACACCTGGGTTCAGTCTCTAGTATCACACATACAAAAAGAAGCACCTGATTTAACACCCACACAGTCTGATCTAAAGTCTAAATGAACTCATTCCAGTCTCTTGCCTGATTTCCCAAGAGATGGAATTTACTAATGATTTAAGTAGGAATGAAGTTTTGTTTTTCAGCACTAGGATCAAACCTAGGACTTCACATGTGCTCACCAAGAATTATCTTTAAAATAGTAATTAATGAACTTTTAAAGTGGGGAAGCTACTACAGATGGTATCTTAATCAACAGATTTACATGTATGAGGCCTTCATGTAATCCATAAAATCCAGCATCCACATTTTTTTAGAAATGAATACGTTTGTATTTACATACAATACATATATAAATGTATTTGCATTTGAAGTTGCCTATTTCACCATGGCAAATCTCTTAAAACATGAGAAAGCTGCTTAAAAGTTTTTATTCTTTTTTGCCAAAAAATACTAGTCTGTGAGAATGAATAAAAGTCGATCTTAGACTGGGCATGATGGCATACACCCGTAATCCTAGCAGCTCTGGAGGCTGAGACGGGAGGATCAAGAGTTCAAAGCCAGCCTCAGCAACAGTGAGTCACTAAGCAATTCAGTGAGACCTTGTCTCTGAATAAAATACAAAATAGGGCTGGGGATGAAGCTTAGTGGTCCAGTGCCCCAGAGTTCAATCCCCAGTACAAAAAAAAAAAAAGTCAATCTTAGAACTATGGACATTTCACTCAGATTACAATAGGTTGCAATTTAAATTTCAAGTCAAAGAAAAAGATTCACATATGTGTGATCCATGAAGCCAAGTTTAATCCTGCGTTTTCCTAGAGTAACATCTATTGCTGGCTACATATGGATTGAAAGTGCATTTGCCAAGAACTGTGAACATTAAGTATCTTTACATGAAATCACATGTTGATACAGGCACAGACTCTTCTACCACCAGCAGAATACATACATAACATATGCCAAATGGTCCTGATGGATCAATTTGCTTCATTAGGTAATCCTACTTAGTATAATTCAGTTAATGCAGAATTTCATTTTAAATGTACATCTTTATTACACATTTTTTCTAAAACATTTTTTAAAAAAACACCCTTTCATTAAAGATTGTATTTGCATGGCAATAAACAATGATTTCACAGGTTCTAAGTTTCCCTCCTCTGTCTCTCCTCTCCCCCACCCCATTCCTACTTTCTTAAAGGTGTCTGTAGCAATGTTTAACACAAATCAGATTTCAGTTTGCAGCACCTGACTTAAAACAATGTTTAAATTCATATAATACATTCACTAAAATTGTCAGTTTTCTCTTGTGAGAAAGATATGTTTCAACTGTCATTTCCCAGACTATATTTGAGCATGAGTACATACTATTTTTAATTGGTCAGCAGAATTTTACTCACATAAGATATAGCCAGAACAGGAACTCCCAGCATCTTTGAATGGTCTTCCACGCAGAACACTGATAATAATGAATGCCTAAAATGGGTTGGGGGTTAGCCCCTACATAATATTATCAAGCATGCTAAGTATTCTTGGAAAATAAAAATTTTGAAGATATGCATAATATTCTACTACATGATGTACATCACTTCTTTAACCATTTCCCAATTGTTCATTTATATAATCTGCAATTGTTGATATTATGAATGATATTATGAGGAACCCCCTCATCCATAACTTTATGCAAGACTGATTAATACTTTAGGATAGTATCAAAGAAGTAGCTTACTGGATCAAACAGTGCACATGGTTTTAAGGCTTTAATATACTTTACCAAACAGTCTTCAGAACAGCTTAAACAATTACTACAATAGTGTGTTGTTATGCCCACAAAATGAACTTTGTTGGTAACAATGAAACAAACTCAACCATAAATCTATTAGAATCTCACTTATAAGTATCGCACCAAAGAAGTAAGAAAACATTACTGGTAAGGAAGCCAAATTCAAATTCCTTTTAAAAATAACTCAACTTTGAATCAGTAAGGTAACCAACAGAAATGCTTCCCACAAAAAGTCCACAGCATTGGATCTGGGAGTGTAGCTCAGTGGCAGAGTACTTGCCTAGCACATGCAAGACCCTGGGTTTTATCCCCAGCACCGCCAAAAAGAAAAAAAAAAAAGTTTATAGTGTTTTTCCAAAATAAAAAGTTAGAAAGAAAGGAAAAAGTCAGTACCAAATGACCAAAATTTTTTATTTGACTAAATTGAGTCATGCATAAGCATGACAGTCTCCCCTGTTTATTAGACTTTGGCAATAAAAAAACCAAGCAGCCTTGTACGGGACAGTGAAAATGCCAAGGGTGTCTACAGTTTTACTGTAGGATAAATATATATATATTTAAAAGGCCTCTCTCCCTTTGGCCATATCAGTTCAGTCCAGATCATTAAATATAGACCTGTTTTTCAAAATCACTTCTTAACTTCTCCAAGGTCTTCAATGCTGTCATCATCCACCTATAAAACACAAATAATTGTATGCCATGAGCTGTGAATCAAATAAGGACAAAGGGATACAACTTGCTTTAAAAACTTATTTTTATGGGTACATGTGTTCCATGTACTTACCTCCGGCCATTTTTCCTGAATGACATCAATTATGTCATCTGTAAAGTCCCCCTGAATGATGATTTCATCTTCCCCTGTTACTGAGGCACCACAGGAGAATTTTTGAGCGAAAAATCTTTGTGCTTCTTTAAGATCAATTTCTGTCGATTTGAAAGGGGAGGGAGCAAGATTATAATTGCAATTGTGAGTCAAAGGTATTTTTCTGTTTTGAAACTTAATATGCATTTTAAATTCATGAAACAGGTGTTAATGGGTTTCATATTCCTTTCAGGATGGTAATTAAAATTAAAATAGGCAGGGTTCTTAATTCAACATCCTTTTTCAAAGTCAAATAAAGATTTAGTACATAAAAACAGCATTACTGATACTATCCCTAGCGTGTACAGTAAGATCAAAATGAATCCAGGAACACATTACTTTAAGCATTACATACATGCTTCTAAGGAGGAATGAAGTTTTGTTTAAGCTTCCTTACAAAAGAAAAATTTCTAGTGGAGAAACAATCCTTAATATTTAAAATGCAACCCAGTGATTCTTCCTCAATGTCTGCTGTTACTTGAAGAGACCTTGGTTTACACTTTCATCCCAAACCCACTATTCAGTTAAGGCCTCTGGGAACTGAAGGGCTGGCTCTGAAGCAGGGTGTTTTGCAGGCACCCACCTTCACTCACCCCTACTGTCCTTCCCAGATGTGGGCCATTCTGCAGCCCTCTGCCACCAAGTCACAGGGAACACTACCCAGCCCCCTCGTCCTACATAAATGTATTCAAACAGGAATTCCAGAAAGGAAAAGATTGTACTACTGCCCTCTAAAAACATTTTAAATTCCTCCAAATTGTGATTTTGAAGCTAGTTAAAAATGTAAAACCTAATTTTATAACTTCTTAGTGAATATAGAACTATGAAGTTTATGATATCAGATACAAAGAAACAGCAAGAGAGAATACAGTTCACATTTTAAACATACACTGCAATCAAAAAATAAACTTAAACCTGAACTCACCAAAAGTTGCAAGGCCACACACTCTTGTCACATATTTCTTTTTTGCTCTGGGAATTTTAGCTATAGTAACCTTTTGTGGTACAGTCTTCTTTTTCTGTTTTATTTGACCCCTTCCACCTGTATTTATTAAGAAGAGCTTGCATGAATTGTTTTGTTTTTAACATGATTACAGAATACTAAGTCTTTAAATTTAAATTTTTATGTTTTGTTTTCAGTACCAGCAATTGAACCCAGGGGTGCTTAACCACTAAGCCACATCCCCAGCCTTTTCATATTTTTTTATGAGACAGGGTCTTGCTAAGTTTCGGAGGAGGCTGGCTTTAAACTTTGTGATTCTCCTGCCTCAGCCTCAAAGCCTCTGGGATTATAGGTGTGAGACACCACACCTAGCAAATGTGCTCATTTTTTAAAGGTTTAAGTTCCTTTTCTCTAAAAGAAAATCACACCAGGTACAATGGCTCACACCTGTAATCCCAGTTCCTCAGGAGGCTGAGGCAAGAGTATTACAAATTCAAGGTCAGCCTCTGCAATTTAGTGAGACACTATCTCAAAATAAAAAGTGCTAGAGACGGGTGGTAAAGCACCCCTGGGTTCAATTCCCAATATCAGGGGCAAAAATATATCATGTATATATTCACTCCATGAACATTTATTAAGTACCTACCATGTGCCCAGCACTGAACAAAAACCCTACCCTCCATGTGAAATAAGTACAGTAACCTGGTATACACTATAATAGGATCCATAAATAAGGCACTACCATAGTTTAGCAGAGGAATGACTAAATCTGCTTCCAGAGGACAAAAAAGGTTTCTTAGAGTGAATGACATGGAAAGTAGGTCTTGGGGAACAAGGAAGTGTTTAGGTAAAGGGAAAATGGCTGGAGAAGAAAAAAAGACATGCTAAAATGGGCATGGTGGCCACACCCATAAAACCAATGACTCAGGAGGCTGAGGCAGGAGGATCAAAAGTTCAAAGCTAGCCTTAGCAATTTAGACCCTGTCTCAATTAAAAAAGAAAAAAAAAAAAAAAAAAAAAAGGACTGAGGCTATAGCTAGTAGCACCCCTTTGTTCAATACACAGTACCAAAAAAGAAAGGCATTCCAGGGAAAGAGAACAAGTACAGGGATGCTAAGAGGCATTATATTTGGGAACTACACTGGTTTTAATTAAAGGATGCTTATGTAGCAAATGTAGTGAAGAGCAAAAGACTACATTCCAGTCATTAAGGGACTAGAACTTGAAACGCTGGTATATGACTTCACATTGTGGAAGAGGAGAAGTCACTGAAAGACTGCTGGAAAGCAAGGTGTGGTGGCTCATGCCTATCATCCCAATGCCTTGGGAGGCTAAGCCAGGAGGACCACAAGTTTGAGGCCAGCCTCAACAACTTGTGAGACCCTGTCACAAAAAATGAAAAGAAAAAAAAAAAAGAAAAAAGGGCTGGGGATGTGTCTCAGTGGTTAAAGCACCACTGGATTCAATCCCTGTTATAAAAAGAGAGAAAGAGAGAGAGAGAGAGAGAAAGAAAAAGAAAAACTGCTAGAATGGCCTAACCAGATTTATATTTTATCAAGCTTGCTCTAACTACTGTGTGGAGGATGCATCCATGAAGAGTAAGGCTCATACTAAGGTTGCTGCATTATCTCGAGCAAAAAAAAATCAAAACATAAAGCAAGGGCTGGGGCTGGGGCTCAGTGGTAGAACGCCTGCTAGCATGTGTGAGGCACTGGGTTCCATCCTCAGCACCACATATAAGTAAAATAAAATAAAGGTCCATCAACAACTTAAAAAAAAAAACCCACACCCACTTTCCTTAAAAAAATAAATAAATAAATAAAGCAAATGTGACCATAATAATGGCCACTAGGCACAGAATAAAGAAAGAAAAATAACTGATTAAGAAGGGGAGAAAAGAGAGGCTATAATTGTTCTCAGGATTACAGCTCAGATAAATTACACTGTCCTTACCAAAATGGGAAAATAAAAAAATAGATGTGAGGCTTAGTTCAGTTTGACCTGGAAGTACTTCATCTGAAGTGCCACCTGGTCCTAAGGTACACATTGGGAATTATGGGCATATGGTGTGACAGAATCTAGGGAGAGAACCACCCGGGGAGAACATGTAGAATGACAAGGTAAAAGGACCAGGACAGAGTCCTGAGCAACATCTGCTTTTAAAGGACAGAGGGAAGAAGTGAAGTCTACACAGAAGACTGAGCAGGAATGCCAGAGTAGAAATAAGCAGGAAGCATGTCATGGAAACCAAGGAAGAGGCTGGAGTGTGGCTCAGTAGTAAACCACTTGCCTAGCATAGGTGAGGCCCTGGGTTCCATCCCCAGGACTTAAAAACCTCCACAACACCCCAGAAGTACACACTTGGAAATAGAGGAGTGTTCAAATGCTCTTTTTACTTAGTGATACCAAGCAACTGATACTTTTATTAAACAGTTTCAGTGGCGCCCAAGTCAAGTTAGGACAGACTGAAGCGTGAGTGACAGAACAGGAAGGAGGGTGGTGAGTATACTCTTAATAAAGACACATGGCTATGAAGTCGGGCGCTTGCAGAGCTGTTTCTTCAGTTCTGTTCTGTTCTGTCTGTGGGGCAGCAGGTGTGCACTGGAGACTGAACCCAGGGGCACTTCACTGGGATATAGCCCCAGCCCTTTTTATGTTGAGGCAGGGTCTAAGTTTCTTAGGGCCTTGCTAATTTGCTGAGGCAGGCCTTGAACTTACAATCCTATCTCGGCCTCCTGAGTCACTGGGATTACAGGAGAGTTGTTTTTTCTTTTGAATACAAAATCCTGAAAATACTTATAAGCTAATTTAATTACAGGGACACATATTAATGAAGAAGAAACAGGCAGGGATAGGATCCAGAGCATAAGGTATTAATACATGCAACTGCTGTAAAACAAAATTTTCAATTTAACTATAAGAAGTAAGAGGGGATAGAATCTTACATATATTCCTTCAGTCCACTTAAACAGAACACATGGAATCTTAGCTGGATGACTGCATCTACACATACATATATATGGCAATTATGCATATTTTCTTTGATCCAATTCACTAATAAAGCACAAATCACACCGAATCCAAGCATGACCCTGAGAATGTAATTTTGTGCTCCTCTATTTGACACATATGTGGAATTAAATTACAATAACTGGTAGATGTTTCTCACTTTGGGAACCTCCAAATTCCTTATTCAAATCAAAACATGGATTTAGGGGCTACGAAGATAACTCAGTTGGTAGAGTGCTTGCCTTATAAGCACAAGGCCCTGGGTTCGATCCCCAGCACCACAAAACAAAAAAACAAAAAAACATGGATTTAGGTATTACCTCTCTTCTGTTTTTTCTTCTCTTCTTCTTCCCCTACTGTTCCTTGACCTTCATTAATTCCAGCTTCTTGTTTGGGCGAGTTTTCTAGATATAAAAATGAAATCCAAGAGCATTAATATCATTTCATACTGTTTAAAAAAAGAAATCACCTTTGAGTAACTTTTATATGCAAATATGGCATTTTACCAACAACTGAGTATGAAATTTATAAAGCAAATGATTATATGGCTTCGTTTCTGTGCAAGTCTAATTCTGAAGTCATTATGGTAAGTGTACCCAAAGGCCTATGTGTTAAAGGCTTAGCCTCCATGATGGTGCTACTGGGAGGTGGAGAAACTCTTACAAAGTGGGGCCTAATAGAAGGTCCTCAGGTGTTTGGGGGAGTGCCCTTGAAGGAGACAGTGGGACCCCATGCCCTTCCTCACTACTGGGCCACGAGGTGAGTAGTTCTGCAACACCACACACTTCCACCATGATGTCCAGCCTCATCACTGGCCCAAAGCAACAGGGCCCCCAGTCACAGACTGGAACCTCTAAAACTGTGAGCCTGAATAAACCTTTTCTTTTCACAAGTTGATTTTTTTCAGGCATTTGTTATAGTGATGGAAAGCTATCTAACACAGGAAGTAATGGTAATAGAAAAAGAAGTCTTGGATATGTGGGAATTATGGAAATAATTGGAAAAACAGACAGCAGAGTGGGGCAATGTGGGACGTATTGGAGTAGGCCTGTTCCCAGGCCAGGCTTTCCCTTGTTCCTGCCACTGCCTTCATTTTTAACCATGTTCCCTTTGCTCACACCTCATATTCAACCCAGCAGGATATTCTGTCACCACCACCTTCAAGATAGATTGCTATCTGATCAGTTCTCACCATCTCCATCTACTGCTACCATTCTGGTCCAAGTCACCATCATCTTCTACCCAGATTACACGAACCAGATCACTACAAGAGCTTCTGACCTGCTCTCCGTTCTCTTCAGCTTATGTCTCCATTGAGTCTACTCCCAACAGCAGTGAAAATGATGCTGTTGACATCCTCTCCTGCTCAAACCCCTCCAACAGCTCTTCTCTCACTCAGTAAAAGACAAGACTTGGTCTATAAAATGTGGTACTGCCTTACCTCTCCAATTTCATATCCAACTTATCTCTCTACCTTTGATCAGTTCCAGATACAAAAACCCCCTTGCTTTATCTTTCTTTTGTTCAGTGCCAGGAAGCAAACCTAGGGTCTCCTGCATGCTAGGCAGGCACTCACCTTGTTGCTACACTGCCAGCATCCCCTTGTTGTTACTTAAATATACTAAGTAAGAGTCTGCCTCAGGGCCTTTGTGCTGGTTATATCTTTGTGCTGGTTGTATCTTCTGCCCACAATACTTTTCTCCCAGATATCCAAAGGATTCATTAATTCATTTCCAAAGATGTTTAATCAAATACCATCATTATAGCAAAACCATCCCTGGCTAAATGGCTTGCCCCCACCCCACCCACACACACACAAAAATTCAAATTCTCTCCCAACAATTCTTATCTTCCCTCTTTCCTGCTTATTGTCATTATCTATTTTACTTGTTTCCCCTTCTAGAATGAATTCTCACAAAACCCAATTTTTCTTTTTTCTTTTGTAGTTATAGATGGACAGAATGCCTTCACTTTATTTGTTTATTTTTATGTGGTGCTAAGGATCGAACACAGTGCCTCACACATGCTAGGCAAGTGCTCTGCCACTGAGTTACAGCCCCAGCCCACAAAACTAGATCTTCTGTTTACTGCTTTACCCTTGGAACTTGAAACAATGTGAGCAGCATATAGTATGCTCAAATGAAGGTGAACATTTGCCCCAAATCATTTACTTTTTCTATCAGTTGATTACAGATCTACCTGCTTCCAAATGGAAACCGTTTTAAAGTAAATAGAGATTCTGTATGTAAAGTAAATGAAATTCTGTAATATCCTACTAAAGGAAGACTTTCACATTAAATACAATATAAACATCTGTTTCAGGTACATAAGTTAGAGAAAAGAAAAAAATGTTCGTACCTACAGTGAGTTTTGCAAACTCATTTGGAAAATTCTTCTCTAACCACTGTCTACATTTAGCAACATCAGGCATATATTCACAGTACTAGGAGGGAAAAAAAAGAACAAACTGAGTCAAAATAAAACGTTTTCAATCAACCTATATATTTTAATTAAAAGGTACTGCTTATACTTGCTAAATAAAGGATGATTAACTACTTCCACCAGACTTATTATTCTCAGGAAATCTGTATTCAAACAGGAAATGCCCTAAAAGAAACTAGCAGTCAGAAAGGATTAGGTACCACCTCAAGATCTATTTATTTCCTCTACATCAAACAAAAAGTCCATTAGAAAAAAGGTCAATAAACAAAACCCATCATGTTTTGGGCACATGGGGGCCTCATTATTTTTCTGACTTACCCATAAAGCCTGTCTTAGAAAGTCTTATAAGACTATGCCTCCATTGACCTAAGTCTTGTATATTAGACTTTTTTATATTGCTTTTTCTTTCTTCTCCTCAGACATGATAGTTTTGGTATTAGGATTATTCTTGATTTATCAGCTGACTATTCATGAGTTCCATGCAAAAATCCAAAATGTATATATAGCTAAGTGCAAAAAAAGTACATGTAATAGCTGAGCACAGTGGCACACACCTGGAATCCCAGCTACTCAGGAGGCTGAGGTAAGAGGATCACTTGAGCCCAGGAGTTCAAGACCAGCCTGGACAACACAGTAAGACCCCATCTCAAAAAAAAAAAAAAAAAAAAAAAAAGTACATGCAAAACTCAAAGTCTAAAGGAAATCATTTATAAACAGGCAAGATGGTGCATACCCTGTAATCCCAGCTACTCAGAGACTGAGGGCAGGAAGAAGAGGCCAGCCTGGGCAACTTAGTGAGACCCTGTCTCAAAAAATAAAAAGGGCTGGGGATATGGTTCATGGGCTAGTGCTATAGTGCTTGCCTAATATGTGCAAAGCCCAGGGTTCAACCCTTCAATTACCCACTGACCCCCTCAAAGTTACCAAACCATGAAAGTATTCTACACCAAAGACGTATAGAAAAAATTGAAACTCATCTATCAAATGATAGGAAATGAAAACATAAGAAATCTCTGTGTTAGTTCTAACATCAAGAATGAACTCAAATGCCTAAATTAAAAAAGAGAAAATAGTTTTAAAAGGACTTACCTCTGTTGGTAATGAACAGACTGGAGAAATGTAGAGGAAAAAAAAAAATTGAAATGTTAAACATGAATACACACAGGACTCATAATTTTTATATTTGACAAATGCTTCATTTCTAATTTTTTCTGTACCATTTTCAAATGTTTCTTCAAGGCTATCTATCTTTGCAGTAGAAGTCACATTATTTGAGATGACACTACCTTGATCTTTTGATCTAAGGAAGACTTCAGTTCATGGAACAGTGAGCCTCTAGTACACTAACGCTCCTGTATTAGAATGTTTGTCTTCAGATAAGCTGCAAGTTTCAGAAGATTATCTTGTCTTACCCATTTCTGCATGTGGAGCACAATGCCTGGCACAAAGCAGAAGCTTAATGCACGTTTTCTAAATGCATCCAAGCTGCTCTCCAAATCCCTGCTCAGACTCTAGCCAAGCTGAGGCCAGTCTAATTTGCATCCTTCTTTTGGAAAAGGAGGGGGCAGGGAAGGAGTGACAAGAAACATACCTTTGCTTCTATTTTTCTCTCTGATCAAGAACTCTATTAAGGATTTTTTCTCTTCTCTAAGCACTCCATGAACACTAATTGTGCCAGAAAGTACAGTTTTAATAAGTGTATTTCTCCCCCTCCTTTGTCCTCAAACCCGATTAACTGCTTTATCCTGTTGGTTTCACTGCCATCAAAATCTCTCGCCTCAACCTTCTCTAATTCATGCCACACCTTTTTTTTTTTTTTTTTTTAAAGAGACAGGGTCTCACTAAGTTGCCCAAACTGGTCTGAAAATCCTGAGCTCAAACATCCTGCCTCAGCCTCTTGAGAAGCTGGGACTACAGGTATGTACAACCACACCTGGCTCTGCCACTCATTAAGTCCTAATTTATTTTTATCTAAAGTCTTAACGTCTGGCAATAAGTGTTCCTCTCCCAGGGCCAGGGATATGGTTCAGTGGTAGCCATGAGACCCTGAGTTCAATCCCCAGAACCACCAAATTAAAAATAAAAAAAGTTTTCCTTCCCCAACTTTTATCCTGATGTTGAATTCATCTTTATATAAATTCTCTGCTCAAATACTTCCAGTAACTTACCATCATCTACAAATAAAGTCCCCCACAATGTGGCCACTCCTCTTCATGAATCCCATTTCAACCAAACCACAGCACCTGCAAAGCACTACTCCCCATCTCTTATGGCCTCTCTTCCACTGCTCCCTTGCCAGGTAGGGCTTATCTTTCTGACCTCTGTGCCTGCCTGAATACTCCCTTCCCTCCAAATTCCCATTCAACGAGTTACTTCATAGACTTCATAGAAGTCTTTCTGATTCCACACAATTGGAACTAAATATCTTTAGAGTCTTTCTAAATTGTTGATTCACTATAATATGGACCTATTAACAATACAGGCATGTTTCTAACCAGGCCCACAGTTTTTTTTTTTTTTTTTTTTTTTTTTTCTCGGTACTGGGGATTGAACACAGGGAGGGCACTTGACCACTGAGCTTTATTTTATTTTTTTGCTTTGAGACAGGGTCTCACTAAATTGATGAGACTAGTCTTGAATTTGTGATTTTCCTGACTCAGACTCCCAAGTCACTGGGATTACAGGTGTGTACCACTGTGCCTAGCAACTCCACCATTTTTATCAAGTGATAATGCTTGAATTTAGAAGTACAGCCTAAACTTGTCTCCACTACTTCTGGACAGTATTCATTAGATAGAAATGCATCTTTCAACAGCTTCCACCTTGCAGTCCTAGTTTATTGACTCCTTGAGGTCACAGCAAAACAACCTTATCCTTGAATCGCAGAGGCTTTCAAATTTAAAATGTTGTTACACAGGTAAATATCACGTAAGAATTCTCTGCATCCTGTTAAAATAAATGTACCTTTTTTCTTGCATCCTTAGTTTTGCTTCGTAACTACAGAAAAATGAAACATGGGTTCCAGAGGCTGACACCCCCAATGAGCTGACCAGCTGACCCTCCTGCAACTGAACAATCTCTCCAGGTGGTGAAATCCACCAGCTCACCTCACTCCCAGCACACCCCAGGGATCCTCTGACTCCTCTTCTTCTTTTTTTTTTTTTTTTTTTTTAGAAAAGTTCACACTCTTTCCACCTTCTACCTCTGTGGCAAACAGTCCTGGATCTTTCTTTTCTTTCTCTGCTGCCACTTTTGATATACTGGATTCTTCCATTTGGAGAGATTCATATTAGAAAGATACCAAATAGCCACCTCTAAATCTAATCAACTCATTACTTTTAGGGTTTTTCTATTTTTCAATTCTCTCAGTTTAGAAACAGGGAATTCATCAGTGAATCTCTCACCTACTCAGTCCTAGATTTTTTTAAATTTATTTTTAAAAAATTTTTATATGGACAGAATGCCTTTATTTTATTTGTTTATTTTTGTGTGGTGCTAAGGATCGAACCCAGTGCCTCATACATGCTAAGCAAGTACTCTGTCACTGAGACACAGCCCCAGCCCTAGATTTTTTAATTTTTATTTTTGGTGGGGTGGTAGGAGGTGCTGGGGACTAAACCCAGGGGGTGTTATTGAAACACATCACCAGTCCTTTTTATTTTGAGTTAGTGTCTTGCTAAGTTGCTGAGAGTCTCACTAACTTACCAGGATTGGCCTCAAAATTGTGATCCTTCTGCCTCAGCCTCCCCAGTCACTAGGATTGTAGGTATGAGCCATCACGCCCAGCTCTTTTCCCCTTCTTACTATTAAACACTTCATGTTTTCTTTTTTGTTCTCTAACTTTTTTTTTGCAGTGCTGGGGATCAAGCCCAGGACCTCAAGCATACCAGACAAGAGCTCTACTACCATGCTACATTCCCAGTCCTCATCTTTTCTTTAATTAACCCTCTTTACTTCCTTTTATACTGTTTCCACTATAATCATGGCACTCATTTACCTTACACCTACATTTCTGAAACTGGCCTTTCAACCTCTGGATTCTCCCTCTTCCAAATAATGCAGCATATTAACCTTCTCATCAATTTATTTTTCCTGCTCAAGAAACCATCAGTTCCCCATAAATGATGAAGACTATATAGTAACTCCACTTATTTGACTTTGAGGAATAATAATATTTACTGAGAACTCACCAAGAGGCATTGTTATGCAATGTACTATTTAATTTATCCCTCTCAACAGCTCTCTGCATGTGGCTCTGCTGCTATCTCCATTTTATGGATGAGAGAACTGGCCAAGATCAAGTCAGAAAAGACTACAGCAGGATTTAAACTCAGATAGGGGCTGGGGACATAGCTCACGGTGGAGTGCTTGCCTAGCATGCAAGTCCTGGGTTCAATATCCAACGCTGCAAATAGACTAAACAGATAGACCTCGATATCTGAAGCCTGCACTCTAAAGACAAAGCATCCTGAGAAATGACCCCATCACACCTAACCTGTTTTCCTACTATACTCCAAATCACCATTCTGCTCCAATCAGTTCTTTCACCTCCCTCTCCCCTGAATACACCATATTAAATTTTACCACATTTGGGCTGGGGTGTATGGCTTAGTGATGGAGCACTTGCCTAGCATGTGTAAAGCCCTGGGTCCCTGGATCAATCCTTAGCACCAGATTAAAAAAAAAAAAGATAATAAATAAAGGTATTGTGTCTCTACAAAAATAAAAATTTGTTTTTTACCCTTTTTTTTTTTTTGCAGTACTAGGGATTGAACCCAGAGCTCGTACATGCTAAGCAAGTGCTCTACCACTGAACTACACCCTAGCCCGCCACCATACTGTTCTTACGAATACCTTCACCTTTCCATGCAAGTTCTACCTATCACCTAAGGTTTAATACAAGCCCTACTTCCTTAAAAACTTCCCTACTTGCCTCTGAACAAAGATCCCTCCGTCTCCCAAACTTCTAATTCATAATTACAAGTTATTTTACTATTTAATTCAGCATTTAATAGTCTCTAAAGGCTTCTCACATCCAACCATACCTTAAACCCCTTTCCTCATTCTAAATTGTACTGCAATATCAACACAAAGTACAGAGGGAAATGAAAAGACTAAACCTTTGTCCAAAATGTTAGGGAGTTCTTAACACAAATTATCAGTGAGGCAGACTGAGTATTTAGTGTAGTTCTTCAAAAGATACCTTAGAAGTGACATAAGCAATTCAACAGCATGGGTTTCATATCCTATATATCATGGATTTTAATTTTTAATCTTATAATTATCTTCTCAATCTAATTGGTATCTTTTTTCTTAGTGAAATCTAAACTAATAGTGCATTTTATAAAACATGGAGCTTTAGGTTTGATAAAATAGGGAGCAAATAACAACAGTTCTTTTTTTGTTTTCTTCTGTTTTAGCACTGGGGATTGAACAATTGAGCCACAACCCCAGCCCTTTTTATTTTGAGACAAAATTGCCCAAGCTGGTCTCAAACTTGCGATCCTCCTACCTCAGCCTCCACTCCGAGGAGCTGGGATTACAGATAGTGCCACCACACCCGGCTATAATAGTTAACTACATATGACAAATAAGGATGAAGAATCATACTTTCCATTATTAGAAAGTATACTTTTCTAATACTAATAATTGTTAGCATTAGTGAACTAAGGTCTTGTACTAGTTGTAGCAGGTGCTTTACATGAATCATCTGACTTAAGATGTAATCTTCCTCCTCATTCTACAGATCTTAGAAACAAAACTCTAAACCTTACAGAATGCAATTAACTTGCTCAGGAACACATACCTGGTAAGTTCTAGAACCAAAACATAAACCTGACTCATGACTTTTAAGGCAAAGAATATAACTCTACGAGAAAAATATCATAACAAAATCAAACCTACAAAAAGTTCCTCTGTCAACTCTCTTGCTGAGGAACTATACACTAATCTTATTATTGAAGACATTCAATAAATGACTCAATGACATCACTTCTTCCACCATACTTAAATTCTGGATGAGGTTTCCACTGCACTCACTGAATGTAAAGTCCATGAGAACAAGGACCTTTCTGGTATATTAATTACTCAGTCCCCAACACCTAAAATATCACAAAGCACCTAGTGAGTCCTCAAAAATATTTACTGAAAAAATATTTACTTATCCCTTTACTGTTTCTTTCTTTCTTTCTTGGGGGGGGGGGGGCAGGGGATGGTGGTTAATCCTGGTGGATTCAGGAACTGAATCCAGAGGCACTTGACCCTGAGCCAAACACCCAGTCTTTTTTTTTTTTTTTTTTTAAACATTTTAATTTGTTAATGGACCTTTGCTTTATTCATTTATTTACTTATAATCCAGTGCTTCACACATGCTAAGCAAGCACTTTACTACTGAGCTAAACGACAGCCCCATGCTATGGTTTATTTTGGGACTGGGTCTTGCTAAGTTGCTTTGGTCCTCACTAAATTGCTGAAACTGGCTTTGAATTTGAGATCCTCCTGCCTCAGCCTCCCAAACCACTGGAATTACAGACATGCGCCACAGCGCTCAGCCCCTTTAATGTTCTGCATCTACAAATTTTTCTTAAATTTTCTATGACACTAATAAAACAGAGCATTTACAATTCACGAATATTTTTGTATTGAAAATGAGGAAAATACTCAAAGGGGGAAAAAAATCTTAAGTCTAATACATATTATTCAAACCAAGAAGACTTTCCCTAATTGTCCTACTATCTATCACTCCATCTAACCTCCTCTAGTCCTTAACTGACACCTCCCTATACTATACTAATACAAAGCTGCTCCATTCACACACATGCATCCAGTTTTTCCTTGCATAGCTGTTCACTTCATCTTGCCCTTGCTCACTTCCTCTACCATTCTTCACTACCCTACTCGGTTTCTTCTAAAAGGTCTCTTTTAATAGCCAGAGTAGCAACTATCCTGAAACATCAGGCTGAAATAATCTATTTGCATATCTATATTCCGAATGACTGTAAGCTTCTCCAGGACAAGTAACAAGTCACAAACCACACTGGTGGAGATACCTGTTAACTTCTCACCAGGCCCCCTCCCCAATTAAGGATTCATCAAATGACAAAGACAGCACATAAAAGCTTAACAAGTTCAAACATGAAACTACTAAGGCATAAAAATACAGCAAGTAAAACCCATTTTCTGTCTTCCAATACTTGCCTCCGCAGTAAAGGACTCGAAGTGGGTAATCAGCATCTAACTTGGCACTATTCCTTGGATCTCCTTTGCCATCAGCCCCACTGGATTCAGAAATCTCAGTAGCCATTTCACAAACCTGTAAGCAAGAAAAATAACACATCTTCATTATTTTGAACCAAGACCCTAGAGAAGCAGCGTGGGAAGGCTGTCCAGCCTCCCCCTCCTACATGTCCCCTCATTCCAAAGCTGTTTCAATGCTGTTAAGTGAGGGATACAAGCTGTATTATTCGTAAAACATAAGCAATTTCAGGCGCATACGCACAGTCCGCATGTCTATAGGGAAGTAAGAAACGAATGGACCCTGACAGATGGGGGAGAGGGGACGCTAGAGAAAAAGGAGCCATGCGGGAGAAAAGGATGGGGGAATGACCTCGATAGAGACCGAGTGGGACCTGGGAGGGATGCAAACTGCAGTCAGAGGAAGACTACAAAGCAGGTGAACGGAGAGAGGCTGGAAAAGCCTAGGGAGAGGCGGGTCACCAGGTATCCAAGGCAGGTGGTGGCAGCAGCGAAATGCCAAGGGAGGAAGAACGAGGAGTCAGGAAAGGAGAGTGGAGGGGGCGGAATGGCCAGAGCCTGAGGAGGGTGAGGAAAATGGCAGAACAAGGAAGGGGCAGAATGCAGGACTGAGGGCGCACGGGCGAGGGGGTCTCGGGCGAACGGCAACCTCGGGGCCAGCAGAGGAACCCATGTGGGCGGGGTGGAGACGCCCGGCTCGGCCCGGCCCCCTGCCTCCAGGTAGCACCTCAGCTTCCCCCACGCTCACTACGACCGCAGGGAAGCCGGAGAGGTGGAGGGGTCGTTACCCAGGAGGTCGTACAGCCCTCTCCGCCGCCGCTCCCGCAGCTCCCGCCAGCTGAAGCGACACATGCAACTCCTCTTTCCCAGCCAGGGCCTCCGGAGAGCCCGTCTACCAGACGCGCTCCCGCGAGACAATAAGCCTTTATCGCGAGACTCAGGCTGCCGCTGAGCAGATGTCGCGAGAAGCCTGAATGTGGGCGGGGGTGAAATTGGGGCGCATGCGCCCTCCGCCCCGGGGCGGGGCCACGAGGCAGAGCCGCGGAAGGCCAGTAGGCGGTGCTCGCTACTTGTTGGAGAGAAGGGATCGTCCGAGGTTGGCTCGCGTAAGGGGGCGCGGACTGGACCGGGAGACACGTGCACCTGAGTCAGAAGTGACTCCCTATTAATAAACGGGGAGCACTGCCCCGGTGTCTGGGGTACATCCTAGAGTCCTGACTAACCTCCAGTCGTTGCATAAGTCACTCCTCTGCGGGGAGACTGCAGACAAAACCCTAAATTGGAAGAATTGTTCTTGAAAAGACGATATCCGCTGTTTAAATTTTTTCATCGTCTACTGTCTCATCACGCTATTTTCCTCGCGGTCTAGAGTTTATCAATCCTTATATATGTTCTAAGTTGGAATTATTCTCTCCCATCCCAGCCTTTCTCTCAGAAGGCTGAAGCCTGCTAGAGGTAACCACGCATCTTAGCTTGGCTTCCATTTGTTTTATTTGGGGAAAATGCCTTCACCTGCATACTCAGCATGAGTCCCACTCTTCGTGGAGTGGAGATGTAACACTTCAGAGCTTTCAGAGACCGGAGGGTTAGGGGAATGAGAAAAAGAGGTGCTTCGTAGGTGGGGAAGTGTGCTTTTCTGTTTTGCTTCATCCTTCACTCACACTCACCTAATTCCCCCCTTTCACCGACAGCTTCATTCAGGGCCACTTCTGCCATCCTTTTGAAGTTCTCTTTACAACTCATTTTTCATGTGAACTTAACCATCCGGAACAATCTTTTGAAGTAGAAATTCATCCAGCATGGCCCTCCACCCTGCTAATTTTTTAAAATAAAAAAGTTCCATCACAGAAGAGTTGATTCTACGTTATACTAGTGAAAGAAGAAAATGTCTTATGCCCACCAAAGCATGTTTGACTCTGACAATCAGAGTTTCCATCTAATGACATCCATCTCCCGCTCTGTATTAGGTACCATGCTCATTTGGGGGTACAGAGTGTAGGTGGATTCATGCCACGAATTTTTCTTAGGTTCCTACTACGTACCAAGCACTACACTAGGCACTGTGGATACTTCAGTGAACAAAAGAGAGAGATAAAATTACTCAAAAGACAGAGATAAAATTGAATGGCCTCAGACATGTTGGCTGATTTAATCCTTAGAAAAACCCTGTGAAGTAGGCATTCTTGTCCCTAATTTCCAAATGCTGAAATCAAAGATCGAAGATGAATATGAATGAAGTTCACCTATGCTTAAGATCACTCAGGAGGGCTGGGTATAGCTCAGAGTAGAGTATTTGTCTAGTCTGTGCAAGACTTCCATTTTCAATCCCCACTACCACACACACACACAAAAATCATATGCAAATAGTATGTTATTGATCTTAAGATACATATTTTTCACATTTCAACATTTCACATTGTTCTTTATATAAGTTAAAATTCTGTAACAGGTACATAGAACCATAAAATTGTACATACTAATGGGGTAGCACGTGACATTTCAATATATGTAATATTGTGTAATTTTTACATCAGGTTAAACATATCTACCTCAAACATTTATCATTTCTTTACAGTGAAGACATTCAAAATCCCTTCTTCTAGCCTTTTGAAATACAGCACATCCTTGTTATTTGCAGTTACCTCACTGGGGCTACCGTGCAGTCGCATACCAGAACTTCTTACTCCAGTCACTTAGTACCTATTAATCAACCTTTCCCCATCACTCCATTTCAACATTGCGCATATCAAGATGCATTACAATGCAGTCTTTTCACATACAGGGGGAGCTGCTGTCCGGTGTCAAACCCAAGAACTCACACATGCCAGGCAAGCTCTCTTCCACTGAGCTCGCCCCCAGCCCTGCAATGCAGTCTTAATTAGCATTGTCAGTTTAGTTGGCAGCATTTTTCTTTCCCACTGGTACATAATATAATGGTGCATGCTACAATCAATGGCATCTTAGATGTGATAAAATTTGAACAGGCGACCAGTCCTGCCTAATAGACTCATATATCTTTAGTTTCATTCCTCACCCTTTTCCTGCTCTACTTTGTGCAGAATGGGGTGCTGACCCTGTGGACTGCTTTCCCAGGCCTCCTTCTTCCTTAGCATCTGGTCAGTTTCAGTCAATGGGAGACAGCAATGGAAGCCAGTTCCCTTCCCATCCATCCAACCCACCCCCTTGAATAGTATCTCTATTCTCTCTCTGCATCATTAAGGGATATTAGCCTCTGGGCTTCTATATAGCACTCTCCCCAGATTTATTCTCTAGCCTATGGGTGATGATGGCCATCTCTACCTCAGTAGTGTGTTATTTTACAATTTTGTAAGTTGTAGAATACTGATAATAATTTCAATGACTCTTGTTCATAGAAATGCAAATGAATTTCATCCGAAAGAGCTGCCATTAGGTCTCTGATGCCATCAACTGGTTTTCTATCTATTTGGAAATTCATTTCAGTATTCCTGTTTGCCTTTGAATGTATATGTATCTAAGTATAATTACCTCTGGATATTTTTTAAAATTTTTCTTTGAATTGTTTTTTTTAAGGATATATTTTCTTTTGGTTTTCTTTTTTAAATTTTTTTTTTTTTTTAGTTGTAAAGACACAATACCTT
Source organism: Sciurus carolinensis (assembly GCF_902686445.1). Taxonomy (NCBI): domain Eukaryota; kingdom Metazoa; phylum Chordata; class Mammalia; order Rodentia; family Sciuridae; genus Sciurus; species Sciurus carolinensis. The sequence goes on along the minus strand of NC_062220.1, from coordinate 147,473,897 downwards.
TATATTTATTTATTTATTTTTATGTGATGCTGAGGATCAAGCCCGGTGCCTCACAAGTACTATGCAAGCGCTCTGCCACTGAGCCACAACCCAAGCCCTTTGATTGGTTTTTTTTTGTTTTTTTTTTTTTTTTCTGTCTTTTTTTGCTTTTTTCTTTTTTTTTTTTTTTTTTCCTTTGATTGGTTTTAACGTATTACTGATTCTCTTGTTGGTTAAGGTGTGGAATAAAATCTTCGGCATGTGTTTGTTTCTATAACTGGATAAGAGCTATGTTTTTATCCTTTTAAAAATTATTATTTAACACTTCACAAATAAAAAGGTATAAACATGTCTTGCCCTTTCTCCCTTCTTTCTGACTGGAATGTGAATATGAGGCAGAAGTTACAATAGCCATCTTGCAACCAGGAGGGGCAGGTCTGAGATGGGATCATAACTAGGATCATGGACTAGATGCCTACAAATAGCCTGGATTCCTGATAGCATTGTATCGGCTCTTGATGTTTTTCTGTTTGGGGCTTCCAATTGTGAAAGACAAATAACCCCCACCACACACACACAGAAAGCCAGATATTTCCTTTGCCACATGAGGGGGTTCTGTGGTCAAGACAAGCATGCCTCAAGCAGGAGACAGAGAAGACACCTGGTTAAAGAGGATGGGAAACTGATGTTGCAAGACGGTGGTTCAGATGAAGTATGGAGGAAGGGGCGGTGTTGACATTGACCTTCTCAGAAGTCTTCTGTTGATGAGAAGGAAAACCTTTGCCCTGGGACCCCTCCAGTTAGAAATGGCTTCTTACAAAATGTGATGTTGGATCAGAAGGTCATTGAGAGTCTCACGAAATGGGTTTTATTTTTCCCCTCTTGGGGTTGGATTGGCCCTTAAGTCAGGCATTTTCTACGACCTGGTTCTTTCTGGGCATTTTCAAACTGATCACGTGGGGTGCAGTAGCTATTCATTGAATGGCTTTTTAGCACTCACTCTCAGGCAAGGGATGTGGCTCGGTGGTCCAGCGTTTGCCTGGCTTGCCTGAGACCCTGTGTTCCATTGCCAGCACCAGCCCCTTGCCCATCTCCACCCGCAAAGTAGCATCTACTCTCAATAACAGGTCCATTTGAGGTGAAGCATGTGACCCAGGTATAAACCAATCAGGACATGGTCTTCTGTTGGTAAAAGTGATTGATTCAAGGGTTAAATCAACCAGAGTAAATCCCAGCAGATTTTTAGAAAGCTCTATAAAACAGGCTCTCTCCTTTCCATTGACTTTGAGTCTCAGGAAGCATAGTAGAGTTGCTGGCAACCACCTTACCACTGTGCAACCTGAAAATAAAGTCAGTATGGAAGGGAGCAGAGCTGAGAGATGGAGAACACTTGACCCCTGATCGCAGCCTCATCTGAAATCAGCTCGAACCCTGCACTTTTAGCTAGGAAAGTTAAATTCACATCGTTGCTTAAGCCAGTTTGAATTGGGGTTTCTTTCACTCTCAAATGAATCCTGATGAATACAGTAGGGTAAGGACTAGGGCATCCCCAAACAAACCAGCCTCACCAAGGCTTACTAAAACCCATACTTAGTAAGCCTTAGTAGCCCAATGCTTCCCAGCATTTTGCCTTACAATGACACACAATGAATGCTATGGCTTTGCACAGCACAATCTCATAAACAAATCTACAGTTTGATTGAAAACCCCAAATAGCTACTGGGATGTGAAACACTATAAAAATTTGTATTTTTCAAATTTTACAAACATATAATTTATAATAATTTTTATAACTACTGGAAATACATCTGTAAGGTAGCTCACTATAAAATGTGGTAAATTAAATGGGCTGTCAATTCTCTCTCTCTCTCTCTCTCTCTCTCTCTCTCAAGAGGTCATCATTGAATGGTACTTAGAAAAAGACCTGGTCCAAAGTGAATCATCATAAGTTTAGTGTTTAATCTGTCCAAAGTGTTTAAACAAATTCAAACTTTAGTACTTCAATATTAGCAATATAGTACCAGACACATACTATACATGTTAGCAAAAGCTCGGTCCTTGTCCCTGATGACAATCCAGTAAAGAGGACATGGTTTTGAGAAAAAGGAAAAAAGTTTTATTGTTTTGCTGACAAAGGAGAAACCCAGGGGACTCCCAGAGGTTGTGATTCTTTTTTCAGAAAAAGAATATTTTCAGTTTAGACTAGAATTAACAGATCGAAAAATCTCTTAGTTTTAAAGGAAGTCCTTTATTGCCTGGGAATAAACTGAGCCCAATTTACTTAGCAGCTTTCATCTATGGGGGTCTCAACCTATTTATGTTGTATTCTGTTGCATATGTGCCCCCTATTCCTGCTGATGGGCAGAATCACAGCACCACCAAGCTCAGCAAATAAAAAAGAAAAATTTTCAAGAGTATGAAAAGTGAATCTCATGTTCAGGCATAGATTCGACATATATGTAACAGTATGTCAGTTACCAACTTTTGTTCTCTTACCAACAGAAGTCCATGTGCTGATTGATTTATACCTGGGTCACATGCTTCACCTCAAATGGACCTGTTTTGTTTTGTTTTGTTTTGTTTTGTTTGGTGCTGGGATTGAATCCAGGGCCTTGTGCTTGCAAGGCAAGCACTCTACCAACTGAGCTATCTCCCCAGCCCTGGACCTGTTGTTGAGAGTGGATGCTACTTTGCGGGTGGGAATGGGCATGGGGCTGGTGCTGGCTAAATTGATGAGGCTGACCTTGAACTTTCAACAGTATTGATACCGCCATTTACGGGTGCCGAGTTCTGCTCCTTCTAATGTTGAAGATTGAACACTAGAGAAGCACGCCAAGGCAAGCATATTAAGCAGGTTTTATTTAAAGGTAGTAATACAGACTTCTCCCGGCAGGGAGAAGGGGGCCATGACTGATGTTCTAAAGTCCCAAGAAGTGAGTGCACCCTACATCTTTTATAGGTTAAATTCTCTTTTGTTCTCCAGTTCTCTCCCCCCTTATCTCTCCTTCCTGCCTACGTGACTAGGCCTGGTTTTGCATTAAGTGAGAAACCATGGGCAGGGGGAGGGCCAGGGTGATTCAGGCAGATAAGGGCCCAGGGGGCACCAATTAGCAGCCCCTTGTTTGCAGTCCTTGATAAAGGCAGGTAGATTTGGTAATCAATGGGCTCTGGAGCCCCTTGATATTCCATTCTTCCAGGGGCAGTCTCCAACTTCCAGAGGCAGATGGCTTCATGGCTTCATTTCCTCGAATTGACCTGATCCCCTATTTCTACACTAACTACCTGTTCTTAATTCTGGCTTCAGTATCCGACATATATGTAACAGTATTAAAAGCATAAAGCACACTTATAAGCATAAGCCCATCTTAACCACACTCCTAGTCATTTTTAGTCTCAGTGACCCATCTGTGTCCCATGTCATGGAATATCACTGCCAGCAATGTGTTTCCATATCTCAACACAAAAGTGGTTGATGCTAATATTTTCACTCTTTTCTTTTACGATCTTTGTGCTGGCACCAAGGTTGAGAGAAAAGCTAGTCACGGAGTCACTGAGAGAACTTCTCTTTGGACACTTGGTTAAGTTCTCTCTATTAATTTTCCTTAACATTGGTTTTGTTTGCCAAAGGATGTGACAGTAAATGTAGCTCTCCTTCCATTGAAAGCACACTTTATGCTTTCAATACAATCCTCGCGGCTCTGCCACTGCAGCTTATTTTTAAAATAGACACGTTCCTTCTCTTCCTCTTTCCCTGCTCCTCCCTAATCTCTCACCCTTCCTAATCTCAGGGGAAACAGGATTATTACCTTTCTTCCCCATTTTAGGCAGATTTATCTGTCCTTGAGTGCACATGCGCCATAGGATCCAAGTGATTCAGACTCTGGGGAAGGTACCGAAGATCTCAGAAGCGACTATCTCCAAAATTAACAAGTGAATTACACTCCAACAGAGAATACCAGGAAATGCAGCCTTTGAGTCACCTCTTTAAAAGTCCCCTGCTCCTGCTGATGGGCAGAATCATCGCCTCTGGGGCAGAAATCCCCCGTGTTTCTCCTTTGCTAGCAAAGCAATAAACCTTCTTTTTCCTTTTTCTCAAAACAGTGCACTCGTTATTAGATTGACATCGGGGACAAGTTCTGACGTTTTGGCAACATAGAAAATTATGTATTTGTGAATCTCAATGAATTATAAAACAAATGTGAAAAGCGTAAATGGTGGTTATGGGTAAATAAATGGGAGTTACTTGGTACTTTTCATCTTGGCTCTTTCCTTTTTTTTTTTTTTAATATTTTTTAGTTGTTGATGGACCTTCATTTTATTTATGTGCAGTGCTAAGGATCAAACCTAGTACCTCACACATGCTCACATGCTAGGCGAGTGCTCTTCCACTGAGCCACAACCCAGCCTTTTTTCTTTTTCTTTTTGTTTTTTTTGGATACTCACCAGATACTTATATTGTTTCCTACCAGTTTAGTAATCCCAGAGAGAAATCTTGTTTTCCACAGGTTCTAGCCAACAACTCAGGTTAGTAACCCATTAGCATTTATTTTTTCTCAGTGGCTGGGGATTGAACCCAGGACTGTTGAAGCCAGAATTAAGGACAGGTAGTTAGTGTAGAAATAGGAAATCGGGTCAATTCGAGGAAATGAAGCCATGAAGCCATCTGCCTTTGGAAGTTGGAGACTGCCCCTGGAAGAATGGAATGTCAAGGATCTCCGGAGCCCATTGATTACCAAATTTACCTGCCTTTATCAAGGACTGCAAGCAAGGAGCTGCTAATTAATGCCCCCTGGGCCCTTGCCTGGCTGAATCACCTTGGCCCTCCCGCTGCCCATGGCTTCTCACTTAATGCAAAACCAGGCCTAGTCACGTAGGCAGGAAGGAGAGAGAGATAAGGGGGGAGAGAACTGGAGAACAAAAGAGACTTTAACCTATAAAAGATGTAGGGTGCGCTCACTTCTTGGGACTTTTAGAACATCAGCCATGGCCTCCTTCTCCCTGCCAGGAGAAGTCTGTATTATTCCCTTTAAATAAACCTGCTTAATCTGCTTGCCTTGGTGTGCTTCTCTAGTGTTCAATCTTCAACATTAGAAGGAGCAGAACTCGTCACCGGTAAAGAGCGGTATCACTGTGAGCATGCTAGGCAAAGGCTCTGCCTCTGAGCTACTTTATTTTGAGATGGGGAGGGGGTCCTCACTAAATTGTTGGGGCTGGCCTTGAACTTTCAATCCTCCTGCTTCAACCTCCCCAGTTGCTGGGGTTACAGGCATGAGCCACCCCGACCGGCCACAGCTGGTCTCCTAAATCGCCCAGGCTAGTCCTGAACTTGCGATCCTCCTGACTCGCCTTGGAGTGACTGGGATACCTACCTGGGCCACGGCAGCAGGCCTCTTAGCCTTTTGAGCCGGTGCTTGTCCCTGAACCATCATAGTGGTGCGTGAAAGGAATGACCTGATTGGTCTGACCTGGTCACATGCCCATTTGGGCCGAGGGGTGGAGCTAAATTCTCCCAAACCTCAGAGATGGAGAGGGAAGGAGGGAGCGGTTAGCAAAGGAAAATTAGGGTGCTACTGCCAACAGGAAGGCGAATGGATTCTGGGGAGACAAAAACATCTAAATATGCCATATCCGACCTAGTGGCCCCAGAAGCCCACTAAGCCTCTGCCACGTTGACAAAAACCAACCTGTTCAGCTTCTCCAAAAATTAGATGTTTAATAAGGTCATTCACTCTTCTCGCAATACAGGACCGACAAGAAGGGACTCAACCAGTTCTGCCACAAGAGGCCAATACCTATTCAGTGTAGAGGAGGGTTAATTTTCAAAGATGATCCAGTTTAATCAGGATGAGATGCTCTTTGTTAAGTCAGGCAGTGAAACCCATCTTTCCTTTGCCAAACCAAGGACCCTCCTGATAGGAGGAATTCAAAGCCCCTTGACATTCTGAGAGCCTTAGTGCAATATATTTTTTATTGTAATAAAAGTCTCTAATTATAAAAAGCAGTGCATGCTCCTTGCAACAAATTTAAGGATGTAGCTCAGTGGTGGAGCACTTGCCAATCATGTGCTAACTCTTGGATTCGATCTCCTGTATCAGAAAAAATTTTTTTTCAAACAATACAGTGTGTACAGGTGAAAATTTGTTAGTGGGGTGCAAATAATGACAATGGTATTTCCGAAAGCTGTAATTTATATAGCGCCTGCTCTGTGTTGTACACTGTTATAAGCCCTTTATATAGATGAACTCACTTTACCTTTTTTTTGGTACTGGGGATTGAACTCAGTGGCACTGGACCCTGAGCCACCTCCCAGGGCTATTTTGTACAGTTCAAGTTGGAAGAGTTCCTTCTGGCTGGTGGCAGATCAGTCTTTGCTCTCAAATGGTCTTCAACCAATTGGATGAGGCTTACAGGCACTACGGAGAGCAATCTGCTTTACTAAGCCCACCGCTTTTTGTTGTCAATGTTGTTTTGTTTTATCTAGTTATTTATTTTTGCTGTGCTAGGCATGGTCCCCAGGGCCTCACCCAGGCTAGGCAAGCCCTCTACCACTGAGCCACACTCAGCTCATCCAAAACACACCCTCACAGGGACACCAGGGTGACATTTGACCAGATATCCAGGCATCACGACCCAGTCAAGGTAACACAGAACACACCAGGGTAACACAGAACACACCAGCACACCTTGCTGTGGCTAGCGTGAAGGTGCTGTGGTGGACATTTGTATTTGAGGATTTGAGTCCGGATTTCACTTCTCTAGGGTATATACCTGGGAGTGGAATTGCTGAGTCATGTGGCAACTCTGTGTTTTTGAGTAACTGCCAAACTGCTTCCCATGAGATATTTTTGTATTCCTAACAGCAGTGTACAAGGGAATAGGTATTATTTTTTAAATTTACAACAATCAGATAATACTATACAAACTACAATGTGGTTGCTTATTTTATCCACTTAACAATCACATCCTGCATGTCTTTCCATGTTGGTACTTAGAATTTAGTCTCTGTCCGTCTGTTTGGAGAGCAGGTCTGCTTAGGACAGAGTTTGATCCAAAGGGAGTATTATATAAGCAAATATATGTGTGTGTGTATATATATATATATATATATATATACCAGGGATTGAACCCAGAGGCACTCCACCATTGATTCACATCCCCAGCCCTATTTTGTGTTCTATTTAGAGACAGGGTCTCACTGAGTTGCTTAGCACCTCATTCTTGTTGAGGCTGGCTTTGAACTCTTGATCCTCCTGCCTCAGCCTCCCAAGACGCAGGGATGACAGACAGGTGCCAGCACCCTCCTTCCTCTTCTAAATTTTTCTTACATCCTATATTCTGAAAGAACCCATTGTTTATTTTTTCAAAAGTGGTACTGAGGGGCATGAACTCAGGGGTGCTCTACCCCTGAGCTACAACCCTAGCCCTTTTATTTTATTTTATTTTATTTTATGATAGGGTCTCAATAAATTACCCAGGCTGTCCTCCAACTTGCAATCCTCCTGACTCAGCCTCCAGAGTGGATGGGATCATAGGCATGTGCCACCACACCTAGCTTATTGTTTACAATTTTTAAAGTTCATTCTGAAGTGGCAGGGAACTTCCTTGTCAGAATCAGTGTCAGGTCAGGGTGACACTGGGGTTACACAATGAAGAAATTGTGTAAGGTCGCTGCAAGATTTTGAATGGTGATACCCCCGCCCCATGCCCCTGCAAAAGCTATGTCCATGTTCTGAGTCCTGCAAACTGTGAGGACGGCTTTATTTGGAAGGAGTTTTGCAGAAACAGTTGAGGAAAGGATCCCACCATAAAATAATTCTAGTTATCTAGGCCCTAAATCCAATAGTGAATGTTCTTTAAAAGAGACACAGGAGCCAGGAACAGCAACACATGCCTGTGATCCCAGTGTGGCTCAAGAGGCTGAGGCAGGAGGATTGCAAGTTCAAGTTCAGCCCAGGCAACTTAGAGAGACCCTGTCTCAAAATAAAAAATATAAAGTATTGGAAATGTAGCTCAGCAGTAAGGGACCGCTGGCTTCCATCACCAGCACTGAAAAGAGAAGGGTGGGAAGAGTCTTGGGTGGGAGGCATGTGCCCATTGAGGTGGAGATTAGAGGCCTGCAGCCCCAGACCCGGATGCCAACAGCAGGAAGCAGAAGCTGGGAGAAGCAAGGAATGAAGACTCTCCTAGAGCCTGTTCAGGGGGTGCAGTCCTGCCAACACCCTAGCATCAGACCTCTGGCTTCCAGAAGCAGGAGGGAAGAGCTGAAGCCACCACGTTGGTGGTAACTGGCTCCTTCAGAATCAGGAAGCTAAGACATTCCCACACTCAGGCCCCTGGCGGGGGAAGGGGTTTTGGGGAAGCTCAGCCCCTGAATTCACACAACACAGACAGTTTCTCCTCCTGCCACTCGTAGGTAGCCCAGCCGGAATGTCCACTTCCTGCCCTTGTCACAGATAAAGCGAAACGCTATCTCATAAAACCATCAGAGTAGGTGGCATGACAGGGCCTGAGAGACCTGAGCTCATGCCAGATCAGTCTGGAAGGTGTGTCCACAGGTTCTTTCAGTCCACGCTTCCTGTTGAGTCGTGTGTCCCCACAGCCAGGGCCTGGAATCAATAACCCGCACGGGCCTGGAATCATTCATTCACTGGTTCACTTATTTAAGACATGCTGCCTGTCCCTCGGTGCCTGGTGAGGGGCTACGTATGTTCTGGGGAGAAGCAAAAGTAAATCATCACCAGACTGCCTGGCAAGCACGTGGGTGGCAGAAACAGCGCAGGAAAGAGGGCTTCTTCCGGAGTGGAGAGGGCGATTCACAGAAGGCGTGGAAGTCAAGGGAAGTGATGTTTCCTGGGCTTCCAACACGGAAGCCATGAACCACACATGGTTTTTAAATGTTAATTAAAATGGAATTTTATTCAAAATTCAGTTCCAATGCATCCAGTTTCAAGAGCTCAATAGCTACACGTATACAGTTGTCCCTTGGTATCCGCAGGGACTGGTTCCAGGACCCCGCCCCCATACCAGAACCTGCAGATTCTAAATTCCCTTATATAAGATGACTTAGCCAGGCGGGGTGACACACACCTGCAATTCCAGCAATTTGAGAGACTAGGCAGGAGGATCACAAGTTCCAGGTCAGTCTGTGCAATTTAGGGAGATTTTGTCTCAAAATAAAAAGTAAAAATTGCTGGGGATGTAGCCCAGGGGTCAAGCACCCCTAGTACTGTAAACAAAAATAGAGGCCAAAACAGAAAAGAGGCTTAGTGTTTGCATATAACCCATGCACAGCCTCCTATAGAGTTCGTTTCTCCCCGCTGGAACTGGGGATTGAACCCGTGGGCACTTTAACACGGAGCTATATCCCCAGTTGTTTTTTGTTTTTGGTTTTTTTTTTTGGTGAAATAGGATCTCACTAAATTGCTCAAGCTAGCCTTGAACTTGCAAGCCTCCTGCCTTAGCCTCCCAAATAACCCCAAATAACTGAGATCACCATAGTGAGCCATTGTGTCCCGCCTCCTCTATACTTCAAATCATCTCTAGATGACTTATCACAACTAATACAATGTACACACCATGTAAAGAGTTGTTATTCTGATTGTTTAGGAAACAAGGACAAGAAAAATGTCTGTACGAGCTCAGCACAGACACATTTTCTTTTTTCAAATATTTTTAATCCATAGTTGATTGAATCCTCAGATGTGGAACACACAGTATGGAGGGAAGAGTGCGTTCTAGAACATCCCCAATTTGTAGAAAGTTCTATTGGAAGATGCTGGTCTAGGGTCAGGCCTGCAAAAGAGCTGAGACCTAGCCGGGAAGGAAGAGCATCCCCAGAGGTCCCTGCAGAGGCTCTTGGATACTGAAAGCTGAGTGGCCGGGGCTGGAGGTCCTGGGCCAGTCCCTGCAGTGCCTGCCAGTCACCTTGGATTCCCTGCCAGGGCCACGGAAGGCACCGAAGTTCAACCAGGGGAGCAACCCGAGTGTGGGGAAGACAGACGGGAGGAGGAGACTACATGAGGGCACCAACTAGAGGCAGCCATGTTCCTCCCCAGTCTTGACCAGCCACAGTGTAGCAATGTGGGTAGAGAAGAGACCGTGGACGTATGCTCAAATAGACTGCAGGTTGTGGTGTGACCAGGAAGAAGAGGAACCAACGCTCATGGCTTGAGCTACTCAGGGGTGTGCCAGAGTTCCCTGTGTCTGATGTGGAATCTGAGGAAAAGGATGAGAAACTGCTCCTTAAAGTGCTGGTTAATAACTGGGCATACACCTGTCATCCAGCGGCTCTGGAGGCTGAGACTGGAGGATTGTGAGTTCAAAGGCAGCCTCAGCAATGGAGGACAGCCTTGGAAATTCAGTAAGATCTTGTCTCTAAATAATATACAAAATAGGGCTGGGGGTGTGGCTCAGTGGTCGAGTGGCCCTGAGTTCAATCCTCAGTGACCCCCCCGACAAAAAAGTGCTGGTTAATAGGAAGTAATAGCTTTAGTCACCTGGAGGGTCTCATTCCCCCATCCAGCCTCCACTGTAGCTCACATCAGAAGACACTCAGGAGAGAAAACAGCACACTAGGCTCTGAGCATGTGACCATAATGTCCCAGGTGCCAATAATGGTCAGGAGAAGGAGAGCGTGGGATGAGATCTGTTGCTTCCCTTTTTTCTTTTTCCACAGTTTCCTCATCATACAAAGCTGCACCTCCAGAAAGGCTCCTGGATGCTGAAATCGAGGTACTCTGCGAACGACCCCACCCAGCGTGGCCTGCTTTGTTCCTCATGATTCCTTCATGGACTCCAAATTCCAAACCCCTCAAATGTCCTCCAGCCTATTTCTGGCTCTGAATACCTGCTCCATCTTGTCTGCTTCTAGAAATTCTAGCAATTCTCCCCCACCCACTTCACTCGCCAAAACCAGTCCTGTCATTACGCTTCCAGTGTAGCAGTTGTATTGTTTTCCTAATCCATACTGAAGTCACAGCTATACCCTCAGTCATAGCTATACCCTCAAAATACGGGTCTCTATTGTCCTCTAAGACCCCACACGTTTGCTATTATCTCTGGTGGGGTTGCCTCATTTAGGAAATATTGTCTTACCACTTATTCCGGTTCCTTTTCTTTACTGTTACTTATGTATGTATGTTTGTCTTCCTTCCCATACTAAACACTTAGCTTCAGATGCCAGATAATGTCTCTCTCGTTTTTGGATGTCCTGAAACATCTAGCAAAAACACAGCAGAGGTTTACCTAATCGGAATTTGTAAAGCTTCTATTTTTAATCAGGCACTATCATTTGAAGCTAGGAGTAAAACTAAGCAGCATCTCAGCAATAAAATGTGGTTTAAGTTTTTAAATTATCCCAGCCTTCTTTCTTAAAGTTGACGGAGGCCATTTTCAGACTCTTCTGTGGAGGAAGCAACTGCTACAAACTATGAATTCGTTTTTCTCAAAATATCTTATTTGTTGCATGTTTCTTTTCTTCTCTTTCTTTTTTTTTTTTTTTTTTTGTTGTTGTTGTACTGGGGACTGAACTCAGGGGTGCTCTATCACTGAGCCACATCCCCACCCCTTTTTTGTGTTTTATTTAGAGACGGGGTCACTGAGTTGCTTAGCACCTCGCTCTTGCTGAGACTGGCTTTGAGGCTCTTGCCTCAGCCTCCCCGGTCACTGGGTTACAGGCATGCACCATCACACCCAGGGAAATGTGCTTTCTTTCTTTTTTATTTTTATTTTTATTTTTTTGGTGCTGGGGATTGAACCCAGAGGTGCTCTGCCACTGAGCCACATCTCCAGCCTTTTTATTTTTTTATTTTGAGACAGGGTCTTACTAAATATCCAAGGCTGTCCTCCAACTTGCGATCCTCCTGTCTCAGCCTCCCAAGTCCTGGGATTACAGGTGTGTCAGCTTGAGTTCCATTCCTGAGTTGCAGAGTTCCTCATATCTTCTGTATGATTTGCAGATACGCTCTCCACTCCGGAGGTAGCCTTTCACTCTGCTGACAGCATCCTTTGATGCTGAAAAGCTTTTCATCTTGATGAAACCCACTTTACCTATTTTCTTTTCTTTTATTGCCTGTGCGCTGGGTGCCATATCCAAGAAATCAACGCCAGATCCAACCTCATGCAGCGTTTCCCCTACGTCTCCTTCTAAGGGTTGCAGGGTTGTGACTCTTCCATGTAGGTCTTAGAGCCGTTGGAGTTCGTTTTCGAATAGATTTTAATCTGATGCACGAAAGGATGTGGAGGATCCTCTGGAGCACGTGATCCTGCAGACCTGGGGGGAGAACTGGAGCAGTCTGTATAGGAAAAACCACTAGACTTTCAGAGAAAGAGAAACTGCTCTTAATCCTTTGCCTTCCAGCTCATTCTACCGAGAGAGCGCAGTGACTTGACAAGACAGAAAGGATGTGGAAAAGCAGCAGGTGTTAGTCATGTGGGGAAAAGGGAAGTACTTGTCTTTACGAGAACCGAGAACCGCTACTGGGACCTGATAATGCAGAATGAAGAGTCCTTACCAAGGAGCTGGGCGCGGCTTGGTGGTGGCATTGGCCTCGAATGTCTGAGCGAGGCCCTGGCTTCCATTCCCAGCCCGGAAAAAGGATATTTGCCGTTTGTTGACAATTCCAGGCTGAGCACCAGAAGCCTTCTGTGTTACTCACCTGACCTCGTCACGGGGCTATTAACTCCTCAGGGAACCCGCAGCCCAACAGGGGAAGGTGGCCGTTAGGAGCTCTCCAGACAGCTCATCCAGGTCCCTATTCTCTCCCCTCCTGCCAAGAGCATGGGATTTGTCTTCCAGGAGCTCATGGGTGAGGGGAGACGTTCATTTATTAGAAGCTATGACAGCCACAGGCGGTACCATCGGAGAATAGAGGTGGAAGCATTCTATGGGAAAGATGACCCATGGAGGCCTTTGTGTGTCAATCCACGGGATGTGACTTTCAACCCAGAAAGAGGTGACAGACCCAAAAGTCCAGAGACCAGGCATGTAAATTAGGGGGTCAGCCAGATCTAAGGTAATAGGGAGTGGGGGGGACAGGGGCAAACTGCAAAACTCATACCCTCAGGGAACAGTTTCTCTTAGCTCCAACTGGTTGTCACCATGTGGGATCATTGGTCCACTGTGACAGAACTTCCAGTTTTCTAAAAGAAGATAAATTCCATAGGACAGTCCTAGGTTTACTTTTCTTCTTCTTTTTTCTTTTTTTGGGGGTGGGGGTACCTGGGATTGAACTCAGGGGTACTCGATCAGACACATCCGCAGCCCTATTTTGTATTTTTTTTTTAGAGTTGCTTAGCGCCTCGCTCTTGCTAAGACTGGCTTTGAGCTCTCTCTCCATCCTCCTGCCTCAGCCTCCTGAACCGCTGGGATGACAGACATGCGCCACCGAGCCTGGCAGTCTTAGGTTTTCTAAACACTCGAGCTGAGCCAAACTGGTTTCTGAACCTTGTATGGGCCACAGGCCACCAGTCTGCCACCTTAACAGATTGGAAGGAGCTAATGCCTTAGAAAATTTAAATTGTTGTGTGGGAGAAGAATTGCAGAGAGTAGGCTAGAGGAAGGGGAGCCAGCCAGGAACCCTTTCCAAGGCCAGGTGGGAGGTGACAGGGGGACGCAGGGAGGATGCTACCGGCTTGATTTGGAATCGAGCATTCCAGCATCTGGAACAAGCTGCATGCATTCTTCCAGCGTACCCTCCCATCCCACACCCACCCGCTGTCCTAAATCGGGAGCGGAAAGGCACAGGGCAGATAGATAATCCCTAAAGTCAAAGGGCAGGAAATTTCGGCAAGGACTCCAATTTCTCGCGCAGTCTAATTTTACCCAAGACGATTTTAGAGATAGATCTTAACCAACTCCCCCAGCCCCGGCTTCCTGCGCCCACAGGCTCAGCAATCATTAAAATGAAGACACTTTCATGGTGGCATTGGTCTCTTCCGAGCAGCCGGGGGGTGGGGGGGGAATCTCAGAGCCAGGTCCTCTTTGCAAAAGCGCCGGGCTCTGCTTTGGCACGGCTGAGGACCTGGCTCCCAAAGAGGCTATCTCCTGGAGACAGACATGGAAGTGGCTTCAGGTCCATTGCATGGTCTTGCTGGTTGTGCAACTGGTCACTTGGGTCCACAGAAGCAAGCAAAGGGGAGGAAGGAGAGGAAGAAAGGGGGACCCCCTCCAAAGAATTTTTCCAACACCCAACAAATGTCATGTTTGGGACTTTTTTTCTGTGCAGACCCTCCCAATTTTGAGTGCTGTCTTTGGGGGTGGGCGCAGGAAATGCTTCTGAGCAACTGCAGAGCCGAGCCTCCCCTCTCTGGCACGGCCTGGGAGTGCCCCATGGGATGGGAGAGGGGACGGGGCAGTCAGGCAAAGGTTAGGGGAGGGAAGCAATGGCAGAGGCTCAGATGGACTCCAGGAAATGTTTGTATTTCTCCACCGGGAGGGAGGACAAACACGATTTTCCCTGCCTTCTGGGCCAGCACTGTGCGCTCCCAGCACAGAGTGAGTCACAGGAGAGAGAAACCGAAAATTAAAATTATTCTGGGGCTGCACCCAGCAGCTCCTCTGCAGCACGAGTCTCAGACCCTCTGGGCACTTCCCAGAAATGACCACCTACAAGATACCGCACGCATCTCAGAGCCTGGCCGAGCTACAGGCTTCATCTCTCTGGAAGACAAGCAGCTTGTAACCCCGGCTCCAGAGAAAGGACCTCCTTGTGGCTTTCATTTCCTGGCTGGTTTCCCTTCTGGGTGTGGTGGCCGTATCTACCCCGGTGTGCAGTGACTGACTGCCAAGGTGATGAGGTTCCAGACACAGTCACTGGGTCAGTGGTAAAATTCAGGTCAGCATCTGTGCCTTGGCGGGGACTCCAGGGGCCACTGGGCACCCAGGACACCTGTTCCCCCTGCACCATGGACAACGGGTCGTGCTGCCTCCTTGAGGGGGACCCCATCTCTCAGGCGATGCCACCGCTGCTCATCCTGGCCTTCGTGCTCGGCGCCCTGGGCAATGGGATCGCGCTGTGCGGTTTCTGCTTTCACATGAAGACCTGGAAGCCGAGCACCATCTACCTTTTCAACTTGGCGGTGGCCGATTTCCTCCTCATGATCTGCCTGCCCTTTCGGACGGACTACTACCGCAGACACAGACACTGGGCTTTTCAGGATCTTCCCTGTCGGCTGGTGCTGTTCATGTTGGCCATGAACAGGGCTGGGAGCATCGTCTTCCTGACGGTGGTGGCCGTGGACAGGTATTTCAAAGTGGTCCACCCCCACCACGTGGTGAACACCATCTCCAACCGGACGGCAGCTGGCGTCGTCTGTGTCCTTTGGACCTTGGTCATCCTGGGGACGCTGCACCTGCTGATGGAGAGCCACCTGTGTCTGCAGGCGAACGCCACATCGTGTGAGAGCTTCATCATGGAGTCGGCCAACGGCTGGCACGACATCATGTTCCAGCTGGAGTTCTTCCTGCCCCTTGGCCTCATCTTGTTCTGCTCCTTCAAGGTCGTTTGGAGCCTGAAGCAGAGGCAGCAGCTGGCCAGACAGGCTCGGATGAAGAAGGCTATCCGCTTCATCATGGTGGTGGCCGCCGTCTTCGTCACTTGCTACTTGCCCAGCGTTCTGGCCAGACTCTATTTCATCTGGACGGTGCCCTCCAGCGCCTGCGACCCATCTGTCCACGTGGCCCTCCACGTCACCCTCAGTTTCACCTACATGAACAGCATGCTGGACCCCCTGGTATATTACTTTTCAAGCCCCTCGTTTCCCAAATTCTACACCAAGCTCAAAATCCACAGTGTGAGACCCAAGCCACCAGGACCCTCAAAGTCACAGAGGATGGAGGAAAGGCCCATTTCCAACCTCTGCCGTGAGAGTTGCGTCAGTGTGGCGAATAGCGTCCAGAGCCAGTCGGATGTTCAGTGGGACCTCCAGGTGTGTTGAATGGCCCTACGACAAACAGGCCAGCAGCGTCAAGGACAGAGGGCCGCGCTGAGTTAACTCACACTCAGGGGTGGGGGACCTTGAAATGCTACCACCCATTCTTAGCTGTATCCTTTTTACTCTCTTGGAAGTGAAACCCTCGCTCCTCTACCTTTGGGGAAGGTTCCAGGTGACTGAAGTGAGTGTGTTGCCTTTATGTAACCTGATCAGAGTGATGGGGACCGTAGGGGCCTGTGTGTGTTGGTTAGGAATTGCTCAGCTCCCGTGGAATTTTAAACGGATGAGGATACAGGTGTGAGTCTTTCCCGGGTCACGTTCTTGCTCTGGGGGGAGTTACTGAGCTTAATGATGTAGCACTATTTCCTATTCTCTGACCTTAAACCCATACTGATTTTGAAAAGTAGGAACTGGACTGAGTCAATGCTTTTATTTTAGGCTGAGAAACACACTTTAAATCCGGATGTGTTGGTCCTGATGATCTACAACTTCCCTTGGGCCCCTCTGTACAGTTCTCTGTCCACATTTTGACTTCAGGTAGCCCGAGAAGGTGCTGAGGAAAACCGTCCCTGGTTCCCCCAGGGTTGCCGAGTTCGAAAGGCTGCTGTCCTTTCGCATGTGCTAAGTCTGGCCTAAGTGCTTTTGACTGCTTGTTATGTACGTGCAGATTGAAATCCTTCATTCTTTCTTTCTTCGAATATTTACTGAATTTGAATTTAGTGTCGGACCCTGGTGTCCCTTTTGCCGGGAGGGTTGTTACTCCACTCTTGCGTGACAGCAGTTTTGGGAGTGACAGAGATGTGCAAGGCCCTCACCCTTTCCCTGAATGCCGTTCCTAGACCCATTCTCTGCAAACATCATGGTTTTCCTCTCATCCTGGGTCTTGCTGGGGCACATGCATTTTCCGGATATGCACCTGGAACCCTCAAAACTAGATGATTCTGTGAAATGACAGGCTGCTCCTCCCCGGAATTAAGGAAAGTGTTTCCATGCCAACCTTAGCCCCATCCTCGAGCCACAGCTTGGTGAAAGTGATCTCTACTCCTGTGTTTACACTGGCTCTAATTCCCAGGGTAGTCTCACCTTTAGGGATTTTGCCAATATTTAGTTCTTTAGCCTGAAAAGACCCCTGTAGGCTGTCTCATTACTTCCTTTCTCAGAGGCACGGCACAGCCTTGCAATCAAAGGGACAATCTGTAGAGAGGTCGACAAATCTAATTTTGGATCCCAGCTCAGCCACTTCCTAGACATGTGATCCTGGAGCAGATTTTATTTAACTGCTTTTACCTTTGATTTCCTCATCTTTCAAACAGGGGTAACAATAGTAACGACCTTCAAAGGGTCATTGGGCAGATTCAATGAATTCAATCCTGAAGCACAAGGATTTTATTCACGTTATGTCCCCAGGGCCTAGAAGAGCACCTGCACATAGTAAGTGCTCAACAAATACTTGTTGAATGAGTGTGTGAATAAGTACATTTGAAGCATGAAACTATGTCTGGCAATAAGTGCTCAATGCTATGACTTATTACATGAACACATTTTCCACATAAAGAAACTGAGACACGAAGTGAATTCCCTTGTGGTTCAGAGCCCCTAAGTAGCCACCCCATTACCACCAACTATATTTTCTTGCTCCCCAGCTACTCAGCCCAGGGAGGGGT
Source organism: Sciurus carolinensis (assembly GCF_902686445.1). NCBI lineage: Eukaryota > Metazoa > Chordata > Mammalia > Rodentia > Sciuridae > Sciurus > Sciurus carolinensis. The sequence continues at coordinate 147,456,321 of NC_062220.1, read as the reverse complement.
AAAGTTTAGGACCTTTTTTTTTTTTTTTTCAAATTCAATACTGAGGACTTAACCCAGGGTCTCACACATGCTAGGGAAAGCACTGAGCCACATCCCCAACCCTTTCTCTAATTTTATTTTGAGATGGTGCCTTATCAAGTTGCCCAGGCTGACCTCGAACTTGCCATCCTCCCATCTCAGCCTCCAGAGTACTGGGATTACAGGCATGCACCACTGCTAGGTCAGGGATTCTTATCAGCACCAAAAGACCACAGAACCTCCTGACAGAAATCTGTGAAAACCCTATGCTTCTGCTTTTAATTCTGTTTTTGGTTATAACTCTTTCCTGGGCTGCTGCTTTGTTGCTTCATCGTAATAAAAATGTGTTTTGAAAGAAAGTCTCTTTCCTGTGAAACATTGGTCTGGAAGACTCCCATGACTCTACCCCCTAAGGAACAAGAGGCTCTAATACCCAGAAGCTCACGGGCAGGTATGTGGATGGAGCTTCTCACTAAAACCAGCAGGAACCAACCAAAAGAAACTTAAAGCTGAACCTTAAACATGGGCTTGATTCTTAGTTTGCTTCCCTTTTTAAGTTCGTAGAATGTGACACAAACTAAATCTTATCAAGAAACCTTCTTCAGAAATCCTAAGGAAGAGGAAGCCCTGTATAGGGCTGGGGTTGTGACTCAGGGGTAGAGGGCTTGCCTAGCATGTGTGAGGCTCTGGGTTCAATCTTTGGCACCACTTAAAAATTAGTAAATAGTTTTTTGTTTTATTTTTGGGTTGTTTTTTTTTTTTTTTTTTTTTTTTTTTTTTTTTGGTGCTGGGGATCGAACCCAGGGCCTTGTGCTTGCAAAAATTAGTAAATAAAGGTACCATGTTCATCTACAACTAAGAAACTTTTAAAAAGAAAAAAAAAAAACAAAAAAAAAAACCCTGTTTAAATTCCCTGGGAGAGGGAAACTATTGCTTTGGAAGGAAATATTTTCTCTTTTTTTTTTTTTTTTTTGTGGTGCTGGGGATTGAACTCAGGACCTTGTGCTTATAAGACAAGCACTCTACCAGCTGAGCTATCTCCCTAGCCCAAAATATTTTCTCTTGGTAGGGTCTTTTAGGAAAAGTCACATAAACATTTTAGAGGATATTGAACCATATATTCAATGGGGGTGACGTGGGTAAAATGAGACATATCTTTTATTTTTTAATTTAAGTTAATTTTTTGGGTACTGGGGATTGAACTCGGGGCACTCGACCACTGAGTCACATCCCAGACCTATTTTGTATTTTATTTAAAGACAGGGGCGTAGGGCCTCACTGTTGCCAAGGCTGGCTTTGAACTTGCCATCCTCCTTCTTCAGCCTCCCAAGTCACTGGGATTACAGGTATGCACCACTGCAACTGGCTATGAGATGTACCTTTTATTGGTGCTGAAAATGGCAAATATTTAAGGTCTGGTCTATTCTCAGAATTTTTTTTTTTTTTTTCTTTTTGTAGTAGAGAGTGAACTCAGGAACATTTTGCCACTGAGCTACATCACCAGTCCTTTATATTTTTATTTTTATGTTTTGGTACTAGGGATTAAACTCAGGGGTGTTTAACCAAGAAGCCACATCTTCAGTTCTTTTTTTTTATTTTGAGACAGGGTCTTGATAAGTTGCCTGGCAGGTCTCAAACTTGTAATCCTCCAGCCTCAGTTTCCAGAATCGCTGGGATTACAGGCATGCACCACCACACCTGACCATCCTCTTTATTTTTTATTTTGAAATAGGGACTCCCTAAGTTGCAGAGGCTGGCCTCCAACTAATAATCCTCCTGCCTCAGCCTCCCAAGTCTCTGGGATTACTGGCATGCTCCACCATACCTGGCCAGAGTGGGTTTCTATACCCTTCATTAAAAATTAAAATGGCTAAGATAGTGTCTGAAGTCATGTGGTATCCACAGGGTCTGCTTGGAAGGGACACAGGGGTTAAACTAGTAGTTAAAGATTCTACAGGGAGGCATGCCAGGTGGGGCTGGGACTTGGCCCCACTGTGATCAAGGTCTGGTCTGACGTGCCTTCTGGACCTTCTGATCCACAGAGGGTTCCAATATGACTCAAGACCCGTCATCACAATGAATACATGTGACTTCAGGACTGGCTCCATCATTTGCAGAGTCCAAGGCAAAATGGAAATGCAATTGCCCGTGTTCACCAAAAAGTAGTAAGAATTTCAAGATGAAAACAGCAGAGCCTTAAACCAAACCCCAGGCCCTCCCTAGCTCATCCATGCAGCTGGGCAAACACACACACACACACACACAGAAAGACACAGAGACAGAAATGGAGTAGAATAAGCAGATGGGCTCCCATATGAGCCTAATCTATATTCAGGTTCCAGCGGATTAAACTATAAAACGATTCAGTGCAAAGGAAGGTTTGCATATTTTATTCCTTATAAGGATTCACTCATTCATTCCTTCCCCTTCCAAGGAATGTTAACTAAGCACCGGGTCCACCAGGCACAGTAGAAACACACACAGAAAGCACAGCCCCTGACCCTGGGGGTTCGTTGAATCCAAAGGGAAAAAAAGGAAATTAAGGGACGGGGGTTGGAGCTCAGTGGTCGAATGCTTGCCTAGCATGTGTGAGGCACTGGGTTCGATCCCTAGTACCACATATAAATAAATAAAAATTAAAAAGGTCCATTGATCACTAAAAATTTTTTTGAAAAAATTTAAAAATGAAATTAATATTCAGGGTAACCTTAGAGAAAAAGGTAAACAGAGGGACCTCCAGGAGAATCCAAGGGCCCTTCCTGGAAAACAGTTGGAAACACCTTAAATGTCCTCTTCCAGGCCATCTTTAGTCAAGGCCCTTCAGTGGACATTTAGGGTGTTTCTAGCATTGCAATCACGCTGTCGTTTATATTCTGAATGATGTAGCTTTGGGCACATGTACGAGGGTTTGGGGAAGATTTTGGAAGATTCTTCGTGCAGGAATGTTGGGCCAAAGGACAGGAATACTGGAGAAGTAGGTGCACGAGACACACAGCTCCTGGAGGCAGACTGGGTTCAGATACCATTTCTTGTACTTACTAGCTGTATGACTTCAGGTAAGTCACCTAACCTCTCAGTGCTTTGTTTTCCTTGTCTGTAAAATGGGGACAATAATACCTGCTCCATTGGGTTGTTGCAAATACTAAATGAGTTTAGAGTACAGAGCACCTAGAATTGTGCCCAAAATAGAATCAGCATGATTTCTGTGTTAGCTCCTAATGTAATGTTGACAGATCCCAAAAACTGTCCAACAAAAACGCTCAAACAACCTACACTCCCACAAACGGCGTATGAAAAACCTTCCACTGGGGCAGGGGTGGTGGCTCAGTGTGGGGCGCTTGCCTGGCATGTGTGAGGCACTGGGTTCGATTCTCAGCACGTCATAAAAATAAATAAATAAATAAGGTCCATTGACAACTAAAAAATGTTTTTAATTAAAATAAACAACAATAGACAACCTTCCACCAATTTAATATGTATCATTCTCATTTTGTAACAAACCAAAGCCTCACTCTTTTGAAGTGAAGTCCAATGTATCAATTTATTCCTTTGCGCATGTGTTTTGGGGGTTGTGCCTGAGGAGGCTTCGCCTCACCCCAGTCTAGAAGGCTTATTCTTTTAAAAAAAATTTTTTTTTAGGGCTGGGGAGATAGCTCAGTTGGTAGAGTGCTTACTTTGCAAGCACAAGACCCTGGGTTCCTGGGTTCAATTTTTTTTTTTTTTTTTTTTTTTAGTTCTTAATGCACCTTTCATTAATTTATTTATAGGCGGAACTGAGAATCGGACCCAGTGCCTCACACATGCGAGGCAGGTGCCCTGCCACTGAGCCACAGCCCGCCCCTGGCCTGGCTTACTGCACGCTGTGAGCTCTCGCCTTTAGGTCTACAAAGCCCATGCAATTAATTTTTGCTTCTAGTGTAAGGAAGGGCCCAGCTCTTTTGCTGGTGGGTTAATTGTCCCAACATCACTTGGTCCTTCCCCCATTGGATTGTCTTGGCACCCTTGTGCGAGGCACATGCGAGGCAAGTGCTCTGCCACTGAGCCTCAACCCCAGTGACTGGGGAGGCTGGGTCAGAGGATCACAAGTTCCAGGACAGCCTGAGTAAATCAGCAAAGACCAGCCTCAAAAATTTTAAAAAATGGCTGGACTGCAGCTCAGTGGTAGAGTACCCATGGGTTCAGGTCCCAGCACCAGGGAAAAAAAGAAAAAGGCGAAGGCAAAGGAAACGACCGTGCCACCAACGTGAGGGCTGCTTCTAGCCTCTCAGTCTGCGCTCTTGTTCTGCATTTCTATCCCACGCCTTGATGGCTAACTTTGTAGCCACCTTTCAAATAGAGAAGTGTGCATTCTCCTGCTTTGCTCTTCTTTTTCAAGATTATTTGATTGTTCTGGTTTGCCCTTAGGATTTTTCTTTTCTTTTCACATTAAACCTAACACTCTCTTTTAAAACTCTGAAGTACTCTCCATATACGTGTCAATGTCCCGATTTCTCTTGTGTGTGTGTGTGTGTGTGTGTGTGTGTGGTACTGGGTACTGAACCCAGCAGTGCTCTACCACTGAGCCACATCCCTAGCCAGTCCTTTTTATTTTGTTATTTCGAGACAGGGTCTTGCAAAGTTGCTTAGGGCCTCACTAAGATACTGAGGCTGGCCTGGAACATGTGATCCTCCTGCCTCGGCCTCCTGAGTTGCTGGGATCACAGGCATGTGCCCTAGTGATACCCAGAAACCTTGGTTGTTTTATTTTATTTTATTTTATTTATTTATTTATTTATTTTTTTTTTTAGCCCTTGGTTGTTTTAAGTCACTATGTTTTGTGTCAGTTTGTTACTCAGTAGTAGATAATTGAAACAGAAAACCCAGTTTAGTCAAAGACAGGGACTAATGGACTACTTCATATTTCTAAGCCTCAGTTTTCCAATCTGTGCAATGGGAATGATAATAAAAGCACCTCTCTCACAGGGTCTCTGTGAAGATTAAATAAGGCCACACATGCAAAGCTCTCAGTACAATATCTGGCACATAGCCTGTAGTTGACAAATGACAGCTAGTTTTTAAATGGCTGCTGTGTTTGTTTTTGCAGTGCTGGGAACTGAACCCAGGGCCTCATGCATGCCAGGGACTTAAGTGCTCCACCACTGAACCACACCCCCACAGCCCTACTAGCTTTAATAATACACATCTGAAGTCCTAGCTACTCAGGTGGCTACTCAGGATTCCTCCAGCCCAGGAGTTTGAGGTGAACCTGGGCAACACAGCAAGACCCTGTCTCAGAAATAAAATTAGCTGGGTGTGGTGGTGCATTCCCTTAATCCCAGCTGCTTAGGAGGCTGAGGCAGGAGGATCACAAGTTCAGGGACAGCCTCTGCAATGGAGGGAGACCCTGTTTATTAATAAAAAATAAAAGGGGCTGGGGATGTAGCACAGTGGTGGAATGCTTGCTTAGCATGTGAGAGGCACTGGGTTCAATTCTCAGTACTGTAAGAATAAATAAGTATCACAAGGCCCTGGGTTCGATCCCCAGCACCCCCCCCCCCAAAAAAAAAAGAATAAATAAGTATCCATAAACATTCAATTACAATTTTTAAAAATGGTTCAGTTCAGTTTCTAGGCACACCTTAAGCTGTCATAGAATAACCAGGAGATTCAAGTTCATTGTGAGAGTCGTGAGTGTTAAGCGGAGTTTCCACCAAACTCTGGAATCACTGTCTTAGTTCTTGTCATGATTCATTATAATAAGTTTCTGTACAGCTCATGCACAAGTAAGAAAAAAATAATTTCATAAAAGAAGGGACATAAGCAAGATAAAACATGCCCACTGTCTGGGGGAGGACGGGAAATTCAGATTTGCCTTCTGTCTGAACAGTTATGAACTCTGGTTTAAAGTCACAGGCTGGGAGGGCTAGAAGGAATCTGGAACGTCGACTCTTCCGTTTGCAGGAGAGGAAGCTGTGGGGTCACCAGTTTTCACAGTTGGTGAATGATGGAGGAAGAACAAGCCTCAGCTTTTTCCAGTTTCCCCCCATTTCTAAATGGAACAATATTTGTGGGTCTTCTTTTTCAATTTTACCTGTGACCAATGTTTAAAAGATCATAAAATTGTAAAGCTGAGGAAGGAGGGTCCCTTGCAAATTCCAGCTCCCAGAAATGACTGAAAATAGTTTTTCTGACTCTGAATTCATAAAGGCCCTCGGGATTACTTCCCAATGGTGATGTCATTGATGAGCACACATTTATCCAAGAAGGAAACACAGTATTCACAGACCGCAAGGACAGGGGAAGAAACGCCAAGTATTTCCTCAGAACCTGAATATATCTACACAATGCAACCTCAACAGAGTCCAAGCTGATAGACCAGACGATGGCACAAGAGGCAGTGCCACGTAATGGTTAGGGACGTGGTCCTGGATGTCAGGGTCAGATTCAAATCTGAGTTCTGCTCTCATCAGAGCTGGTGGCCTTGAGTACACTTCCACCCTCTCTGAGCTTCACTTTCCCCATTTCTAAATCAGAGTTAATAATAGTCCCTCCCTCGTAGTCAGAGGGTGAGACAAGATAATGTATTCCAAGCATGGAGTCTAATATCAGGTCATCCTTACTCTAGTTAAGCTGTGAGAGGTCTATAAACCCCTATTATTGAACCCAGGCATGCAACTGAAGGATTAAGTTTCCAATTTCTCACTCAAAGTACAACACCACAACTCAGAAACCTCTTGTGTAGCAAAACTTGATAAATCCAAAGTATTCAAGGGTAGAAATGTTCTGGAGGATGTACCCAATCGCACTAAAAAAGCCAAGCAATGGCATGTAAAATGGTGTCCTCCTGCAAGGCAGAGTTCAATCACCTTCTTAGGTCCTGTGGTTTTAATCCTAAGTTTTCAAAAAAAAAAAAAAAAAAAAAAAATTGGGACTTTAAAAATATCATGTACTTACTGGGGGGGGGGTGTATATTGGGGGTGTGTGGGTGGAGGGCATATATAAGGACCCTGTGAACCTAAAACTTCTCTAAAAAAGTAAAGTTTATTCATTAAAAAAAATCACATCCTTAAAAATAAGTCACTTAATTAAGCACAGAAGCCTATGGAAATCTAATACGAACAAACAAGAAAAAAAGAAAAACTTAATTTAACACGCTGGCAACCAACCTGGCTCAAGTTTTGAAACATCTTATGAAATTTTATGCTTTCGAGTAGCATTTTTTTCCCCCAATCAGGGATTAATTGCAAAGTTCTATTGTGGAAAAGCGACCCATGTTTGTCCAGAGCAGTAGCATAAGAGAAGTGCTCAAATTTAACATGTGTCCTCGCAAAATGGCCAAGGATGGTCTTCTCGGTCTTTCCAAAAGCAATCGTGTGCCTGCTACTGTTCCGTAAGTCAGATGCATGCTAATATTTCGTGCTAATTCTCAATGATTTTGGAAAACCATACTGTTTAGCACAGGACATTGTTATTGTAGTGGTTGACCTGTCAATTACGTAAACAAACCTAAGGCAGTGAGTTCAATTTCCAGTGCTGAGCAGTTAATCAGTGTACACACGTGTGGTCTTCCAAAGTGGTGTCCCCCTGTTTCAGTAATTTGCAAATGACAGTTGGCTTGCCTAAACTTATCCTTTACATTTAGAAGAATTTGTGGGTTCCTTTCTGCCCAGAGGATTTTTTATTACTTGTTTATGCAAACAGCAGGTTGCATAAGAGCCAAGCTAGCTTTTTTTTTAAAAGCGATTTCGTAGTTTCCTGGTAACCATTCAGTCATCTATTTCAACACCCCAACATGACATAAAGGCGAACGCTGAACCACGTTCACCACACACACGCTTCTTCCCTGAGCGTTCGCTAGGTGAGGCGCCCTGAAGCGGACAGACCGATCCACCCATGAGCCGGCAGCACCCGCAGAACCATTTTCTGGTGATAGACAACAAGAACTGCTGTGTGTTCCGGGACGATTTCATTGCCAATGTGCTGCCTCCGGTGTTGGGGCTGGAGTTTGTATTCGGGCTCCTGGGCAATGGTCTCGCTCTGTGGATATTCTGCTTCCACCTTAAGTCCTGGAAATCCAGCCGGATTTTCCTGTTCAACCTGGCCGTGGCTGACTTTCTCCTCATCATTTGCCTGCCGTTCCTGACGGACAACTATGTGAGGAAGTGGGACTGGAAGTTTGGGGACATCCCTTGCCGGATGATGCTCTTCATGTTGGCCATGAACCGCCAAGGCAGCATCATCTTCCTCACGGTGGTGGCCGTGGACAGGTATTTCCGGGTGGTCCATCCCCACCACGCTCTGAACAAGATCTCCAATCGGACGGCAGCCATCATCTCTTGCCTCTTGTGGGGTGTCACCATTGGCCTGACAGTCCACCTCCTGTACAGACGCATGCTGACCCAGAACGGCCCTGCCAATCTGTGCAGCAGTTTCAGCATCTGCAAAACCTTCAGGTGGCACGATGCCATGTTCCTCCTGGAGTTCTTCTTGCCCCTGGGCATCATCTTGTTTTGCTCAGCCAGAATCATCTGGAGCCTGCGGCAGAGGCAGATGGACAGGCATGCCAAGATCAAGAGAGCCATCAATTTCATCCTCGTGGTGGCCGTGGTCTTCATCATCTGCTTCCTGCCCAGCGTGGCAGTGCGGATCCGCATCTTCTGGCTCCTGTACACGGCAGGCACGCAGAACTGTGAGGTCTACCGCTCGGTGGACCTGGCCTTCTTCATCACCCTCAGCTTCACCTACATGAACAGCATGCTGGACCCGCTGGTGTACTACTTCTCCAGCCCATCCTTCCCCAATTTTTTCTCCATGTTGATCAACCGCTGCCTCCGGAGGAAGACATTGGGCGAGCCAGATAATAACCGGAGCACCAGCGTGGAGCTCACTGGGGACACGAGTACTACCAGAAATGTCCCGGATGCATTAATGGCTGACTCCAGAGAGCCACGGAGCCCCTCTTATCTGGCTTGTTAAATAACCACGCCATGAAGGGAGGTTGGCACCAAGATCTCTGAAGAAACATTTTGGATGTTGCGCAGAGAAACCTCACTAGACCTGGCCTGCGGTGTCGGGAACTTCCAGATTCAGAGGATCAGATTTAGAGAAAGGCATGGCAGAGCCCGGGGTTCAGTTGCAAGGTGTGATCACATAAGCCTCGGGAAACAGAGAGTAAAGCGGCGAGGCACCTGAAACTTCTGCTTCATCGTGACACTCTGGGTCCGAAGGTGGGCTGACTGTTCACTCTCTGTGGAGCCAGGGAGCTGCCCATTGGTACCTGTGACTCTGCCTCTTTCCTTCCCCTGACTGAGACTCGAGGTGTCCTCAGTTCCTAGAGCACTATCTAGCCTCTTGGTGAACCTGAGAGATAAGGAAAGTCAAGAGACTGGAGGGGAGTTCTGTAGCTCCTGGAGGGAACCCAGGCATTACTAAACAAGCCCAAAGGTCACCTGAGTTCCAGGGGACCCATGTACCTTTCAGGCATGCTTTAGCAGATGGGCTAGGTGAAGAGATCCATGCTTTGGTTAATGTCTGAGTTTCCAGAGGTGGTCGGAAAGGGATTATCCCAGGAGGGCCTGAGCTGAACAGTGTTCTGAACCGATAGGAAATGGCATTTGTGCCATAACCAGCAACGAGTCCCTTCCTCCCTCCTTGACACTGTTTTGAAGATTGAACAGTTAAAAGGCTTCAGAGAGGAAAGCTGCTTCCCACCTGTTTGCTTCTGTCATTAAAAGGGAAATACGCTGCTTCCCAGTGGTTGGGGGGGGGGAGATTTCATATTTGTCTGTGTTTCTGTACTTATAATAAATCTACCATTTCAATAAATTTTGATAGGAGACACAGTCTGGTGTTGCATGTCTGGGTTATGGTTCACCGAAATTGGCTTCTTACTTAAGCAGAGACCTTTATGGGTTGTTAACTATGTCCTGGTAGAAAAATATCATAGGCTGGAAAGTAGGAAAGGAACACGGGTGCTGGATTAGAAGACAGCTGAGTAAAAATTACACATGCCTTGGATAGGAAAGGGCTGGGAAGAAATACAAACAAATTAATCCGGAAGGGTGGCACAGGTGAGACTGCAGGGGCACCTTATATTTTATTTCAAGTTTGGCAAGTACAGCAACTAGAATTTGTATATTTAAAAAGGAATCAGACGAGGATGGGATTTTTCTGCAAGAGGGGCAAGAAAGAGCTTCCCAGGGGTGGTTTCAGTTCCCAATTCGGAAATGGAAAGGAGATGTATTGGTTTGTGTCTGTGACCCATCCAAGTTTCTGTTACGCTTTCATTTCCATCTTCTGTCACTCCTTGATTAACAAGACGAGGCTTGCTGACTTGGATACAGATAAGGAATGTAGATATGCAGACTCCTGGCCCTCCATGAACGGCGAGAAACGGAGCCAGACAGTTCTGGGTTTCTTGACTGTTTTCAGAGAGGTTCGTGGGTCTGACACCCGGGAAGTCCTAGGGGTAGAAAGTTAAAAGCAGGGTTCTCCTCTTAAAGGAGAGAGAGTAGCGATGAGCTCCAAGGACAGTCGGGATTTCCCCAGCCTCAGAGGCATGAGTCAGCACCAAGCCTGTGGTGAAACTCCAGTTCTTTCAGGGAGGGGACCAGGTGGTTTGCAGTGTTTGGAACCCAGCAACTCTCATTCATTCATTCATGCGGTCCCTCAGTTTGTGTGTATTCAGCACTGATTCTGTGCCAGGTGTGCAGGGGTGGGGTGACTGGGAGGGCCTCTAGAAGGAAGTAACCTGGAGTTGAGTGGAGAATGACAAGACAGCAAACAGTGAGAAAATCTCAGGGAAGGACATTCCAGGCAGAGGGGATGCTGCGTGCAAAGGCCCTGTGGTGAGGACAAGTTTGGTGTGTGAGTGTTCATCTCCTGCGGCTGCCTTAACACAGCACCATAAACTGGGTGGCTGAAAACAACAAAAACTTACTCTTTCATGATTCTGAAGGCTGTAAGTCCAATGTCAAGGTGTCAGCAGCATGCTGGGTCCCTCTGGAAGCTCTCAGGGGAATTCGTTCTGTGCCTTTTCCCCAATAATCACGGGTGCTCCTTGTCTTATCAGCACATCATTCCAGTCTCTGCCTCCATCTTCACAAAGTTTCTTCTCTTGGCGTCTCTGTGTCTTCTCCTTTTCTTTTTCTCTCTCTTTTTGGTACTGTACATTGAACTCAGAGGCGTTTTGCCACTTAGCCACGTCCTCAGCCCTTGTTGTTGTTTGTTTGTTTTGACTCTGTCTCACTAAATTGCTTAGGGCCTCCCCAAGTTGCTGAGGCTGGACTTGAACTTGTGGTCCTCCTTCCTCAGTCTCCCCAGTGACTGGGATCACAGGCATGCACCACCACCACGCTCGACATTAACAATAGTTTTTGAGAGTTGTCCCTTAAATAGTTCTGTTGCTTTGTCCAGGGGAACACCAATGTCAATCCAAAATGGGAGAAAGGGAGGGCGTGTGCCTGGGTGATAGAACTCTTGCCTAACATGCACAACGCCCCAAATTCCATCCCCAGGGTCGAAAAATAAATAAATAAAATGAGACAAAATAGGGGCCAAAAAGCCACATTGGACTAAGTCAATGGTCATGCACTTAGTCTCAAACTGTGACTTTGTGAGAAAAGAGAGAGAGAACGAAACAGAAAGAAGATAGTGGGCCTTTGTATCCATGGGTTCCATCCTTGGATTCGTTATTCCCTAAACAATACAGCATAACAATCATTCACAATGCTATGTGAATATTAGGTGTGAGGAATCTAGAGATGATTTAACATTCGCAGGAGGATGTGTGTTGGTTCTTTGCAAATACCAGACCATTTTATATAATGGAAATGAGCATCCTCAGATTTTGGTATCCACAGGGGTCCTGGAATCAAGCCCCTGCAGGGACTTACGTGTGTAGGTCTATGTGGGCATGGAGGGGCAGTGATCATCATTTATGCATGCATTTTCCTTTATCTTCTCCAAACCTGTGATGCACTGCTTTTTTTACTTTGGTGGTACCGGTTCAGAGCGTTCATGAATTTCATGAGTTAATTGTCCTCAATGTAATAAGGCACTCTCTCTTTCTTTCTTTCTTTCTTTCTTTCTTTCTTTCTTTTTTTTGGCAGCATTTGGGGTTGAACCAGGGACTCCTTACCCCTGAGCCACATCCCCAATCCTTTTTATTTTTTATTTTGAGACGAGGTCTTCCTAAGTCGTCCAGGCTGGCCTTGAACTTGCCAAGGTTGGTGCTGAATTTGCAATCCTGCAGAGGGACTTCCGTTGAACTGCTTCCAACATCAAGAGAGTATCCTTAAGTTTAGAACCACAAAATTGGGGATGCGAGGTCCTGTTCACTTCTGATGTCGTGAGCTCCCTTGCCTTCCGCATTTGTTAGCCTCTTTGTCTGCGGGCCTTGCCTGAAGGACAGCATTTGAAGAGAACCACCTATTCTGGTGAAGACACATTATGGTCCTTAAAATGCCATTTGGTTTAATACCTATTGCACGTGGCTGCAACCAGGAGGCAGGACCAGGTTGTGCTAAGGGTTAGTGTCAACTCCGGCAAGATGATGGGAGAAGGGACTCAGTCTCTGTGCTCTGAGGTCTGAGGAGAAGAGATTTATTCGGGAGACGGAGCACCTGTCACAGGGAAGCTGCTTCTGTCTTTACTGTGAATGACACTGTCCTTTATATTCTTGCAGTTAAGCTAGCCATACACCTTAAAGGCCAAGTCTTGCAGAAGCAGTTACTAGCCTATTTTGCAGATTATCAGTTGGTAACAGAAAGTAACAAGCAATTCTGCGAGCCCAGGAGGTGACAGGCTCACAAGCCACAGAACTGTTTTACCAACCACAGGGGAACATCCTGTTCACGGAACATAGGATAGGGGGGTGGGGCCCTAGTCCCTGAGGGTCCTGGTTGGTGCCTTCCTCTTTCAACAGAACGCCACGCAGGCCTCCTTCCAGGGAACAGGGCCCACAAATACCCAAGTACTTCTAACCCTAACCTGGCGATCTGCTGGCCTTGCTGCAACTTCACAGATACTCTGTCTGGGCCCCCTGACCCCTTTCTCTCAGTCCTGTGCAACCGTGCTCAGATTTAGCAGAGGAACAGCTTCTCCAATGTGCCTTGGGCAGTGGTGGTATCTGGTCGAGTCACTAAGGCCCAGAAATGGATCATTTGCCAACCAACAGGGCTTCGTGTCATTTCCCACTTCATCCATCTTTTGGTTAAAATTGGTGATGTCTTCAAATCGGATCTCGAATTACCATGAAAAAAAATTTTTTTTTGGTACCAGGGATTGAACCCAGGGGTGTTCTACCAGAAAGCCACATTCCCAGTCCTTTTTATTTTTTATTAAAGACAGGGTTTTTTTTTTATTAAATTTTTTTTAATGTCAATGGACCTTTATTTTATTTATTTATGTGTGGTGCTAAGAATCAAACCCAGTGCCTCACATGTGCTAGGCAAGCGCTCTACCACTGAGCCACACCCCAGTCCAAAAGACAAGGTCTTGCCAAGTTGCTTAGGGTCTCACTAAATTGCTGAGGCTGACTTTGAACTTTGAACTTGTGGTCTTCCTGTTTCTGCCTCCCGAGCAGCTGGGATTACAGGGATGAGCCGCGGTGCCCAGCAGGATGAAAGCCTTAGATGGTTGAATCTGGGGCTGTTCATGTTGTGCCAGACTTCCCAAGAAGGAAATTCCTTTTTTGCCTTCTCACCATAGTGAGAAGATGTCATCCTAACTGCAAGGTCCTTATGCTTGCAAGTCACTGAAACACACTTTCGATTAGCGTAAGCAAAAAACTAAAAATAGAAAGAGGGAAAGGAAACTGGAGAAAGTGGTGGTTCTCCCAGAAACTAGGAGAACTAAACTGGACTTGAGCAACTCTGGAGACCATCACGTGATCGGCCCCAAGCGCTTGGCTATGAACAGACTCGGCCTTGGGATGTCCGCATCACTCAGGTCGGAGCGGATTCCCACGTGAGAAAAGCAGCTTTTGATCCTGCCAGGGTGGGGACTGAACTCAGGGCCTCGCACACGCTAGGCAAGCGCTCTGTCGCCGAGCTATATCCCCAGCCCTGGTTTTCACATTTTATTGGAGGAAACCAGGGAAGGTACCCTCCCATCAACAGAAGTGGTCACAGCTTCTTCAGCCACTCCACTGGGGCTTCTGGGGTTTCTGGGCATGGCTGGGTACATGGGGCATGTTTACTGGGTGGTTGGGGTGGGCCACTAGGCCCAGCGGCCCATGATGGTATCCCTGGTATAGAGATTAAGTGGTTGTGGAGATACATGTACACAGTGGAATATTACTCAGCTTTAAAGAAGAATGAAATTATGGCATTTGCAGGAAAATGGATGGAACTAGAGAATATTATGCTATGTGAAATAAACCAATTCCCTAAAATCAAAGGCTGAATGTTTTCTCTGATAAGCAGATGCTGATCCATAGTGGTGGGTAGATTATGCAGACAGGAGTGAGGGGAGGGTTGGGGCAGGTGGGGATGGGAAGAATGGTAGATTGAGATAGACATTATTACCCTATATACATATATGAAAAACATTTTAAATAAAATTTTAAAAAGAAGTGGTTGTGGAACAACAGGATGGCTCGGGATGGTAAAGGACAGGATTGGCAGTGGCCCTTTGGTCCCAGGCTTTGTAGGGCAGAGTCTCAGGGTCTCTTGGTCCTGGTGATGGCATAAAGGATATTTTTATTTTCATTACTTTTGGTTGGGGGATTGAGCCCAGGGGTTCTTAAACACTGAGCTCCAGTCCTTTTTAATTTTTTAAATTTCGAGACAATACCTCACTAAGCTGCTGAAGCTGGCCATGAAGTTGCAATCCTCCTGCCTCAGCCTTCCGGGTTGCTGGAATACAAGTGTCCACCATTGTGCCTGGCCACAAAGGGTGTTTTTAAACGACTTTTTGCACAAGGACATTCTCTCTGCCAGCTGGTCCTCAGATAATGTCTCAAGTCGCCCTTCGATTCACAGCATGTTTGGGCTTTCAGAAGAGCCGTTCTCTGCTTCCAAAATTTCTGCCAGGTAACAAAACCAAGGTCTTCCTGGCTGCAGAGAGGTCCAGTCAATCTGCAGGGCGCTACGTAGTTCCCACTGACCTAAACCCATTTGTGATCCTCCAGATTCGTGTTCTAGAGCCCTTCAGCAAGCTTTTCTGGGGAATGAAAGACTTCCTTATGTTATACATTGTTTAATAAACAACTCAGGGCAAAGAAATACTCTTTGGCAATTATAGCTGAAGTGAGTACCTGGCCAAGAAGTTCCTCCACTGTTTCTTTTTTTTTTTTTTTTTTTTTTTTTTTTTTTTTTTATTATAAAATTGTAAACAAATGGGATACATGTTGTTTCTCTGTCTGTACATGGCGTAAAGGCATACCATTTGTGTAATCATAAATCTACATAGGGTAATGTTGTTTGATTCATTCTGCCATTTTTTCCCTACTGTTTCTTGACTTTATTTATTTATTCTTTTTTTTTTTTTTCCATCAGGGATTAAACCCAGTGACATTTAACCACTGAGCCACATTCCCAGCCCTTTTTATTTTTTATTTTGAGACAGGGTCTCACCAAGTTGCTTATAGCCTCACTAAATTGCTGAGGCTGACTTGGAACCCACGATTCTTTTGCCTCAGCCTCCCGACCTGCTGGGATTATAGGTGTGGACCATCATACCCTGCTTGTTTCTTGTCTTTGATGATAAAAGGCACGTGACTATTCTGCAGTCAGTGCAGGATTCTCCTTGGGCTCAAATGTAACCTTTGGCAAATGCTCTGTCTCTTAAGGCATTATGAATGTCAGGGACCTATAGTCCACGGTCCCTGAGTCCTGTCTGATGAAAGGCTGGTGCTTCTGGGCTCTTAACAAATATGGATAGGTTCATAGGTGTGGCCACACCCAGAGATGGATTTGCAACCATCAATAGGTACTAGTGGACAGTACATGTTATTCTCAAGGCAACTCTGCTGAGAAGAGGAAACAAACTGACTACTCATGTCATCAGGTTGAAAAACAGTTGGTTTCTTCTCAGCATGCTCACGAAATATATAACACATATGTGGTAGGAAAATGATTTCCATAGCCATGTGTGGGGGGTGCACCCATGTAATCCCAGTGACTCAGGAGGCTGAGGCAGGAGGATCGCAAGTTCAAGGTCAGCTCAGCAATTTAGCAAGACCCTGTCATAAAATAAAAGGAGACAGGGATGTAGCTCAGTGGCAGAGTGCTTGTCTACCCTGTGAAAGGCCCTGGATTCAACCCCGAATACAAAAAAGAAAACAGAAAAGAAAAAGAAAAAAGGGTTTGGTAAAGAAATGGGAATGCAAAGATACATTCATTTTGGAGAGAAGCCACATTGGACACCATCTGATCACCATCTATTATTACATCTGAGATTTACTCTGTGGTAACTGGCAGACACTGTGCTAAGTATTATGTAGATGATTTTATTTAATCCTTTCTTTTTTTTAAATTTTTTTAGTTGTGATCAACCTTTGTTTTATTTGTTTATATGCAGTGCTAAGAATCAAACCCAGTGCCTCACACACGCCAGGCAAGCACTCTTCCACTGAGCCACAACTCCAGTCCCTAATTCTTTCAATAATAGGGCACAGTGGTGTATGCCTGTAATTCCAGTGACTGAGGAGGCTGAGACAGGAGGATCGCGAGTTTGAGGCCAGCCTCAGCAACTTAGTAAAACTCTGCCTAAAGATTAAAAAAAAAAAAATACAAAGGACTGGGGATATAGCACCCTTGGGGTCAATCCCCAGTATCACCACCAAAAAAAAAAAAAAAAAAAAAAAAAAAAAAAAAAAAAAAAAAAGTTACATACCGTATAATGTAATTTATATAGCATTCTTTTCTTTCTTTCTTTGTTACTCTGGGTTTTTTGTTTGTTGGTTTGTTTGTTTGTTTTCTCCTTTAATGGAAGTGGGGATCGAACCCAGGCATGCTGGGAATTGAGCCCAGGGTGTCCAGCATGCTAGGCAAGAGCCCTGTCACTATCACTTCTATCTCTGAGCTACACCTGCAACCCCCACATAGCTTTCTTTCTTTTTCTTTTTTCTTTTATTATTTTTTTGGTTCTGGGGATTTAACCCAGGGTCCCTTACCACTAAGCCACATCTCCAGCTCTTTCTATTTTTTATTTTGAGACAGGGTCTCTCTTAGGGCCTCTCTAAATTGCTGAGGCTGACCTCAAATGTGTGATCCTCCTGCTTCAGCCTCCAGAGTCTCTCAGATCACAGGTATGTGCCACCACGCCTGGCATGACTGGTGTCCTTATAAAAGAGATTAGGACACAGGCGGATTCAGAGGAAAGAACATGTGAAGACCCAGAAGAGGTCTCAGAAGACGGGACCCTACCAACACCTTGATTTGAGACTTCTAGCTTCCGTACTGTGAGAAAATAAGTGTGTTGTTGAAGTCACTTGGGTTCTAGTGCTTCGATATGGCCCTGGCTGACTGAGACAGTGTCTGACCACTGACCTTCTATGCCTTCATCTGCTGGTTCCGGAGCTCGGCTGGAATGTCACAGTGTTTATTTAAAAACCGCTTATCACCTACAAATCTAAATAGAATCTTACATGAGCCCTGCTGTGCTGCACAGCAGGGAAATTCAGCTTTAGAAAAAAGAGAACAGGAAGAACAGATTGACTTTTCATAAGTAAACATACCCCAACTGCCTCCTCTATCTCCCCATCCATCTTGTTTAATAATAGGAATAAGTCACAAAATCCATTAAAATCCATCTTTAAAAAAATGGATGAGAGGAGAAAAATTATATTGCTCTCTGCTTCCCACAGAGCTAGAACTCTGACATTTCAGTCATGATTTTAAAGAACAACTGACAAAACGACTACAGAATTATGACAGCCAGTCCAGAAAACCCTCCTCGATCTTATCTACCATTATCGTGTCTAACAGTGTGTCCGCATAAACTTCCCAAGGTTTACCTTTGCCCAACAACAAAAATTGAATTATGCCTCTTTTTCAAACACAAAAACTTCCAATTATCAACAGCAAAATGGTCGAAATCATTTGTTGGTGGTGCAATCACTACTGCTACCTAATTTCAGACAATTTTCACCACCCCACAAAGAAACCTTGTGTCCCTGGGTAGTCGTTCCACATTCCTCTCTCCCTGCAGCCCCTAGAAAACACAAATCTAATCTGACCCTATGGTCACAATGGTTTTTCTTTTTTAATGAAGAAAATGTCATAAGAGGATAAGCTGGGGAGATAGCTCAGTCGGTAGAGTGCTTGCCTTGTAAGCTCAAGGTCATGGTTTTGATCCCCAGCACCGCAAAAAAAAAAAAGAAAAAGAAAAAGAAAAAAGAGGATAAGAAAAATTAGGGAAGGAGAATGTAGGGGAATTATTGAAATCCAAGAAACTTCAATCTAGTTTTTAAACTACTTTGGGTTTGTCTTTTCGGGGGGAGGGCTACTGGGAACTGAACTCAGGAGCACTCAACCACTGAGCCACATCCCCAGCCCTATTTTGTATCTTATTTAGAGACAGAGTCTCACTGAGCTGCTTAGGGCCTCACTGTTGCCAAGGCTGGCTTTGAACTCCAGATCCTCCTGCCTCAGCCTCCTGAGACTCTGGGATGACAGGTGTGCATTTTTTAATCCATTGCAGCAAAAAGATGATGTTCAAGGCCATCCGAGGATTCAGAGTGCAATCCCATGATTCCACATAAGGAAACTACTTGAAAAAGCCTGACCAAACCACCAAAGAACCTAAAAAGAAGACGAAGGAAATGGGGAGGGGGACGGAAACAGTATTGAGAACACATAGGAGCCAGACACAGTGGTGCATGCCCGGAATCACAGCCGTTTAGGAGGCTGAGGCAGGAGGATCGGAGTTCAAAGCCAGCCTCAGCAAGAGTGAGGTGCTAAGCAACTCAGTGAGACCCTGTCTCTAAATAAAATATAAAAAAGGGCAGGGGATGTGGCTCAGTGGTTAAGCACCCCTGGGTTCAATCATCAGTAACAAACAAACAAACAAAAAACACATAGGAGCCAGGTACGGAGCAGGGGATGTGGGGGTGCATGCCTGTAATCCCAGCAACTCAGGAGGCTGAGGCAGGAGGATCACAATTCCAGACCAGCCTCAGCAATTTAGCGAGGCCCTTAGCTACTTAGGGAGACCCTGTCTCAAAATAAAAAATAAAAGGGACTGGGATGTGGCTCAGTGGTAAGGCACCCTGGGTTAAATCCCTGGTACCAAAAAAAAAAAAAAAAAGTCACATAGGCATATGACATCTTAAATGGATTTCTGAGGACTCTTGTAAAAGAGAAGGCCTCAGAGTAAACGGATATTCTCTAAGGGGGATTATAAGGAATACTGGATTATCTCAGCCAAATTGGAGATTGGGGGTGGGAGAGGAGCTGTGTTTCCCAGGTCTCACCAGGGAACACGGGGGACAGGAAGGGGAGGGAAGTGAAAGTATTCCAAAGGTCTCGTGTTATTGGGGTCAGAGAGAAAGGAAGTATGACACCATAAGAAATATGTATATTGTTTCTGACCCCAGTTGCTGGCACAGAGCTTTTATATCCTTCAGCTTCGCAAATAAAATATTTGGTTTTTGTTCCCATTCCTGACACAAGAGTTTTAAGAGTCTGCAAATGTCTGGAGTACTTAACTTTGTATGTGTACTGGGATTGAACCCAGGGATACTTTGTCACTAAACTACCTCCCCAGTCCTTTTACTTTTTACTTACTTATTTATTTATTTATTTATTTATTTATTTATTTAGTTAATTAGTTATTGGTCCCGGGGATTGAACTCAGGGGCACTTAGCCACTGAGCCACATCCCCAGTCATTTTATTTTTTGTATATTATTTAGAGACAGGGTCTCACTGAGTTTCTTAGTGCCTTGCTAAGTGGCTGAAGCTAGTTTTGAACTTGCAATCCTCCTGCCTTAGCCTCCTGAGCCGCTGGGATTATAGGCATGCACCACCACACTGGGCTATTTTTTATTTTTAAATTTCAAGATAGGATCAAGCTGTCCTTGAACTTGTGATCCTCCTGCCTCGGCCTCCTGAATCCCTGGAATTACAGGTATGCACCACTGTACCTCACTGGTATATCTTTTTTTTTTAAAGAATATTTTTAGTTGTAGGTGCACACAATACCTTTATTTTATTTTTATGCGGTGCTGAGGATCAACCCAGTGCCTCACCTAAGCGAGGCGAGCTCACCACCACTGAACCACAATCCAGGCCTAGAATGGCTTTTTGTTGCTGAAGAGATGACTGGCGGCTGGGATCCTTGCACAGCTTCAGGATGGGGGCAGGTCCCACAAAAACCAAGACATGACTAGAGCGTTGGAACACTCAGCCCCACCTTCCTGACTTCAGGGGAGGGGGAGGGACTGGAGACTGATTCAATCATCAATGGCCAGGGATGACATCAATCATGCCTGTAGAGTGAGGTCTCCGTAAACACCCCAAGTGGCAAGGCTTTGGAGAGCTTCTGAGCTGGTGAATACATTGAGGTGATAGGGGCTAGGGATGCACCCCAGCAGGTGGGGGAGCTCTGGGCACCCCGAACCTTACCCTATGCATCTCTCCCACATGTCTGTCTCCGAGTTGTATCCTTTACAAAATAAAACAAGTGCAAGACGTGAGCTTTCCTGAATTCTGTGAATTGTTCAAGCAAATACTGAACCTGAGAAGGGGATAGTGGGACCCCCCCCAATTTAAAGCTGCTGATCAGACGTGAGGATGGAAATTTGCGGCTTTCAGTTGACCTCTGAAGTAGAGTAGTCCTGTAGAACTGAGCCCTGTAACTCATGGGCTCTGACGCTA